>NC_091090.1:34265000-34602500 GCF_032405125.1 Capricornis sumatraensis
CGGATAAGGACAGTTTTACTTCTTCCTTTCCGTGATAAATGCTTTTTATTTTTCTCCCTTATTGCACTGGCCAGAACCTCCAGGAGAGTACTGAATTGTAGTGGCCAGAGTTAGCATTTTGCCTTTTTCCTGACAGAGAAAAGTAGAGCTGGAGTTTAATGTTTTGGAAGCTGTTTTTCAGTTTGTGAAAGTGCCTTTTATTCTTATTTTACTGAAAGTTTTAATCATAAAAGAATGTTGAATTTTTATGCTTCTATTGAGATGACCATATAGTTTATTCTCTTTTTAGGCAGTTAGTATGGTGAATTATGTTGATTTTAAACTGTAAATCCATCTTTCATTCCTGTAATAAACTCTGATTGGTCAAGATATGTAGTTCTTTTTGTGTACTGTGGGATTGAATTTGCTAAAATTTTAAGGTTTTTTGCATCTATGTTCATGAGGGATATTGGTCTTTTTTGTTTTCTTATGACTTTCTGGTTCTGTTGTCAGAGTGGTGCTGGCCTTAAAGGATGAATTCAGAAGTATTCAGTCTGCTTCAGTTTTCTGGAAGAGTTTGTATAGAACTGGTATTACTTTTAACTAAATGGTAGAATTCACCAGTGAAACCATCAATTCCTGGAATTCTTTGTGACTTTTTAGCTTCAAATTCAATTTCTTAAACAGATTAAAGACTATTCAGAATCTTCTTGAACAAGCTTTAGATTGTATGTGTAGTTCAAGAAACCTTTCTCATGCCATAAATTGTTGAATTTGTTGGAATGATTTTTAGTAACTTTTTTTTTATTATCTGTAGTGTCTGTAATGATATCACTGGTTTCACACTTCATATTGGTAATTGTGTTCCCCTCACACCAATCATTCTGGGTAAGAGGTTTATCAATGTCATTGATAGTCCCAAACAACATGCTTTTGGTTTCATAGTTTAAAAATTTTTTTTTTTGTTTTCTATTTTATTGATTTCACTTCTACTGAAATTTGAAATTTTGTTATTTCCTTTTCTTCTGTTATTATTGAGTTTCTATTTGTTCTTATTTCTTAGTTCTTTAAAGTGAAAGTTGAGGATTTTTTTGGTATTCTTCAATTACATTTAATGTGATTATCAATATGCTTGCACTTAAATCTGTCATCTGTCATACTTATTGTTTCCTATTTTTTTATCTGTTTTTTCTTTTCCCCTCTGTTCCTGCTTTCCTTTTATTACTGATTGTTTTATAATTGCATTTATTTATTTTCTTTCTTGCCTTACTAGCTGTATCTCTGTTTCATTTACTAATGAGTAAATGACAACCCACTCCAGTATTCTTGCCTGGGAAATGCCATGGACAGAGGAGCCTGGCAGGTTACCATACATGGGTTGCAAGAGTTGGACATGAGCATGAATATATCTTTAACTTATGACAATCTGGCTTCAAATAATATTTTACCACTTCATCCATCTATTATGTTATTTTTGTCTTACATTTTACTCCTACATATATACCTTTAACTTATCAGAGTCTAACTTTCTTTAACTGGTTGAGATGAATCATTTCAAAGATATTCATTTTAGTTTGTAAACAGGAAGTCTAAAAATTAGGGAAGGACTTCCTTTTTTTTTCTTTTCTTTTTCACAAAAAGGTATCTGGACAGCCTCAGCTATGCATCACAGCCTTCTCCAGAAATGACTGCTGAGATAAGTGTTAGTTGCTCAGTCCTGTCTGACTCTTTGCAACCCCATGGACTGTAGCCCAGCCATCCTCTGTCTATGGAATTCTCCAGGCAAGAATACTGGAGTGGGTAGCTATTCCCTTTTCCAGGAGATCTTCCTGACCCAGGAATTGAACCTGTGAAGTGAAAGTGAAGTTGCTCAGTCGTGTCCGACTCTTTGTGACTCCGTGGACTGTAGCCCACCAGGCTCCTCCGCCCATGGGATTCTCCAGGCAAGATATCTTCCCGACCCAGGGATCGAACCCAGGTCTCCTGCATTGCAGGCAGACGCTTTAACCTCTGAGCCACCAGGGAAGCCCACTGAACCTCGGTATCCTGCAATGTAAGCAAATTCTTTACCATCTAAACCACCAGGGAAGCCTTAAGGCTTCCTTAACTATCCTGTTTTCCTTTCTGCTTTCCCCAGCAGTAAGTTTCCAGGGCTAATGAATTGGAAATTGCTTGGACTTTAATACTGCTAAGTCGCTTCAGTTGTGTCCGACTCTGTGCGACCCCATAGACTTCAGCCCACCAGGCTCCCCTGTCCTGGGATTCTCCAGGCAAGAACACTGGAGTGGGTTGCCATTTCCTTCTCCAATGCATGAAAGTGAAAAGTGAAAGTGAAGTTGCTCGGTTGTGTCTGACACCTAGCGACCCCGTGGACTGCAGCCTACCAGGCTCCTCCATCCGGGACTTTAATACTATATTCCTTAAATAAGAACATTTAGTTTTATTTATTCTTTAAATAATAGCATATTTCTGAAGTCCGAGAAATAAGGACAAACTTCCCTAGTAGCTCAGAGGTTAAAGTGTCTGCCTGGAATGCAGGAGACCCCGGTTGGATCCCTGGGTTGGGAAGATCCCTTGGAGAAGGAAATGGCAACCCACTCCAGTACTCTGGCCTGGAGAATCCCATGGAGAGAGGAGCCTGGTAGGCTACAGTCCATGGGGTGTCAAAGTCGGACACAACTGAGCAACTTCACTTTCACTTTGACTTTCATAGGTGAATAAGCTCCTATTTCCACAAGAATCCAAATGCCAAAGTATTCTAGATATCCTTGATTTGTGTATGTGTAGAGATGTGTATCTCAAATGTGAGAGAAACCATATATATGCCTATGGCACGAGAAATAGAACATTTTTCGACCATTTACTTTTTGATCTGTCTCTGCCAAAGACATGGACTAGGGAAAATAAGCTTACATAATATTGAAAAAAAAAAACTTAAAGCAACTGGATTTAAGATATAACTAAAAAGCTGTTCCCATTTTTCATGACTTGCCTTAGTTTGCTTTAGAGTCATGCTGAATTCTTTCTAGTTTTCTTTACTTCAGCATCATCCAACTCACTGTTATCGTTTCTGTTTATTTTATACAGTGTTCTATAAGAAAATTAGAGATACCAAGGGAACATTTCATGCAAAGATGGGCTTGATAAAGGAGAGAAATGGTATGGACCTAACAGAAGCAGAAGATATTAGGAAGAGGTGGCAAGAATACACAGAAGAACTGTACAAAAAGGATCTTCATGACCAAGATAATCACAATGGTGTGATCACTCATCTAGAGCCAAACATCCTGGAATGTGAAGTCAAGTGGGCTTTAGAAAGCATCACTATGAACAAAGCAAGTGGAGGTGATGGAATTCCAGTAGAGCTATTTCAAATCCTGAAAGATGATGCTGTGAAAGTGCTGCACTCAATATGCCAGCAAATTTGGAAAACTCAGCAGTGGCCACAGGACTGGAAAAGATCAGTTTCCATTCCAATCCCAAAGAAAAGCAATGCCAAAGAATGGTCACATTACCACACAATTGCACTCATCTCACACGCTAGTAAAGTAATACTCAAAATTCTTCCAGCAAGGCTTCAGCAATACGTGAACTGTGAACTTCCAGATGTTCAAGCTGGTTTTAGAAAAGGCAGAGGAACCAGAGATCAAATTGCCAACATCTGCTGGATCATGGAAAAAGCAAGAGAGTTCCAGAAAAACATCTATTTCTGCTTTATTGACTATGCCAAAGCCTTTGACTGTGTGGATCACAATAAACTGTGGAAAATTCTGAAAGAGATGGGAATATCAGACCACCTAACCTGCCTCTTGAGAAATCTGTATGCAGGTCAGGAAGCAACAGTTAGAACTGGACATGGAACAACAGACTGGTTCCAAATAGGAAAAGGAGTACGTCAAGGCTGTGTACTGTCACTCTGCTTATTTAACTTCTATGCAGAGTACATCATGAGAAACGCTGGACTGGAAGAAGCACAAGCTGGAATCAAGATTGCCGGGAGAAATATCAATAACCTCAGATATGCAAATGGCACCACTCTTGTAGCAGAAAGTGAAGAGGAACTGAAAAGCCTCTTAATGAAAGTGAAAGAGGAGAGTGAAAAAGTTGGCTTAAAGCTCAACATTCAGAAAACGAAGATCATGGCATCTGGTCCCATCACTTCATGGCAAATAGATGGGGAAACAGTGGAAACAATGTCAGACTTTATTGTTTTGGGCTCCAAAGTCACTGCAGATGGTGATTGCAGCCATGAAATTAAAAGACACTTATTCCTTGGAAGGAAAGTTATGACCAACCTCAGTTCAGTTCAGTTCACTTGCTCAGTCATGTCTTGACTCTTTGCGACCCCATGAATCGCAGCACGCCAGGCCTCCCTGTCCATCACCATCTCCCAGAGTTCACTCAGACTCACGTCCATCGAGTCCGTGATGCCATCCAGCCATCTCATCCTTGGTCATCCCATTCTCTTCCTGCCCCCAATTCCTCCCAGCATCAGAGTCTTTTCCAGTGAGTCAACTCTTCGCATGAGGTGGCCAAAGTACTGGAGCTTCAGCTTTAGCATCATTCCTTCCAAAGAAATCCCAGGGCTGATCTCCTTCAGAATGGACTGGTTGGATCTCCTTGCAGTCCAAGGGACTCTCAAGAGTCTTCTCCAACACCACAGTTCAAAAGCATCAATTCTTCGGCACTCAGCCTTCTTCACAGTCCAACTCTCACATCCATACATGACTACAGGAAAAACCATAGCCTTGACTAGATGGACCTTAGTCGGCAAAGTAATGTCTCTGCTTTTGAATATACTATCTAGGTTGGTCATAACTTTTCTTCCAAGGAGTAAGCGTCTTTTAATTTCATGGCTGCAGTCACCATCTACAGTGATTTTGGAGCCCCCCAAAATAAAGTCTGACACTGTTTCCACTGCTTCCCCATCTATTTGCCATGAAGTGATGGGACCAGATGCCATGATCTTTGTTTTCTGAATGTTGAGCTTTAAGCCAACTTTTTCACTCTCCTCTTTCACTTTCATCAAGAGGCTTTTTAGCTCCTCTACACTTTCTGCCATAAGGGTGGTGCCATTTGCATATCTGAGGTTATTGATATTTCTCCCGGCAATCTTGATTCCAGCTTGTGCTTCTTCCAGTCCAGCGTTTCTCATGATGTACTCTGCATAGAAGTTAAATAAGCAGAGTGACAATATACAGCCTTGACGTACTCCTTTTCCTATTTGGAACCAGTCTGTTGTTCCATGTCCAGTTCTAACTGCTGCTTCCTGACCTGCATACAGATTTCTCAAGAGGCAGGTTAGGTGGTCTGATATTCCCATCTCTTTCAGAATTTTCCACAGTTTATTGTGATCCACACAGTCAAAGGCTTTGGCATAGTCAATAAAGCAGAAATAGATGTTTTTCTGGAACTCTCTTGCTTTTTCCATGATCCAGCAGATGTTGGCAATTTGATCTCTGGTTCCTCTGCCTTTTCTAAAACCAGCTTGAACATCATGGAGTTCATGGTTCATGTATTGCTGAAGCCTGGCTTGGAGAATTTTGAGCATTACTTTACTAGCATGTGAGATGAGTGCAATTATGTGGTAGTTTGAGCATTCTTTTGCATTGCCTTTCTTTGGAATTGGAATGGAAACTGATCTTTTCCAGTCCTGTGGCCACTGCATTAATATATGATATTTATTTTTCTCTTTCTGACTTACTTCATTCTGTATGAGAGGCTCTAGGTTCATTCACACCTCTACAAATGACCTGATTTGTTATTTTTAATGGCTGAGTAATATTCCATTGTTTATATACACCACATATTCTTTATTCATTCATCTGTTGATGGACATGGACATCCATGTTTGGTTGCTTCCATGTCCTGGTTATTGTAAACAGTGCTGCAATGAACATAGGGGTACATGTGTCTTTTTGAATTATGGTTTTCTCAGGGTATATGCCCCGGAGAAGGTGATGGCATCCCACTCAGTACTCTTGCCTGGAGAATCCCAGGGACAAGGGAGCCTGGTGGGCTGCCATCTATGGGGTCGCACAGAGTCGGACATGACTGAAGTGACTTAGCCAGCAGCAGCAGCAGCAGCAGCAGGGTATATGCCTAACAGTGGGGTTGCTTGTATAGTAGTTTTATTTTTAGTTTTTAAGGAACTTCCATACTGTTTTCCACAGTGATTGTGTCAATTTACATTCCCACCAACAGTGCAAGAGTATTCTCTTTTGTCTTCTTTAGTATTGATGCTTGAGTTCTTTACAGATTCAGGATATGAGTTTTTCCTATCAGCTATATGGGTTGTAAGTATTTTCACAGTTCATTACACAGTGACTTGTCTTTGGATATTCAACTGTGTGTTTTGGTGATCAGAAGTTTAACACTTTAATGAATTTTAACTTAACATTTTTTGTATATTGTCAATACTTTTGTGTCCTGTTTAAGAAGTCTTTATTTGCCCAAGGCCATGAAAAAACTTTCTATATTATCTTTCCCAAGCTTGAGGTAGATTGTCCCCAAGATGTTCACCACCAATTTCTTTCCTCTGAACATAGCACTTAAACTTTCTCCCTATAGGGTAGGTGAGGAGACAAGGTTATACTGCTCAGGAGGACCTGAAATCTGTTAATAGTTACAACATGGGGAAGGGAAGGATGATAAGGGTCTGGTTTTTTCATTCCTGCATTCCAAGACCCTCTTTGGTTTTATCTATTCTTTCATCCTTGCGTCACCACAGACTCTTTAAAAGATAACATTCTTTCTTAATCTTGTAAGAGGCCATGACTAAAAAGGGTTATTTCAAGGTTTCACATGGGGAAATTTTTAGGGTGACATAACATTTATATGGCACTATGGTGGTGAGATCCAATTCTAAGCCTTCTCTGGGCCGAGGAGTCTAGGTTTGTCTCTGCCTAGTAAGAATCCTCCTGCCCTTCCTGTGTGTGTGGGAGAGGAGAGAATGTTTCTGTCTGCTTCTTCTCAAGAGCAGCCTTCAGCTCAAAATAATCCTTATGCCAGCATGGTATATTTTTGGAGAGGCATTCTCTGAACCCCTTCCTAGGGAAATGTCAAAAGCCAAGAAAAGAACAATATAATTTTGACAAGAAAGAAAAAGTTGGTCTTGACTGATTTGATAGTAAGATATCTTATAAGACTGTAGTAATTAAATCAATAGAGGGATTAAGCATAAAGAGCACAGACAAGTTAACATATATCTATTAATAAGAAGTGGATGTCTGAATGCAGTTGAAAGAAGTGGAGGTCAGTACCAGGCTCCACCAGCAGTGTGTTACCAAGTAGAGCATGGGTAGCGAGGCAAGGAAGGATGCTTGGTCCAATGACGGATGTGAGAGGGTCGGGGAACTGAGTGAGGTGGGCAGCCAATCAGAAGTGCCAGGAGAGATGTACCAGCGTCACATGGGTCGGAGCACAACTGGGAACAAAACTGAGGCTGAACCAGAGCCAGCGTGGTGGGCAGAGGCTTGTCTCATAGCGAGGGTGGAACGAACCCTTGGCACCCCAGCCCTGCTCCAAGCATGCCATGACCCTTCACTTAAAGCAA
Source organism: Capricornis sumatraensis (assembly GCF_032405125.1). Lineage (NCBI taxonomy): Eukaryota > Metazoa > Chordata > Mammalia > Artiodactyla > Bovidae > Capricornis > Capricornis sumatraensis. The sequence goes on from NC_091090.1 coordinate 34,272,535, forward strand.
AACTTCTCGCCGTGACCCTTCTGGCAATGACTGTGCAGGCCTTTAAGTTCTTCAGAATGACTGTTGGATCATCAAAGCAATGTTCTTCTGAAGGTGGATTTGAAGAGGCAGGAGGACAGAGCCACATCAGGAAAAAGGTGTGGGAATTCTGTGGGGTGAGCATGAGGGTGGTCTTTGTATCTCACCTGCAGTTTTGGGTTCCTATGCTAGGGGACTATGCTAGTCTTCTAGCTACAAGCTGGTCAGGGAAAAGAGTAATGCACTTTGGACCATTCCCCAGGGGCACCTGAAAACAAATTTCTCAGAAAGAAGGCTCACTAAGTTCATGGATAAAATCTAGCCTAATGTCCTTCATTTACAGGAGAAGAAACTGAGACCCAGAGAAGGGAATTGATCCAGTGGCAATGGGTATTTCTCTTTAGGAGGTAATATATATTGAAGGGTTTTGAAAGCATTGTGATAATTCACAAAATCAGACCATCTGCTGAGATCATTTCTGTGACATGCCACTACTAACTTCCCTGAGTACCCGTGAAAGAAACTCCAAGGCCAGGATTCTTGTCCCAATGTTTTAGTTGAGGGAGTGGAGAGATTAGGGTTAGCCCCTAGTCACTCAGGTGATAACGAATGAAATCAGGAATTGAATACAGGAATATCTGTATTTTATAAATATAAAATATATGATTACCATTCAACTTTATGGAAATCCAGGGTGTCTGAAGCCCAATACCAGGCACTGAGAAGTGACAAAATGAATGATGAAGGGAAAAAACAGTCTCAAATTTCCAGTAACTAAGTATTAGGGAAAGTACCTGGGAAGTGATGCCTAAAGAATGCAGTGCAGTGAGTTATGACAGTCAAAGGGCTATGGGATACCCTCATGTGAGCAAGGGTAGAATCTTCACAGAAGAGGTGAAATCAATCTGAGGGACATTAAAGAACTTTCCTATATGAAAGTGTAGGATTTTGTTTGGTGTCGGTAGGATCTGAGTGTGTATTCTGTTTTGAACCAGACAGCCCCCAACAGCATCCTCTTCGGTAATTTTATCAGAGTAGCTTCTTCTGCACAGGGTTTTATATTTCATATATTTGCAAATTTAAAACTTTAAAAGGTAGAATTTTATTACTTGCATTTTCTTTCTCATGCAGTTAAATGTATTTCCTGTTTCTTAGAAAACAGTTTGAGAACATGGATCATATCATTTCTTTGCTCCTTTGCAACTTTTCTTTCTTTTGGGGGGGCAGAGGTGCATTAATTTTTTTTATTATGTAACAAAAAATGTCTTTTAAAAAGATAAAAGTACCTCCTTCCAAATGACTGGAAATTCACCACCCAGGTGATCAAGTCACCTGCTCAATGTTTGGTAAACAATACTGTGCCATAACTACTTGCTGGGTATCCATTTGGTTTGAGCTAGTCTTTTTTTGTATTCTCTTCTGACATTTGACAATATCTTTAACTTTTCAAAAGATAATTTTTTTCCTCTCCTTAAAATTTAAATTTAGATTTCAAATGTAATCTCCAACTGACAATTCATTGTCAGACTTTGAGTCTTTGGACCCTGGCTTCTGGATGAATCACTCAGAAAGGAGAAGAGAAGATGACTTGCTCAGAAGCAGGGCAGAGCTGTGATCCTGCAGGAGCCTGCCCACAGCCAGCAACAGCAGTGCACGTCAGTAGAATTCCTCACAGCACATTCAGCAGAGAACTTCTTGACTACTTTTTGAGCCCACTGGACAAATAAAACCTGAATTTCCACTCACATGGATCAAGACTGCAGTCTCCCAGAAAAGGACCTCAAAGAGTGAGGTTGAGTTTACTTTTCATCTTTCAACAAGCCAGACTACTAAGAACTGTGGTGCTGGAGAAGACTCTTGAGAGTCCCTTGGACTGCAAGGAGATTAAACCAGTCAATCCTAAAGGAAATCAACCCTGAATTTTCATTGGAAGGACTGGTGCTAAAGCTGAAGCTCCAATAGTTTGGCCACCTGATGTGAGCAGCCAACTCACTGGAAAAGACCCTGAGGCAGGGAAAGGTTGAGGGCAAGAGGAGAAGGGGAAAGCAGAGAATGAGATGGTTGGATGGCATCATCGACTCAGTGGATAAGAGATGGTGAGATTCTAAGAGATAGTGAAGGACAGGGAAGCCTGGCACACTGTAATTCACGGGGTCACAAAGAGTTGGACACGAGTGAGCCACTGAACAACTACAAGACAGTATTGTACACCAAATAAGTCTGTCAAGTCAGGTACTATGGGCTTGTTTCTCTTCAATTCTCATATACTTAAATACAGAATTTCCACAGTTGGCAGAACACAGTGGACTGGGAGTCAGAGTTTGACTTTAGCTGTAGATCTTACTTTTATGCTGTTAGAAATGCAAATCAGTCAACTCCTCCAAGCCTCAAATTTCTATAATGATTTCCTCCAGCTTGTGTGCTCTGTGATTCTTTTGAATTGCCCAAAGCATTTTGGATAGTGCGCGGCACTTGACAGCTCTCAAGAAAAATACCTATAACCTTACTCGTGAAGGTTCTGAAATGGCCCACACTTGTTGAGCCGGGTCTTGGAATTTAACTATGTTAGTAAGAATTCAACATATTCAGATGGATTTAAAGATCCTGAAGACTAGATTATTTTAAACTCTGTTTATAACATTAGTATTTAATAGTGAGAAAGAAATTTGAGCTGTTACCAGTTTCTACCAGAGAAGAATTATTTCAGTGATTTGTCAGCCATTGATTGCATACCTGCTCTTCATTTATCACAGTGATAAAGATGAAAACAAAAAGATGAAAACAGCCTCAGTAGTTCATCATCTGGTGGAGACTGTAAGCAAGTTTTGTGTGTTAATCTTATTTGATCTCCACAACAATCCTGTGAAGTAAGTCATGTTGCTAGTTCTTTCCTGAGGAGGAAGCTGAGGCACCAAGGGTTAGATGAGTTGCCACATAACACAAAATGGTAACTTGTGGAGCCTAGACCCACACTCAAAGCCTGGGCTCGAAACTGCTTCCCCTGGCACAGGGGAATTAGTCTGTACCACTCATTCCAGATATTCTAAATGCACACCAAGGGGTTCAGTCAACCCTGATCCATTCCTAAAATCAGATGGAAGATAGGAGGTCAGGACAATTGTCCACAACTCCTGTGCAGTGACTTGGTGGGAAATAAGAGTAGTTATGTTTGTTCTCTAAGCAGTTATGTTGTCTCATTCTTCTAAGGAAGAATGAAATATACTTACTCCACCAGAATTACTATCCCACATGAACTGTGAATTTTGCCAGGCCATTTTTAAAGTTGTTTTTCTTTTTTTTCCTATGCAATTGTGAAAATTGCCTTAACTGCTGGGTTCTCTTAATATCACTGGTGTTTGACCATTTTCTTCTCATCATGTTTTTTTTTTTTAAATCCTGATTGAGTGTGTACACTTTTATAAAAACGTTTTACTTGTCTGTAGAAAAGAATGCAAGATATAGTTTAAAAGCTAGGCACAGAATTTGACCATCAATTTTTAAAGTTCATTCAGTTATGCAAATCATCTATATTTATTACTGTGAGTGGAGATTTAAAAATACAAGTAGGAATACAAAGCTGAGAAGAAATAGAAACAAGAAACAACTCAAAATAAATGACCTATTAGAAGAATAGGTTCAGGAAAGCCATCTAAACACTGCTGACTGCCCACATTAGCAAAGTTGCCCAAGCTACAACTCTATTTATTAATTGAAAGATCTAAGCCACACTGAGTGATCATTGGAATTAAGCAGGAGTTCAGAAAAATGTAAAATCATAACAACAGATCACATAGAATTTTTGGTCCAAAAGGAACTTTCTGAGCTATCAATCATTGTTATTTACTGGCTGAGTTTAGTAAAATCACTTTTTTTTTTTGTATTATTCTATTTTGACATTTGATTAAATGAAATTCAAATAAATTCCCCAAGGTACTATATTAGGAAATAAGGCATGTTTTCCATCACCTACTGCAAAAACCTCGGGCACTGTACCTTAATTTGCCATGTCAGGATCTGTGAAAAGGAGGATAATTCATGGGCCTATGTTAATCTCTTTTCTTTTTCTCCAGCTATTTTTGAGCTTTCATATTCCTGCTTGTTACTATACAGTGACCTAAGATAGAGAGGGGAAGAGCATGAGAGTGTGAGGTAGCCAAGGAGAAATATCCATTACATTCAGCCTCCCACTTCCTCCTTGACTAGACTTATGTTACTCTGTCTTGGTTGAAGATGAGAGGTCTATGAGCTTGTGACTGCTTTAACCAACAGAGTATGACAAAAGTGATATTGTGACACGGAAGGCTAGGTCCTAACAAGACATTCAACTTTCACCTTGTTGCTTAGAACTTACTCTTAGAGTTTTGAGCAACCATGTTAAGAAGTCTGATTAGCTTGAGACCATTCTGTGAAGAAGCCTATGCCAGTCACATGGAGAGGCTACTAACAGTGCCCTGGTTAACATTTCCAGTAAGAGTCAAGCCTTTCAGTTATCCCAACCCAGATGCCAGACTTACAAGTTATGAAAGTTAATAAACAGAAACCTCATTTTAAATGGAGTTAGGAGGCTGTAGGGAAAAGGCAATGGCACCCCAGTCCAGTACTCTTTCCTGGAAAAACCCATGGACGGAGGAGCCTGGTAGGCTGCAGTCCATGCTGGGGTCGCGAAGAGTCAGACGTGACTGAGCAACTTCACTTTCACTTTTCACTTTCATGCACTGGAGAAGGAAATGGCAACCCACTCCAGTGTTCTTGCCTGGAGAATCCCAGGGATGGGGGAGCCTGGTGGGCTGCCGTCTATGGGGTCACACCCAGAGTCGGACACGACTGAAATGACTTAGCAGTAGCAGGAGGCTGTAGGGAGAGATCTAAGCTCTACCACTCCAGGTCAGTTGCTGATCCAACAGAAAGAGATGGCACCTTGGTGTCTCCAAAAGGAAGATGGTTACCACTTGACTACCCAGCAGGAGGAAGAAAGAATTTCTCATTGCCAGGCAACAGCCCAGCCAATAAGAGACTGCCACAACTCAGCCAGTGAAAAGCCAGTATACTTCAAACTCCCAGTTTCTTCCAATGGACTCCTTGTTTATAGCAGCTCCGCCCTATTGCCATTCTCTGTAAAACAGCGTTCCTCTCATTTGTTTTCTGGACTCGCCAGTGGTTCCCTATAGATTACATGCCCGGAAATGTTATTCTTTGCTGTTTCTGAGTAAACCCATTTTGCTGGTAAAGTAATTGATTGTTGTATTGTTTTAGGTTAACAAAGTGAAGTGCCTCCATGTAATTCTAGTCCCCATAGAATAAGTTTTCCCAGACACTGTAGAGCAAAGCCAAACTATCTCCTTTGTGCCCTGTCCAAATTCACCTATAAAATCCATGAGCATAATAAAATGGATGGAATTTCATGCCATTAAGTTTTTTTGTACAGCAGTAGATGAGTGAAACATTTACTAATCTTTGTATCCTATCTCTGCTTCAGTCCCTGATTTGTGAGCTGCTTGAGGGCAAAAACGTTCTTAATCCTCTTCATTGAGTATCCCTGTTAACTGATGAGTAATGATTCTCAGTAATTTGGTGTGTAAATAAAGCCCTTTCATTGGCTAAATGGAATATGTAGTGAACAAATTTATTTTCTCACATTAAAATTTTTTTTCTACCTTTTAATATATCATTAAATGTTGGATATTGCAGAGCTTGAGCTAATTGTATAGACTCTTCAAACCAAAATAAAGAAGAGAAAAATGCCACAAAGTGCAATAAATGTAAAATTTTAACCAAAGAAATACTTATACTATCTTTTGATAATTAACTATCAAAAAAGTTTGAGATCAATGAAAAACAACTTAAACAATTGAATTATATGTAAAAACACTAATGAATTTTCCTAAAACTAATAATACAGCTTCTAAAAGTTGTGATATTGCTCATTAATATTTACTAGGTGTTTTTTTCCTGGAGAAGGCAATGGCAACCCACTCCAGTGTTCTTGCCTGGAGAATCCCAGGGACGGCGGAGCCTGGTGGGCTACCATCCATGGGGTCACACTGAGTCGGACACGACTGAAGCGACTTAGCAGCAGCAGCAGCAGCAGGTGTTTTGTTCATTAGTCATTCCTTCAACCTCTCCCTGTCTTAGTAGAGCATGTCACCATGTGGGGATCCAATCATTTATTGGGTGGTGTATAAAAGAGTGAATTTGGTGTGTGAAAGGGTGATTTAGAGTTGTCAGATTATAATGTTTAAAAGGCTAGCTCTCTCAAATCTAAATTACAAGGAACCCCTTCAAATAACCTGAGACACAGTATGCTCATCTTATTAAAATAGGGACTATCAAGATATGGTTTATCATATAATAAACCATAAGATTAGAGCACTATTGATGTTAATTCCAGTATTCCTGCCAGAATAATCCCATAGACAAAGGAGCCTGGCAGGCTCTATGGGGTGGCAAAGAGTCAGACACAACTGAGCAGCTAAGCACACATGCTGTCCATTTCAGGGTTCTCTTCTGGATAAAATCAAATACAAACAAAAAAGATCATTGGATAGATTTTTCATACAAAATATATAATTTTATATTCTTAACAGTTATTGTTATTGTTCAGACACCCAGTTGTGTATGACTCTTTGCAATGCCACGGACTGCAGCACCCCAGGCTTCCTTGTCCTTCACTATCTCCTGGAGTTTGCTCAAATTCATGTCCATTGAGTTGGTGATGCCATCCAACCATCTCATCCTCTGTTGTCCCCTTCTTCTCCTACCCTCAATCTTTCCCAGCATCAGGGTCATTTCCAATGAGTCAGCTCTTTACATTAGGTGGCCAAAGTTGGAGTTTCAGCTTCAGCATCAGTCCTTCCAATGAATATTCAGGGTTGATGTCCTTTATGATTGACTAGTTTGATCTCCTTGATTTCCAAGGGACTCTCAAGGGTCTTCTCCAGCACCACAGTTCTAAAACATCAATTCTTTTGTGCTCAGCCTTCTTTATGGTCCAACTCTCACATCAGTACATGACTACTGGAAAAAACCACAGCTTTGACTATCTTAACAGTGAATTATGGAAATAATATCAAAACAGTCTCTGTCTCCAGGTTGCCCCTTTTGTAACATTAGCACATTACTCTGCTTTAAATACTGTGAAAATGAAAGAAACCTCATTTAAAATGGAGTTAAGAATGGGACTTCCCTGGCTGTTTAGTGGTTAAGACTCTGTACTCCCAATGCAGGGGAAATGGGTTCTATGTCTGATCAGGTAAGACCCCCACACAGCGCAGCCAAAAAATAAAAAAAATATAAAAAGAAGCACTAAAGGGGGAACTCTCTCCCATATGTAGCACTCAACACATTTAATGAAGAAAATCTTCAGAAGCTAATGTTACTCTTCATTTTTCATGGCGTAATGGGCTACATTACCCTGAACATTATAGATGATATAGTAGCTTGAATGACTTCCCCAAAGATATATCCACCTGATAATCTCCAGAACGTTGGATGTTACCTTCAATAGCAAAAGATGTGATTACTCAAGGATCTTGAGAAATTTATGCCAGGTTACCTGGGTGGGCTCTACATGCCATCGCATAAGAGAAAGGCAGAAGGAGATTAGACAGGCACACACAGAGGAGGAGATATGAAAACAGAGGCAGAACTGAGAGTGAAGTGACATGAAGCATGCCAGCAGCCATTAGAAAACAAAAAAAACAAGGAACAGATCCCACCAATTACCACCACCCCCCCCATAGACACACACAGCTTCCAGAAGAAGCATGACCTTACTGACACCTTGACTTTAGACTTTTGACCACCAAAACTGTGAAAGAATAAATTTCACTGTCTCCTTTATTTATATATTCCATTATATCACAAATTTTATCTTCAGGAGGTTATTTTTTATATCTAATCAAATTCTCCTAATTTTACTGACTTAGCCACAGACTTCCTGGATCAGGAATGCTCTTACCAGCCATGTAGTCCAACTTCTCTCCAGAATTGAAAATCTTGTCTCCACAGAGATATTTATTCATTTAAACTTCTCTATTTTTTTTCCTCCCTGTATTGAACGTATACATTGAATCACAATAGCTTCCACCTAACTCTTCCCTTAGAAGCCACAAGAATCAATTTCTACATGACATTTTTCTAAACGCTTGGTTATATCTATCATTTTCTCTATGTCTACTTTTATTCTTTGGTGAGTCACAGAAATGGTTATGACGTAATCTAACTACAGAAAATTTCTAAAGCATATTTTAAAAAGGAAAAGCCTTAGGTAGACTAATTGAGTCTCTATTTTATATAGCTTTCTATTTTCCCATATTGCCAGAAACGTAGCTATTTCATCATGGTATAATGTAAATTTTATTGTGAATCACTTTTTATATAATACCAACTCTATTTTTTACCCATTAATATGAATCCTATCCTTCACAGAACAGACAATGACTGCCCTTAATATATGTGAAGAGAACTATTGCATCAAACATTGACAAAGCATTTTCACTCCATGTTAAATAAACCTAGGCCTTCAGTAGTTCTTCAAGAGACATAATGTTCTGATTCCTCAGTTCTCTAGTCATTGTTCTGCAGAAGCATTTTGGTTTTACAATATATGTATCTTTCAAAATATGAATCCTAGAACTGAAGTCAGTGATTTGTATATTTAATTAACAACAGTTCGTTTATCCTGGCTTCTCAGCCCGAATTCCCTATCTGCAGTGATCAGGCTGTCCTCCTACCTCCACATGCGGGGAGTGTACGTTTCACATGAGAGATTTGTTCTCTGTTTTCCAGGAGAAAGAGGAGGGTCAGAATTTCCTCCTTGTATCTGCTGCTTCTCAAGCAACTTCAACTCAAAATAATGCCATTGTGATATTTTAAGAGGTGGCTCACCCTGAGCTCCAGGACTAGCAAGACATCTTTATTCATTTTAATCATTAGCACAGCAGTCCTTAAATTGCAGTCCCTGATCTGCACAACCTGAGAATTAATTAGAAATGCAATTCCCAGCCCCTCCCTCCAGACCCCCTACTTTAGAAACTCTAGGAGTGTGAGTGGGTTGACTCCCAGGGATCTTGGATTTTAAAAGCCCTCCAGGTGGTCTTGATGCAGGTTGAAGTTTTAAGATCCACCATGATGTGTCAGAAAATTACACTGAGGCAGAAATGTACCTTGTTACCATAAGGCATTCAAAGGAAACAAGCTAATTGTGTTTCTTAGTTACTGTATTTTCTGTTTTTGGATTTAGTAGAAGAAGTAATTAAAAAAAGAAGTAGTTAAAGTTATTACAGTGCAACTATTCATCAGTTCAGTTCAGTGACTCAGTCATGTCCGACTCTTGACCCCATGGACTGCAGCATGCCAGCTATTCATTAAATCAGCCAAAAACCAACTCACAGTGTGCAAATATTTTTCTCAGCACTTTGATGTGCTCTGAAGGCCATATGGAAGAAGTATAAATTATAATCTATGGTACCTAAGGGAGCTAACATAAGGTTTTCTTCTTGCACAAGAAAAGTGCATTGAATAAGCAATGAATATCATTATGTGCTGTGCTAGTTTCATGATTTAGATTCTAATTGCTTTAGGACTTAAAAGGAGACAGATAACATAGATGGTAAGGGAATCATGAAAAAAATTCCAATAAAGAGTGTGTGATTCAGGTCTAAAATGTAGCTACAAATTTATTTGGCAGATGGAATAACATAAGATACTTCAATTTAGGATAAATGGAAAGTATAGACATGAGAGAAGATCCAGATAAAACTGTGGAAGTATAATCACTGTGGAACCCATATACTGTGTTGATGTGGGAATAGTGTTAAAATTTAAACTATTATCATTAACTTTATATCTATAAGAAGAGGGGGCTTTGTATGGCTTTATGGACTTCTGTTGTATCTCCTGTAATTAAGAAAATATTTGTGGTGTGTGGAAGCATATTTGAATGTGTATAAAAATGTTATGTTTCCTAAGCTTTTATTCTAGACTCACAGAAGTTTGAGACTCTTTACCAAGTACACAAACCAGTGTTATAAAGCCTGAGACTTTAAATATTTCAAGCTTACACTATTTTAGAGGATCATAATGCACCAGTTCTCAGGACTTGTGCAATGACTATAGGTAGACAGTAGGAAATAAATGCAATCTTTTGTCAGTGAAATTTTATTTGAATAAGTTCACAATAATAGTTCTAACAGTAATCAGACTAAAGCAACTTCAGCATATTTCATTTAACTTTAATTAAATTAAATTAATTTTATTAAATTATATTAAATTTATTAAATTATTAAAATAGTAAACTTCAAGGCTTTAACAAGGCCTATCATTTGGATATTTCTTGATTAAGAAAATCCTTGCAATCAGCCTCTTAAATGCTCCCTTTACATCTTTGTTCCTAAGTGTGTATATAAGGGGGTTCAACATGGGTGTGATGATTCCATAGAAAAGGGATACCATCTTTCCCCGGTCCTTGGAGGCAGGGGATGGTGGTTGCAGGTACATGTAGATAGCAGTGCCATAAAAAAGAGACACCACTATCAAATGGGAGCCACATGTTCCAAATGCCTTTCGCCGACCTTCCACTGATTGTATTCTCAACACTGCTTGGACAATACAAGCATAGGATATCAGAATGAGTGTCACAGGTATTAGAAGGAATAGCACACTGATAAAGAACAGTTCAGCTTCATTTGCTGTTGTGTCTACACATGACAACTTGAGCAGAGCAGGGACTTCACAGAAGAAGTGATCCACTTCTTTGTGGCCACAGAGTGGCATCTGCAGGGTCAAGGTGGACTGTAATACTGAGTTGCTGAAGCCACTAACCCAGGATATAGCTGCCAGCTGGAGGCAGAGCCTTTGGTGCATGATGATGGAGTAGCGGAGAGGCCGACAAATAGCTACAAACCTATCAAAGGACATGACAGCCAGGAGGAGACATTCAGTGGAACCCAAAGCCAGGAAAATGAAAAGTTGTGCCACACAGCCGCCATAACTAATCACCTTCCTGATGCTGCATATGTTTACCAGCATTTGTGGAACTGTACTTGTGGTGTAGCAAAGGTCCAAGAGCGAGAGATTGGTAAGAAAAAAATACATGGGGGTATGGAGCTTGGAATCCAGACGGGACACAACAATTATTGCTAGATTGCCCAGGATGGTCAAAATATAGGAAATCAGGAACACCACAAAGAGTGGCAGCTCCAGCCATGGTCGATCTGAGAAACCTAAGAGGATGAACTCTTGGGGGACACTCTCATTGATCCTATTCATGTTAAATGGTCAGCTCTTGGTTCTCTGGAATATAAAAAGTAAGTTAACAAGCACATTTATTTACTGTCAGTTAGTAATAAGCATTTTGCTAATAGTTTGTATAAACTTATAGAATGATGCTATTAATAATGTGAAAATATATTTACAAAAATATACATATTTATCTTTCCAATGATTTCAAATATTTCTATTTTTGTTTAAGTGTATTAGGAAAATAAATTTCAAAAATTTTAAAGTATCATCAATTTCCATATTCATAGAACTTATTCTTTATAAAATATCGAAATTTGATCTTTTGTTATTCTGTAAATTCATTGTTCTCACTTTTTTCTACCCTGGGTACCTACTATTAGATAGATATAGACACAGTTCCTGCCATTTGAATTCATTCTGTGCATGCCTGCTAAGTCACTTCAGTCGTGACCAACTCTTTGCGACCCTATGGACTGTAACCCGCCAGGCTCCTCTGTCCTTCGGATTGTCCAGGCAAGAATACTGGAATGGGTTCCCATGTCCTCCTCCAGGGGATCTTCCCAACCCAGGGATCGAACCCACATCTCCTGCATCTCCTTCTTCGGCAGGTGAGTTCTTTACCCCAATCAACATCTATTTTCCCCTAATGCCAATGAGATTCCCTGTTTAAAAATTGTGTAAATTAAAATTAATTAAAATTGTGTAAATTTCACCCCCCCCCAAAAAAAGAGCATGTAGAAAGTATCAATAATGGACGCAACTGAAGACATATATTTTTTTTTTATTTTAGAAGCTCAGAATTCATAAGGGATTATTTAATAATCTGGAACTAGACTTGGGCTCATAGGTTACCTTGCCTAATTAGTTACATTATACTGGGAATGTTTCTTATCCTCTGATCTTCATGTTCTTCACTTGTGAAGATAATCGTGCTTTTTTACGTTGTCTTGATATGAAACATATACACACATTGCTTAGTCTAGACCCTGGCCCTTAGAAACAGAGCAGTGTGGAGGAATAAAGTCAGTGTTTCAAGGTCTCTGAGGTTACTCAGAGAGGAATTACTAATGGTTTATAAAACTATACATTTTCTACGGTTACCAGTGAAAGATGGCTCTGCCAGTTGAAAACTCACCTTCCTTTTTCCTCCTTAGCCCCCAGACTATCAACCCTCAAGGTAAGGATCCTAGTAACCAACTGCTGTGAAGTATAAATGTGATTTTTCAGTGAAAATTGGCTGGCATAGTGCCTGGCACATAGAAACACGATTATGTTAGTCCAAGCATGATAGTGATGTGGGAATTCTGAGATGCTTTGCCCAATCACTTCAGTCATGTCTGACTCTTTGTGATGCCATGGGCTGTAGCCTGCAAGGCTCCTCTGTCCTTAGAATTCTTCAGGCAACAATACCAGAGTGGGTTGCCATACCCTCTCCTCCAGGGGATCTTTCCAACCCAGAGATCAGACCCACATCTCCTGTGTCCCCTGCATTGCAGGTGGATTCTTTACCTCTGAGCCACACAGGAAGCCCTCCTGAGATGCTTTAAGCAAAAGCTATTCAGCGCCCTGAAATTCCTAAAACTGCTGATATGTCAGTTCTACCTGCTAAACGTGTATTCATCCTGAAGAAATCTTAATAGGACACTCTAAATTATTATATTACTTTATAAATATCAGAATACAAAATTTCATGATTATTCAGGTTCATTTGAAAGTTAGCAATGTGTATTTTAATTTTGTTCTACTTTTTCTGGGACTACTAGTCCCCTAAAAATTGCCTTGCTCTCATTTGACAAAAACTTTGAGAAACATAGTCATAGATATAGACGTAAAATCATGTTTAAATGTATCTTTAAATGAAAAAAGTAGTTACTGAACATTTGTATAGCATGATTCTATCAATTTATAAAACAGTATTTTACACATACATGCATAAAGATACTAATACATAAATTTAAAATTACCTTGAAGTATACAGAAGATGGTGGAGAGTAAGCAGAATTATTTATAAATTTACCTGTTTTTTGTTCTAATTTTTAACATTAAAAAAAATCTTCACTTAAAGTTCCATGGGCAGGAGAGTCTGGTGGGCTACAGTGCTTGGGGCCACAGAAGTTGGATATGACTGAGGGACTGAGCGTGCACACACACACTCACACACACACACACACACACACACACATCAATTTATTTGCTGTATTTAACTCTCAGACCAGCATTGCTTTAGTTTAATACTTTGATCCCCGTTAGGGTGAAGATTTTTGCAAGAAAATTAATTTTTTAAACTCTTAAAATTATGTCTGAATCTGCAAGGAGTTTTTCTAAGGGATGGATTGTGTGTGTGGCGGGGGGGAAGGGCATTTTGAATTCTATTGGCCAAAAAAAAAACAAAAAAAATGTTGCCAAGGAATGGAGGAATCAGGTAAAACAGGGTAAATGGCACCGGTAGTGAGATTTCACACAGTCCATAATTTCCTTGAGTTGCACAAGTGTTGAACAGATCCCCTCTAGTCCATGTAATTGGGGTGAATGACACTCCCCAGTTTACCCAGGACTACTGAGTTGTCTCCTATTGTGCTTGCAGTTTGGTAATAGAGTCACTTTCATTCTCAGTATCCCTGTTTGGATAAGGTGCAGTATCTCTTTAAATGTAATACTGAAGAGTGACACAATTCTTATATTATTGCTCAGAAGGTATCTCATCATGGGGGACATTGCATGTATTTTCTCCTCTCACATGGGCAATGTCCTTTCCTGACTGATCCTAGATAAGATGTTACTTCCTGAAACTCAGTCAAGGAAGTCCTCTCTATGGAAGATTACAGAAGAGGAAATCAGTTAATTTTATTTTAATCAACTGACCCCTCTCCCTCTGAGATTCGCTACTTACAAACATGATAAACTGTTTCTGCATCAATATGATATATTAGTTCACATATCTTGTCATATGTAATATCTTCTCATGTTCTGTAATTAGTGAGGGCACAGTAAGGGGGAAAATATGTATCACTCCGGCACAAAGCACTGGAGCAGAATAAGATATACAGATGATGGCGCCAGAAAGTAATGAGGAGAGGAAATGGGAGATTTCAGAGCAATGAATTCTTGTATTTTGCATTACTCTTTTTTTTTTTTGGTCCATTCACCCACCTTTCTAACACAGAGTAATCTCAAATATTTATCCATTCTTGAAAGTATATCTTTAGACTAAGTAGTTGTGGTATCATTTTTGCATTTTAGAAGTTTTAAGTAATTTGAATTCTGATTCATATTCCCAGTGTTAGGACTGAAGTGTTTATTAACAAAACAAAAGAACAAAAACCTAGGAAGTCCTTATCTACTTCTCTGAAATTATATCAGACAGACGCCTGAGTATTACCTGTGGACATCTGCTCTAATTGCTTGCAATTGTGGCTATTTCCTGAAAGGCCACTGAGAAGATTCCTCTGCTTTTGAGTAAATGTACATTGCCAGAATCTCAAGATAATGTTCATCTCATTTTGAGTAGCATTCAAGAGGGCAGCAGAAGAAAACATTTGAATTATGTGAGATATCAAGGGGATCAGAAAGGGAATATAACTGGGTTAATACAGATGTTACTGGAAGTTGATAGAAGGAGGTTAGAAAGCTGATGATGAGATATTAATAAATTTTATCTGTGATGCATTAATCTTATATCTATCATCTCTGTACTGAATTCTCTTATCCCATATCTGACCTTGAACATTCAAAAAGGTAAAGTTTAACAGAGTCTTGGAAGCATCATTTTAAGCAACACTATGGAAAGAGCCTTGAGACAATAGAAGTAACAAGAATTTTAGTCTCCAAATAGCCAGTAAATCATTGTATAATTGAGCAAGTTAATTAATAGCTTTGGATATCAGTTACCTTCAGTAAGACTATGGGCATAGTATTTTCCTTTTAGCATGAAAACTGTTTACTGTTACATTTTCTCAAAGTATTTCATATCCCTATGAGGTAGGCTTCCAAATACCACAAAGATACCATATTCTTGCAGGATTAAAAGGATGAATAAACTTATGTTAGTCAAAGTATGATAGTGATGTGGGAACTCAGAGACGCTTTGCCCAGTCACTTCAGTCCTGTCCGACTCTGTGACTCAATGAACTGTAGCCCACCAGGCTCCTTTGTCCATGGGGATTCTCCAGGCAAGTATACTGAAATGGCTTGCCATGCCCTCCTCCAGGGGATCTTCCCAACCCAGGGCTTGAATCCAGGTCTCCCATATTGTAGGAGGATTCTTTACTATCTGAGCCACCAGGGAAGCCCCAAAATATGAATAATAGAAGTAATTTTTTCACATGGCTAATACATTGTAGATTGGCTTATCAACACAAGGAAGTTTGTCAAAAATCTCTTCCATTTCATTAAGATTAAATTTGCAGGCAGGAACTGAATTTATATGCTTAGAGAAATTACTTTCCTCAGGTCCTGGAGCTAGTAAATAACAGACTAAAGATTAGAACCTAAGACCGACCTGCTCTAAAGTTCTTATTTCCTTTAGATTTTACAGATATGTTCAAAATATATTTGTATAAAAAACGCTTGAGCATATTTGCACATAATATATAATATAATTTGTATGTACATGTGTAAATAGTCTTAACACATATGATATAAAATATAAACTATATCATGTATAAGATATAT
This sequence comes from Capricornis sumatraensis, assembly GCF_032405125.1. Classification (NCBI taxonomy): domain Eukaryota; kingdom Metazoa; phylum Chordata; class Mammalia; order Artiodactyla; family Bovidae; genus Capricornis; species Capricornis sumatraensis. Next base: position 34,288,465 of record NC_091090.1, read on the forward strand.
ATTTATACAAAATATATAAAAAAGATTTTTAGAAGCTGACGCTAGATAAATCAGATTTTTTTCTAACAGATAAGTTGTTGGTCTTTGCTGAGATCTGAAATATAAACAGTCCATGAAATGCATGCTTAGAATACTCAAATTTTAGTGTCATTTTTTTGAAATATATGCTACTTACCTCCATCTTAAACATTGGTGATAGATCAATTTTATGTCCAAGAAGACTTGAGTTCAAAATAGGACTAATTTAAAGTGCACAGGTAAAATGACACCTTCATACGCTATTTAGCTGTATAACTGATTTGATGAAATTCATTCAGCTTCTTTTAGTTACACTCACAATGTAGCAAGCCATGATGTCTCCATTCAGAGTTAACTGGAAGATAAGAATGAAGTATTACAGATGATCTGAATGGTGTTCTGGCATCACTTGTAATTAGTGCACCAACTGCTGTTTTCAAGTTTTTTGTTTTTTTTTTTTCCCAGCTAGTTTTTCAAAATGAATGTGCTTTCTCTATCAATATTGGTATTTGTTTTGGTCTCTGGCAGAAATCTCAAACACTGAATTGCAAGAGTCTTTCCCATAGTTTATAGCCAATACCCAGTGGGAAGAGAGAAAGAGGAGAGCTTTATGAAGTGATATTCCTCTTTCGTCATTGATTTGCTCAGCAAACCCTTTCTCCAGAGGCTGAATCCTTAACTTTGTCTAAGACAAAATGACAGTGGGGACTAAAATATCTTTCAAAGACTGTTCGGATTTTCTGCAATTGAATTGGAATTTGTTTTCTAGTCTAAACTTACTTATTTCTCTCAGGAAGGAATTTTTATTGCAAGTGTAAATTTGCTGAGAACCCATCTGAGGTTATGCTACCAACACTTTGATTTGTGTATCAGAAAATAGACTTCAATTTAATTTATCTTAAGAAAATTGCTTAACTTAGTTTATGACACATTTTACATAAAGCAGTTTTAAACAGTTTATGTAGAACCAATATAGTCTATATTTTTTTCATGGATTTTTAAAATTTCCAGGTGTAGTAACCAAGTTCTTTTTCAACTCACAATTATATAGATTGTCTTGTAATTTAAATGTTTTATATTGTAGAATTTATTCTGGCCAAAATGTTATATTTCTATTTTTATGTGCTATCATATTCAAGTTCTTTTCAATTTCTTTTCCAGGTGAGTAGATTTAGAAGACATATGTTTATAATTCTGAAAAAAAGATTATGATTTTTAACAAACATGGGGAAAACCCACGAATATCCCAATAGGAAACCAATTATATGAATAGACAATTTGTTGTTGTTGTTTAGCCACCAAATCATGTCTGACTCTTTGTGATTTAGAATACCAAATCCAAATAAACAAGATATATAAGAGAGTGTGACCAAATTCTCAAATAGAGAAAGATATATTAAAATAATGATGATAAACCTCTTCATCCTCACCAGACTGGAGGCAAAAGAATTGAAATTTATTGCCAATGAGAATGAAGGAAAAGTGCTACTCACAGATTACTGGTGAAAATTCAAAGAGTTACAAGTTTTCTTGGGGAAAATATGGCAATGGCTTCTAAAAACTACATAAACTCTCAATCTAGTGCTGTTATTCGCAGGAATCATTCCCCTACAAAGGACAAATGAACAATAATGCTTGATATAGCAATACTTTAATGACCAATGATGAAGAAAAAATATAGGATTTTTTGATAGCAAATTTACTGCATAATATATAATGGAAAAAATAGAAAAAAATGAAAAAAATTCATTCATCTGAAACAAGGAATTATAGCACTAACACATGTCTTGGAGATATTTTCCTGAGGTTTTGCTGAATGAGGAAATCAAAAATGTTGAAACAAATATATTACATGGCCCTACTTTTATAAAACAATAATTTAAGACACTGAAATATGATTTTATTATGTATTGTGTGTCTGTATGAGATTACATGAGAAAATATATAGTTTTTTAAAGAATGACTAATTCTTAATTAACATTGTTATCTAAATAACATGAACATGAGTAATCTGGAAAGGGGCAGAGGGTAATATCTAGAGGAAGATGGGACATGAAGTAAAGCTAGAAAAGAAACAAATTGAGACTTTGTGTATATTTAAAAGTTTTAAAAATTAATGACACTGGTTACTTCTCTATACAAGAATAAGAGTAAGGTTGAAGATGGTTAGGGGACAAATTGAACTAGAGTATGAATTATCTTTATAGTTTTTTTTTAATAGATTGCATTTTAGTGAACAAAAGTCACAATTTAAGAAGAAAGTAAAGAAAGGCCTAAAGAAAATATGAATAAAAGTAAATATTCATTCTGCAGAATGGACCAAGTATACCCAAACTGAAATTGTTTCAGAATTCTTTAAATTTAGAAAGTACCAAGTAATGCACACTTATTGAAGATCTTGGAAATAGGGAAGGATCTATTGAGGTTATTATTATTATCCAGACACCAGTGCTGAGTGCTTTGAAAGGACTGTTTCACTAGGTCCTCATAAGTGCCCTGTGAGACAGCCATCCATTATTTCCAAAGATACATAGATATAGAAATAGAGGCTTAGAGTGGTTAAAATAAAATGTGTTAGGAAATTGGTTACATAAGTGGAAGTCCCACTTCTGTTCTTTTTTTTTTTATTTTTTAAACCTTCTGGCTCTGCTACCAAAGAGTTATGTGCCTCCCTTCTTACTGTAACTGAAAGTGGGATCCAGCTGCTCCAACACTCAAAAAGCCAATAAAGAGGCCAGGTGGTGGAAAGGAAAGTTTGTTTTATTTTGGATATTAGCAACCAGCGTGGGCCAAGGAGGGGGCAGACTTCTGTCCAAAGGCCAATTTCACTGACAATCAGTGGGCAAGAACGTCTATAGGCTGAGGAAGGGCCTACATGCAGAAAGAGCACAGCCATCTTGGAATGGATCACTGGTGGTCTGACCAGCATCATCTTGATTTTTTTAAGTACAGTCAATCTTCACTTCCAGGGTATGTTTGTTTCCATTTGTTGAGCAGTTATGGCAGCTTATGTCATGGCTACAGTCTGGTCACCATGTAGTGAACTCTCCACCTGGGGGGAATTCAGTATCTATAAAATAGTTCCCAGGATATGGTTCAGAATACTATCTCCCTTGAGAAGGAACTAAAAGTCTTTGACTATGCTTAATGACTAAACCAAAATCAAGGCAGATGGTGATTGCAGCCATGAAATTAAAAGATGCTTACTCCTTGGAAGGAAAGTTATGACCCACTTAGATAGCGTATTAAAAAGCAGAGATATTACTTTGTTAACAAAGGTCCGTCTAGTCAAGGCCATGGTTTTTCCACTGGTGATGTATGGATGTGAGAATTGGACTGTGAAGAAAGCTGAGGGCTGAAGAATTCATGCTTTTGAACTGTGGTGTTGGAGAAGACTCTTGAGAGTCCCTTGGACTGCAAGGAGATCCAACTAGTTCATCCTAAAGGAAATCAGTTCTGGGTATTCCTTGGAAGGACTGATGCTGAAGCTGAAACTCCAATACTTTGGCCACCTCATGCGAAGAGTTGACTCATTGGAAAAGACCCTGATGCTCAGAGGGATTGGGGGCAGGAGGAGAAGGGGATGACAGAGGATAAGATGGCTGGATGACATCACCGACTCAATGGACATGGGTTTGAGTGAACTCCGGGAGTTGGTGATGGACAGGGAGGCTGGTGTGCTGTGATTCATGGGGTCACAAAGAGTTGGACATGACTGAGTGACTGAACTGAACTGAAATAAATGACTAAACCATTATTTGGTTTCCCTCGTTTTCCTTATTTCCTGTGTGTTCTCACTTCTCTGATTTAATTTATTCTTTGGCTAAAGTTTTTCCACAGACAAAAGGTAGACAGAGGACATGACAGACCAAGAGCATAGAGTCCTGCTCCGTTTCGTTAACCACCAAGACTCATTTTTAAGAAATCGATTTAATTAGTGTAGCTCTCTTCTTTTGCTTGGAAAGAACCTCTAGAAGAAGCTCATTTGCTATGTTACTCTTTGACTATGTGACTTTTTAATATTGCATATTGGAACAAAAGCCTGCAGCGGTGAGGTAGGCAGGGAAAAAAAGTCTGCAGTAGCAGGGCAAGCAAACCAGCTGTGTTTTCTGTAAGAGAAATGTTACAAAAGCCTGGAGATAATGGCTTGTCTAGGAGGAAATGGGGGTAGAGATATATTCAAACTCTACTAAAGTTTAAAATATACTTTTAGGGACTTCTCTGGTGGTTCAGTGGTTAAAACTCTGTGCTTCCAATGCAAAGGGCAAAACTGTGATCCCTGGTCAGGGAACTAAGATCCCACATGCCACATGGCACGGCTAAAAGATAAATGAATAAAGTGAAATTTTAGCATTAGCATCCCAAGAGAGTGGTCGTATTCCAAGAAATAAAAGGGAATGCGAAAGCTTGCCCCAAGGACAGACATCACAGTGATTTCCTTGCCTAACTGCACTCTGCCGAAAGAATCACATATTTAGTACACATCTTCTTTATCCATTCATTTGTTGATGAACACTTAGATTGCTTCCATATCTTGGCTATTGTAAATAATGCTGCTATAAACACTGGAGTTCATGTATCTTTTCCAGTTAGTGTTTTGATTTTTTTCAGATATTAATATATATATATATACACACACATATATATAAAAGAATAAAATTCAACATAAAAAAGAATGAAATTCTGCTATTCACAACAATGTCAACCGACTTAGACAGTATTATGCTTCTGGATTAATCATAAACTCTAAACTTTAACTTCTCAGTATCAATTGACCTCTCAATCTTTTGAGAGATTTTGACATAGTTTAAAATTTTCCCTCCTTATTTAAATGCTTGTCAAATACCTTTAGGGGAAAATTGCCTTGTAGTTCAGGCTTCAATTCATTTTTGTCACTTTGCTTTACACGAACGACAAATATCCGAGTTGTTTCCCCCTCTATTCTTTTCAAATAGTCCTTTACCAGCTAAAGGAATCAGCTTCTTATTTGCATATAGAATCAGTAAGTTTAGGGAAAAAGCAACATCAGCTCACTTTTTCACAAGTTCTTAACTATGGAGCATTAATTGAATCTTAATATTTTTATCTTTGTTGTTCCCATGGCTCCCTGATATTTTAATATGAATGATTTTATTTTTATGCCTTTTCTAGTTCTTGAGGACTTCTGAAAGCAATTATATCTTTCCTGGAAACAGAAGTCTTGTAGCAGATTTGAGCTAAGTCTGTAGTTAACAGCACAGATTTTGCTGATGTGGTTGGCTTCATGGGCAATGTCAGAGATGGATTTACCATGAAACTGATTGAGCTTAATCTTCAGACCATCATTTCCATGGGCCCTTTCCAAGAATCTTGGAAAGCAGGATTCTAGCAATGTGTTCACATAATCCCATGTATTCGCAAAATTTGTAAAAACAAAAAACAAACCAAGGCAAAAAACTAATCCATAGTTAGTTAAAACCACTAACTCCAACTTCCTCCTGTCATATTCCCATGTAAACTGGTAATGGAGTAGCTGTAAGAATTTTTGTCAACTGACTAAGATAAAGTTGTTTTAGAGATATTGTTACAAAGTTCACAGTCATTTTCTACGTGTAGGTTAGTAGCTGTTAGCCCTTCTGGTATAGGAATGCTCTGATTCTAATGGCTTTTAGGAATGCTCTGATTTCTGACTCTGCTGACTTACCAGCACCATGATGTAAGGTACAGGGCCAGGATGTGGAGATGTCTGATGGTGCCAGTCACCTGAAGTACGTGGACTGATGCTACTGCTGCTGCTAAGTCGCTTCAGTCGTGTCCAACTCTGTGCGACCCCATAGATGGCAGCCCACCAGGCTCCCGCGTCCCTGGGATTCTCCAGGCACGAACACTGGAGTGGCTTGCCATTTCCTTCTCCAATGCATGAAAGTGAAAAGTGAAAGTGAAGTCGCTCAGTCGTGTCCGGCTCTTAGTGACCCCATGGACTGCAGCCTACCAGGCTCCTCTGTCCATGGGATTTTCCAGGCGAGAGTACTGGAGTGGGGTGCCATTGCCTTCTCCGAAGTATGTGGACTGTAGATAGTTATTATACAGCTGTTCAAGTCTTGAAATGCATGCATAATTATTGGAAGGATTCCGACTAATGAAGGAATCTATTTTCAGGGAATTACAAGAGAATCCAGAACACAAATGAATACAAGCAACTTTTTCAAAAAGTTGACAATGCTCATGTGAAATTTGAAAGATTTTTGCAGTGTTCAAATAAAATGAGTGACTTGGTGCACAAGTACAGTGCAATCTCTGGAGAGAGTAGTAGCCTAGAACTCAGGCCTACCTGCCATCCTTACTCAACCCCCCACCCTCACCACCTCCACCCCTACCCCTCAAGCCATGCACAGCCCTCCCTGTACCATCTTTGGAAAGGAATGACCAACTGAGGAAAATAGAAAATAGAACACCTTAAGTTAGTGCTTTAAAGGGTAACTAATATAAGTTGGGAAATGAGTACATCAAGGCTGTATATTGTCAGCTTGCTTATTTAACTTAAATGCAGGGTACATCAGGCAAAATGCCAGGCTTGATGAATCACAGCTGGAATCAGGATTGCCAGGAGAAACATCAACAACCTCAGATATGCAGACGGTACCACTTTAACGGCAGAAAATGAACACAAACTAAAGCGCCTCTTGTGAAGGTGAAAGAGGAGAATTAAAAAGCTGGCTTAAAACTCTACATTCAAAAAACTATGTTGGCATCTGGTCCTATCACTTCATGAAAAATAGATGGGGAAGATGTGGCAACAGTGTCAGATTTCATTTTGTTGGGCTCCAAAATCACTGCAACAGTGACCACAGCCACAAAATTAAAAGATTCTTTAGCTGCTTGGAAGAGTAGCTATGACAAAGTTAGATAGTGTATTAAATAGTAGAGACATCATTCACTGACAAAGATCCATATAGTCAAAGCTATGGTTTCGCCAGTAATCACATATGCATGTGACAGCTACCATAAAGAAGGCTGAGTGCCGAAGAATTGATTCTTTTGAACTGTGGTGCTGGAGAAGACTCTTGAGAGTACCTTGGACAGCAAGAATATCTAACCAGTCAATCCTAAAGGAAACCACCTCTGAATATTCATTGGAAAGACTGGTGCTGAAGCCGAAGCTCCAATACTTTGGCCACCTGATGCAAAGAGCTAATTCACTGGAAAAAACCCTGATGCTGGGAAAGACTGAAGGCAGGAGGAGAAGGAGGTGACAGAGGATGAGATAGCTGGATGCCATCACTGACTTAATGGACATGTGTTTGAGCAAGCTCCTTGAGATAGTGAAGGACAGGGAAGCCTGGTGTGCTGCAGTTCATGGGGTCACAAAGAGTTGGACACAACTTACCGACTGAAAAGCAACAAAAATAATACTAAAGTAATAAAGGCTGAGTTAAAATATTCTTCCTGGAAAATTCTCTTATTCCTCATTGTTATATTTGGCTAACCTTCTGAAAGCTTACAGTGAACGATATCAGATTCATGATCTACGAAGAAGATTCAGCTTCGGGACCAAGGACCAGGCTTGATCACTCAAGAGCTTTTGTGTAGCAGAGTTTTATTAAAGTGAAAAAGGGACAGAGAAAGGTTCTGACATAGACATCATAAGGAGGTTGGAGAGTGCCCCATTCATTAGTCTTGTCAAGGCCTTATATACTTTTATCAGACCCATTCCCACAATATAAATCTTAAATTAACAAGATTAGAACTAACAACAGAAAGGTCTCACCAGACCCACTTCCACAACATACATTTTAAGATGATAGGATTAGTCAGAAGGTTCTTAAGAAGGAGAAATATGTCTTCAAGCAGGATACATTGTTGTAACATAATCATTGGTACAGAGTTTAAGGGAAAGCATATCCTTGAGCAAGATGAGTTGTTTTGTTGTGCAATCATCAGCTCCGGGCTTAAAGAAAAAAAAATTGTCCTTTTCTCCTCCTTGAGAACTCCAGACGCCTCTCTCCTCCTCCCGGACCCCGGATTTTTATCAACCTGCCTAGGAATTGGCTCTCTCACTTCCATTTGCGTTCCTGTGTATCTTGATTGTGGAGGTATGCATGGAACTACACACACAGACAAATGAGTACATGTGACACCGGTGAAATCTGAAAAAAAAAATCTGTGAATTGTAGCAGTGTCAATTTTCTTTTTTGACATGGTACTATATTTACATTAAATGTTCCAGTGGCCCTATTGGTACACAGGACCTCTCTGTATTCATATTGCTGCAAATTCCTGCAAATAAATAATTTTTTTCAAAATAAAGATAATTTAAAGTAAGATAAAGATCTGTATGAACTATTGACTATTACAGGTTATATTGTTAACTAAAAAAGCAAAATACAAAGACTATGTATTATATGTTACTTTTCATATAAGAAAGAAGGGGATAAGAAAGGAGTGACCCTTTTCTGAATACAATGTTTTATATAATTCTTAACCTTATAACCATGATAATGTTTCACATATTCAAAATTTAAATAAATAATTAAAAGTCAACCAGAATGTGAGGTACCCAAAAGAGATACAAATGGGAATAAATGAACCCACGAGTGTTACAGATGAACAGCATAACCATGCTAAAGAAAGTAAAGAAGAAAAGAATTAGCCTAAATTAACTTTCTGAAAGAGCATTTGATTCCCTTGCCCAGTATAGACGAGTCTAAGGTGAAAAAAAAGAACTGTGCACAAGTCGGGTTCTCTAGTTAGTGAAGTTGTTATTGGCAGGAGTAGGGATTAGAACTTCTGAAATTGCTTGTATATTAAAACTGACAAAATAAGTAAATAAATTACAGATCATGAGAGCCAACTTTCCACAGTCAGAGAAAAAGTTACAAATAAGGAAACGATGGAGGCTAGAACAAGCTCTGTGATATTTTACTGGAATTGGCGGCATCAGTATGAACTTGTGGTTATACACACACACAAATGTACAAACATGAATAAATATAAAGAAATAAAAATACATGTGTGAATGTATATGTGAGTATACATAGATATTTCCAAGCTCTGTTAGCTGAGAGAGCCTAGAAAGAATAATAAAATAGCAATGAGCATCCTTAGCACCCAGTTTTTGATTTCTGAATACATTCTCTAATACAATAAAAGGAACCTGGGGTCCTTGGTAAAACAGTTGGCTTTAGGGCTTGGACTGCAAAAGCACAAGATGATCTTGGAATATCTGATGATGCCACAGAACAGAGAAGTGTTCAGCAACGTTGTTGTTCAGTCCCTAAGTCAGATCCTACTCTTTGCGATCCCATGGACTGCAGCATGCCCAGTTCCTCTGTCCTCCACTATCGCCCAGAGTTTGCTAAAATTCATGTCCACTGAGTCAGTAATGCTATCCAACTATCTTATCCTCTGTTGTCCCCTTCTCTTGCCTTCAATATTTGCCAGAATCTGGGTCTTTTACAGTGAGTCAGCTCTTTGCATCAGGTGGCCAAAGTATTGGAACTTCAGCTTCAGTACCAGTCCATCCAATGAATACTCAGGGTTAATTTCCTTTAGGATTGACTGGTTAGATCTTCTTGCTGTCCAGGGACTCTCAAGAGTCTGCTCCAGCACCGCAGTTCAAAAGCATCAATTCTTCGGTGCTCAGCCTTCTTTATGGTTCAATTCTTATATCAGTTCATGACTACTGGAAAAAGCATTGCTTTTTTGGCAAAGTGACACGTCTGCTTTTTAATATGCTGTCTAGGTTTGTCATCGCTTTCCTACAAGGAGCAAGCATGGCCGCAGTCACTGTCTGCAGTCATTTTGGAGCCCAGGAAGGTAAAATCTATCACCATTTCTACTTTTCTCCCTTCTTGTTGCCATGAAGTGATGGAACAAGAGGCCAGTAATGTTAAGGGCATATTAAAAGAACATGGGTATCAACTTAAAGGAGCTCCCAAAGGCCAAAGTTGGGACGATTTGAGCAGAAGTATAAATAGTGATATTAATTATAACAATAGGATAAAACACAGGGTAAATGGGGTATATCTTATAGTCCCAAGGAAATGCTCATGAAGTAACATAGCATGTTGAAAGGGTGAGTCACCTTGAAGGAGCTTTAAAGCCAAATATAAGACAATTTCCACTGCAAAATAATGGTAGTATTGGACTATAACCAGTACAATAAAGTAAATATTCACAAGTCTATACTGAAGGAAATGGCAACCCACTCCAATATTCCTGCCTAGAGAATCCCATGGACGGAGGAGCTTGGTAGGCTACAGTCCATGGGTCGCAAAGAATCAGACACGACTGAGTGACTTCACTTTCACTTTCACTATACTGATTAAATAATGACTTAATGAAAGATTAAACAAACAGAAGAAGAAGTAATAGCTCTTCTTTACAATAGAATTTCAATTATTAAGTGGAGAAAGAGTGACAGAAATAGAAAATAGATACAATAGTAATATTTGTTGCAGAGAAGAATCACTGATGAATGCCAAGATAAATGTAAAAACATGATCAGATATAAATGTTTGCATAATTTCAACACATTCTTCCACAAGATAATCCTTAGTTACAAAAGGAAAATGGTAACTTCATGATGGAGAAACCTGGTAGAAATTACTTTAACCAAAGGATCAAAGTTAACATCATGGTCACTTTATTACTCTTCATAAGTGTCCAGGTCATGAAAGACAAAGAAAGGATAAGCAACTGCCCCAAGTTAGAGGAGACTTAAGGAGATATGACAACTCCTTAATGCAATGTGGTTTCCTGGATTGGATCCCAGAGCAATAAAAGAATATTAGTGGGACAATTTGAAAAATTCTAATACTCTTTTATCAATATTAATTTCCCATTTTGGGGGAAATGATTATGCAAGATTCAACATTAGGGGAAGATAGAGACTTCTCTGGTGGTCCCATGGCTAAGAATCTGCTTTCTAATACAGGGGAGGCAGGTTTGATCCCTGATTAGGAAGCAAAGATTCCCACATGCTACAGGGCAACAGAGCGCACGTGCCACAACTAGAGAAGACTTTGCACCGCAAAGAAGACCCAGTGCAGGGGGCGGGGGGGGTGGGGGTGGGGGCGGGGGGGGGGTGGGGGGGGGGGGTGGAAAGCATTAAGGGAAGATAGTTGAAGGGTATACAGAAACTGTCTGAACTATTTTTGCAGTTTTGTTGTAAGTCTAAGATTATTTCAAAATAAAAAGCTAAAAAAATCAAGAACATATATTACCAGTTGTATGTGTGTGTGTTGTCGTTTTTTTTTAATGCAAAGGGGGCTTCCCTGGTGGCTCGGACAGTAAAGAATCTGCCTGCAATGCAGGAAACCTAGGTTTGATCTCAGGGTCAGGAAGATCCCCTGGAGGAGGGCACAGCAACCCATTCCAGTGTTCTTGCCTAGATAATCCCATGAACAAAGGGGCCTGGCAGGTCCCCAGTCCATGAGGTCACAAAGTGTTGGATGTGACTGAGCAACTAACACTTTAATTCACAGAAAACACGTGTTTATCTATATACATGTATATTTAATCTGTATTTCTTAAGAAAATTAAGAGTGTAAGAATTTATATTTGTTGTTCAGTCGCGAAGTTCTGTCCAATTCTTTGCAACCTCATGAGCTGCAGCACACCAGGCTTCCCTGTCTTTCACTATCTCCCAGAGTTTGCTCAAACTCATGTCCATTGTGCCAGAGATGCCATCCAACCATGTTATCCTCTGTCGTCCCCTTCTCCTCTTGCCCTCAAACTTTTCCAGCATCAGGATCTTTTCTAATGAGTCAGCTCTTTGCATCAGATGGCCAAAGTATTGGAGCTTCAGCCTAAGCATTGGTCCTTCCAGTGAATATTCGGGGTTGATTTCCCTTAGGATTGACTAGTTTGATCTCCTTGCTGTCCAAGAGACTCTCAAGAGTCTTCTCCAACACCACAGTTCTAAAGCATAAATTAATTAATCATTTGGAACCATTCCGTTGTTCCATGTCCAGTTTCTAACTGTTGCTTCTTGTCCTGCATACAGGTTTCTCAGGAGGCAGGTAAGGTGGTCTGATATTGCCATCTCTTTAAGAATTTTCCAGTTTGTTGTGGTCCACACAGCCAAAGGCTTTAGCATAGTCCATGAAGCAGAAATAGATGTTTTTCGGAATTCCCTTTCTTTTTCTATGAGTATTATTTTTTATAGAACAAACATCCTCATCAAAGAGAATGTGATAAGAAGACATAGAGTTGGAAAAAATCACAACTATTAAAGATCTACTATATATTGTCAGGGACAATGTTCAATATTTAATATTTCTTTAACTTTCACAAACATTCTTCAAAGTGATTTTTCTCCCCAGTGATAGTAAATGAAGCTTTCTAGTTTTTAAGCCTGCACTGTTTTCTGATCTGGAGTTTGAGCCATTCTATCTCCAAAGGTTATTGTCCTTCCCATTTATTCAAAATTATTTTCCAGATATCATTCAATTTTTTATTGTTTAGAGGAAATGTTGACTAGTTCAAAATATTTGGAATATAAAATAAACAGAATCCCTTTTAAAAAGAGCTGGAAATGTAAATTTGTCCAGAAGTAACATCAATATTAAGAAATAAGTGTATATTTCTCTAGACAATGAGTCACTTTAGAACTTGAAGTACTGGCAGCATAACATTTATATTTTAGAAAGATTCCTTTTTTAGCAAAGAGAAATATAATAAGTTCCCTACATAAACAAGTTCCATTCCAAGAGCATGTTTGTGAGCCCAACAAAGTAATCCTAGGTATCCAGCTAACACAATCAGCTATGTAGTACTGTACTATTTATAATACCTTTCACAAAATACATAAAAACAAACCAACTCAAAAAATAAAACATTTTTATTCTTACAGTATAGGACCTTGAAATGTACAGTGCAGTACAACAGCTGGCATACAGGGGCTGGCATCAGTGAACAGGCAAGAAGAGTAACTGACTGGAGGAAGGAGAAGAGGTGGGAGATAGTAGAGCTGAAGGATCATCAGCGACAGGAGATGGAGGGCAAGCTGGAATTTCACTCAAGCCTGACACTGATAGCACCGGCTCTGATTCCTGTGGTCATGTGCTTCAAAAACTAACAGTGTCTCCTCGAGTAAAGAAAATCCCTTTGCCATTTCCTGCATCGTGAATCTCTTTGGTTCTTCAGTTACAGTACTTCTTCCTCGTTCTCTTCATGCTTTCTGTGGGCCTCCTATTCTATCTTTTCACCCTTTTTTTCTGATAACATTCTATGATGTCATATCACAACTGGGAAACATCTCTTGTAATCACTGTAATGCTTGGATTGTATTATGTTATTTCACAGAAAATAACTTTCTGTAACCATATTATTTCCATCGGTTACAAGTTTAAATGTATTTGTAATCGGCTAGGGTTAGAGATGGGCCAGGTGTGACTAAAATGGAGAAGAATGAGGTGGCGAAAAAATTTAAAGATTGCTTCAAAATTTCCTTCTATGGCTAACAATTCTACATCCTTCATTAAGTGCTCCATGGGAATCTCATCTTCATTTCTCAGAAGGACTTATTATCTCGGAAAGGAAATTCTTGACAGCATCAAATTCTCTAGGTATTTCTCCTACTTTTCATGAGAAAACATTAGGTTGAGATTGTATACAAGCTAACAACTTAGTGTAAGTAAAAGAAGCAATTCTCAGGGGAATGGGTCACCCCCCTGTGTCAAGAAATTTGCTGGAATACAGAATAAGATTGATTCGCTTTGATTGCTCATCTGTGTATTTCAGTGTTTTCTGACAGAAAACAATCATTGCATGCCATTTGTTTATAAATTAAAGGAGGTGATAATACTATCACTGTTTCTAGCTAGTATATTCCATCTCTACCAATATAACTAGTGGTATTAAGATTATACTCTATGTCATTAATATTTGTATGTTTAAAACATAGTATTTGACCTGATAATGATCTGATGTGTTCTGTTTTTACTTGAGAAAAATCTATGGAAACGGTTACTGAAGTTAGTCGGCCATAGGATATTAATAATATTGGTTATCAAAATCTAACAATATTTTCAATGTATAAAGCACATTTATACATAGTATCTCATGTATACCAGCTGAAATCTCTGGCTGTCGAGGTGAAACATGATATTAATCTCCCTTAGAAGTCTTTGAAAGCTAAATATAGAAAACACTTTTGAGATGCAATAGTTTCCATGTTGTTCACCTTATGATTGTAACAGATAGTTTGTGCATTAATCTCTCTTTTTCAAGTTAAGCTTTATTATTATAGACCTTAAATTTGCATAGAAAATTAATCTTCAACAAAATTTTAAAGGGCTATGAATAGTACTATTCTGCACTACATGCTCTAAAAATGCAATATAGATCCTTATGCATCTTTTCATTGATTCTAGGTTCTATTTTGAATTATGAGGTGATCAAGTTCCATGCCTTAATACTTATCAGTAACTACTGGTCTTGACGAAACCAGGAGGGAAGATTTGGTGCTCTCTCTCCATCTCTCTCTAGGATGAATCTGTAGTGTGTGTGTGTGTGTGTGTGTGTGTGTGTGTGTGTGTGTGTGTGTGTGTGTTAGTAAAAGTGATATTTCCTCTGAGACCATATACTCTCCCATCGCTTGTTAGAGATAATTAGTTCAGGGAATTTTGAAAGGAAAGTTTTACTCCATAGGGTGAGGCAGAAAAGGAAGAATCGAATCTGATATCAACTCTGAAACCAATATAAATTCTTCCTTTTCAAATGTGAATCCTCCAGTCTTCAAGTGTTTCCTGTACAGAGCGTACATCAGAGTTACCCCCAGCCTGCTCCTTCTCTGACTCCTTATCTGAGTGCGAGGGGGCATGTGGATATTTGGGGGCTTCAGGTGGTATAACTATTGTGTACTTATCAATATTCTCTCTTCATTCAGATTCACCTCTGCTGGGTATTATTGCCTTCTTACAGTCTTTCCCTCTCATAGATTTCCTAAATGTCATCTTTCTTTTCTCTTTGTTTTCACTCTGGTCATCTCACTTGGACTTCCAAGTGAAGTCCCAAGAAACAGAAGCAACTGTAGACATGGGATTTCTGAGGTTGCAATCAAATTTGCTAAGTTAGTGATTCTGTGTAGGAAGAAATATAACCTAGGCCTCTTTCTTATCATTTTTGGTTTTTTGTTTTGGGTTGGTTTTTTGGTTTGGTTTGGTTTTTATTTTGTTTGGGACTGATATTTTTTTGAACTTTAGGCCATAACTGTATTATGGGCAATTTGGTTTATTACTCCAATACTTCACAGCCTAAATGCTTATGCACTTTATTTACATAAGCTTGATCAAATCCTCATTCTATGAGGAAGCTGGAGAGAGATTTTGAACTTATCCATGGAGTTCTATTCATTAAACATACAGAATGAAATTTCACCTAATAGCAAAACTGGTTCTCTGATTCAAAGACATAATCCACTATTCCCATCTATATGTTACATGCGACTAGAAGAATTCAACGCTTCCCTTTAAAATTTTTTTAAAGGTGGATAATTTTGTGTTCATTCCCTTGTAAAATAATCAGCATTTGAAAGTAGCTTTTTACATCCTGCAGAACTAAAAAGAGTGATGCAAAATATTGGTAAAAAATTCACAGCCCAGAGCCTGAAAATTCGCAAATAATATGCTTTCAGATCCAGTAATTACTTAACTAACACCTATTGAAATTCTGGGTCAAGCATTCAGCATTTCCAAAGAAGTTTCTGTTCGACCATTTTACCAGTCAGTCCATTTCGAGGGAGCGTATCTATGCCCTTCATAGATACTCTTCTTTCTCCTACCAGGTAACATGTGGTCACAGGTGATGGAAAATGACAGCACAAGTGCTTTTGAAGGTTTCATCCTGGTGGGCTTCTCTGATCGTCCCCACCTAGAGCTGATCCTCTTTGTGGTTGTCCTCACTTTTTATCTGCTGACTCTTCTTGGCAACATATCCATCATCTTACTTGCAGTTGTGGATTCCCGGCTGCACACACCCATGTATTTCTTTCTGGCCAACCTCTCATTCTTAGATGTGTGCTTCACCACAGGTTCCATCCCTCAGATGCTCTACAACCTTCGGGGTGCAGATAAGACCATCAGTTATCTGGGCTGTGCCATCCAGCTCTACTTCGTCCTGGCTCTGGGCGGGGTGGAGTGTGTGCTCCTGGCTGTTATGGCATATGACCGCTACGCTGCAGTCTGCAGACCCCTGCACTACACTATCATCATGCACCCGCGTCTCTGTGGGCAGCTGGCTTCAGCGGCATGGTTGAGTGGCTTTGGCAATTCTCTTGTAATGGCACCCCAGACGTTGATGCTACCTCGCTGTGGGCACCGGCGAGTGGACCACTTTCTCTGTGAGATGCCAGCACTAATTGGCATGGCCTGTGTAGATACCATGACCCTTGAGGCACTGGCATTTGCCTTGGCAATCTTTATCATCCTGGCACCACTCATCCTCATCCTCGTCTCTTATGGTTATATTGCACGAGCTGTGCTAAGGATCAAGTCAGCTGCTGGGCGAAAGAAAGCCTTTAACACCTGTAGCTCCCACCTCATTGTCGTTTCTCTCTTCTATGGTACGATCATATACATGTACCTCCAGCCAGCAAATACTTATTCCCAGGACCAGGGCAAGTTCCTTACTCTTTTCTACACAATAGTCACTCCCAGTGTTAACCCCCTAATCTACACACTGAGAAACAAAGATGTTAAAGAGGCCATGAAGAAGGTACTAGGGAAAGGGGAGGCAGAAATAGAGTAAAAAGTCATCAAATCTGGGGACTGTCTTTTGATCCACCTTCTATATATACTGTTGCTGCTAAGTCACTTCAGTTGTGCCTGACTCTGTGCAACCCCAGAGACAACAGCCCACCAGGCTACCCCGTCCCTGGGATTTTCCAGGCAAGAACACTGGAGTGGGTTGCTATTTCCTTCTCCAATATATACTGTTAGACCTATCAAATAAAGGAGTGTTCTGACATTACAGACTGAGAAGGGACGTAATGAGACGCGGGAATTCAATGGTTTAGCTAGGTTGAGAAAGTGCAAGTTCCTGAGTTGACCATCACTTGTATTCCTCTCAAGACCTTCTAAGTCAAGGATTCATCACTAGGAGGTCTCCAATACAGGATCAGACAGTGACCTATGTTTGCAAAATACTATCCATGAATGTATACACAAGGCATTTTTGTACCTATACCAGCTTCCGACACAATGATCTGTACTGTTTAGGTCCTCAGTATGGGATTCCTTGGTGGCTCAGATGGTAAAGAGTCTGCCTGCAGTGCGGGAGATCTGAGTTTGATCTCTGGGTTGGAAAGATCCCCTGTAGAAGAAAATGGCAACCCACTCCAGTATTCTTGCCTCTTCCAAGAGGAGCCTGGCAGGCTACAGTCCATAGGGTCTTAAAGAGTCAAACAAGACTGAGTGACTTTATTTTCACTTTCAGGTCCTCAATATATGTGAAAAGAATGAACTTAGAATTAGTGAAGAAAAATTCCTAGAAAGTTCAAATGTGCTTTTATAGTGCCAAATGCCACATTAAGATGAACTGTGGGGAACTGTTGGGATATTTATGGTTGAGTGTTTTCTGTATGTTGAATGTTTCACAGTTACATTAATAATTGCAGTATCTCATCAGTTGTAACGAAAATATATTTGACCCTTAAAGGCAAGCATGTTTCTTCAGACTTGAGATGTTGTCAATCAGATAAATCCCATTTCATAACTTAGGAAACCATATATGATGTTAAAGTTTCATGACAAGTGAATAGGGTTCCAAAATTTGGGAGCCTGGCCAGTATTATCATTAGGAACTGGATAAAGAGTGGGTTTAGCAAGTTCTCATTTAAACCTACTCAAAAATATTTAAGAAACCTTAGACTGATCTAGAGGCCCTAGAAAAAATACCAAATATCTAATAAATTTTTTTCAAAACATATTGTTTTTAGACATAAAGCGAAAAATTTCCTATTTTGAGCACTAACTCTTGTACTTTGTCCAAATAGATTAGTTTTTATTTTAGATTAATTAGGGCATATAAGAATGAGTTTTAGGTTTAGTTTTTATTATTCCCACAAGAAGGTAGAAAATATGGAATATAATTGATTCTTCCTAATTTATAAACTAAGTAAAAGGGGATGGTAAGCCATGATGTTTACCAAGGACATTATTAATGCTGCCCATGTACTGAATATAAATATTCCTGGTTTAGCACTTCTCATGTCTTTCACTAAAAACAACTTATAGTATGTGCCCTACTGCCATAAAAATATACTATATGTTGCGTGCATGCTATGTTGCTTCATTATGTCCAACTCTGTGCAACCCAATGTACTGCAGCCTGCCAGGCTCCTCTGTCCATGGGATTCTCCAGGCAAGATTACAGGAGTGGGTTGCCATTCCCTTCTCCAGGAGATCTTCATGACTCAGGGATATAGATGAAATGCCCTTTTAGAATCATTCCCTATTGAACAATGATAAAAATTAACTTTTATATCATCTCTACACTATCTAGATATGCATTACTCCAGAGTCAATAATATCTTGAAGTGGAGGCAAGAAATCAAGACACAGAGTATAAATCTCTATGAATATATCAATTTTGGAAGCTCCCTATGGAATTCTCACCTAACACTTTTCAAATTTTCCCCTTTTTCCCCTACAAGGAACAATTTTCATAGCACTCTTCTCAGGAAAATTTAGAGTCACTGTTATAGATTGTAAATATTGTGTGATATCTCAAAGGGAAAAGGTCACTGTGTCCTTAATTATATCACAATGGTCCAGAATCACCTTTACTTAATTTATAATGTAATTTTAAAAGTTTACTTAGTTTACTTATTTACATATGAAATAGGAATAATCAGCTGTATTCTAACTGTTCTGCCATCTCCTACAAATTACAGACTATTCTCTGCAATAAAAATAGAAATGTTTCATTTTCATTCTCTATAGATTCTTCCTTTCACTAAACTGTGGTTCATCTTCATAGACTGATCTCTTACATAGAGCAAGTAGAAATGAACATCAGATTTCACTCATTGTGCACAATTGTTTATCTCTTAGCTACGGTGCTTAAAATTCCTCCAAGAGGAATAAATATTTACATATGCTTGTGTATGTGTGTGTATATATGAGTATGTTTATTTTCACTGTGATTTTAAATTAAAAGCCATGAGAAGACAGCTCAATAAATGCTTATTAATCAGATTATCAGACCATTTTTCGTCTTGCTATTTTTGTATGTCCTGGGATTTTGTGGTTATTTCTTACACAGTTATTCTGAAAATAGATAACTGGTACAATTTTATGACTCATTTTATAAGGTCACCATAATTTGAATAACAATGTCTGTGACAAGGACATTACAAGAAAGGAATATATCTGTAGATAGATAACTCATGAAAATACATACAAAAATCCTAAATAGTGATTAGCAAATTTAATCTAGTGTTACATAGAAAGTATAACATATTGTCAACATTTGGGGTTTATCACAGGAATAGAGTGGTATAACATTTGAAAACCAGTGCTGTATGTAAAATTTTTTTAATTGGAAAGAAAACCTATAAATTCAGCCAAAGCATTTGATAAAATTTGAATTTTATACCACTTCATAGTATATCTCCAGTTTTCTAAAATACATGAATTTTAAAAAGTTTAACTTCTCTATGTTTTGGTTTCCATATCAACAAAAAGAAGATAAAAGTGTTGCTATTTTATAGGGTGTTGTTGAGGTTAGTAAGCACCAATGAGACATTATTGCTATTATTATTAAACTCTGCAGATTCTTTCCTATTTCCAGGTCCTTGTTAACTGGCATTATTTTTAATTTTTTACTTTAAGACTACTAAAATTTGGGGAGTTATTTATCTTCATCTATTCAGCAAACTAAAGACTTGTCTATATTCATATTTTCTAATTTGTTTGGTCTTCTATTTTCTTTTTAAACTACTATTTCCTTTAAATTACTCATTATAAGAACTTGTGAAAACAAAAAGGAATTTCCACATTAAAAGGAGCATTTTCCCCCTGACTAATTA
The DNA here is from genome assembly GCF_032405125.1 of Capricornis sumatraensis. Classification (NCBI taxonomy): domain Eukaryota; kingdom Metazoa; phylum Chordata; class Mammalia; order Artiodactyla; family Bovidae; genus Capricornis; species Capricornis sumatraensis. Next base: position 34,308,497 of record NC_091090.1, read on the forward strand.
CACCTTCATGCCCACTCAGAGGTGAGCTCTGTTACTGGTTTGTGAAGTCCTCAGTTATTATACATTATTTTTTGTGGGCTAATCTTAATTTTTTTCCTTTTCTTGTTTTACTTGATTAGCTTTCCTTCTTCCACAGATATCAGCCTCTATTCCCTATGGATTGTCCATGTGAAGCATCTAATAAGTGTCCTTCCTTAGTTTCTTCATTCTCGTATAATCCTATAAAGACATACAATACCTAAAATCATATTTAGAGCATTTCAGTCATTTTTTATACACTTAAGATTATGCTGAGGACTTCCCTGGAGGCTCAGTGGTAAAGAAATCACCTGCCAATGCAGGAGACATGGGTTGGATCCCTGATCCGGGAGGATCTCACATGCTGCAGAGCCACTAAGCCCATGCGCCACAACTATTGAGCCTCTGGAGCCTTGGAGCCGCAACTCCTGAGTCCACCCTACCATAGCTAGTGAAGTCTGTGCTCTAGTACCCGTGCTCTACAACAAGAGAAGTCACCGTAGTGAGAAGCCCGTGCACCGCAAAAAATAGTAGCCCCTGTTCTCCCCAGCTAGAGAAAAGCTTGCTGCAGCAACAAAGACCCAGCACAGCCAAAATAATTTTTAGTTTTTAAAGATTATGTCATCCAATCTTTTTTGCATCTTTATTTTCTCACTCAGTAATACTGCTGGCAAATCACTGGTGTAGATTATTTATTATTCAGTCAATTCTTCTTCCAGGGAGTAAGTTTTTCTCCATCTTTGGCTGTTTCAAACATTGCTACAATAAAACTGCTTGTTCCTGTGTTTTTATATAGTGATAATTTAATCCATAGGATAAATTTCCATGAATGATATTGCTAGGCTGATGAATATTAACTGTCGTATTTATTTCTAAAAATCTAGTGACACTTTGAATTTCTACCCAGAATTTCTGAGAGTAGCTGTTTTCCTTCAGCAAAGTTAGGACTGTGAGTTACTGCTGGTTACATTTTTATTTCAATCTAATAAGTGATTATCATAATTAGTATATTTCTCTGATCATTTGGAAATATAAAATCTCATACAGATTTGCTATTCTGAGTTGTATGTTCATATTATTTGACATTTTTCTACTGTGTTATTTGTATTTTTTCTTGCTGCTGCTGCTGCTAAGTCGCTTCAGTCATGTCCGACTCTGTGCGACCCCATAGACGGCAGCCCACCAGGCTCTGCCGTCCCTGGGATTCTCCAGGCAAGAACTCTGGAGTGGGTTGCCATTTCCTTTTCCAATGCATGAAAGTGAAAAGTGAAAGTGAAGTCGCTCAGTCGTGTCCGACTCCCAGAGACCCCGTGGACTGCAGCCTACCAGGCTCCTCCGTCCATGGGATTTGCCGGGCAAGAGTACTGGAGTGGGTTGCCATTGCCTCTTCCGTATTTTTCCTTAGACTTTGTAAAAACTTTATTTTGTAGATACTAGCTTTTTTCATAATTATAGATATGTTTTTCTTGTGTCTACTCATATGAAAAATTGTTTTGGAATCTCATAAGCCATAAATCCTGGATAGAAGAGACTTTAGAAAAATATGAATCATTTTTAAAATCTTGACCCAACCCCAAATAGGAAACTAGATTAAACCAAAGGAGAGCTTCTTAACTAAGCCTAGAAATGCTGGACACTAAGCAAGAATCTATGAAAAAAATGATAGAAATGTTTGGATATAATCAATAAATCTGCTTTATGTAAATCAAGGTAATAAAAATATTTCTATGGTAAATTAAACAGAAGTCTATTTTACTATATAGAAACTGACCTCAGATAGAATTTCAGTTTTCTTTTCCATGTGGCTTCACTAGCTTAGCTTACAAAAAAACCCCTAACTTCCAGTTTGATAGCTAAAACTCCAAACATTATTTGATAAAATATTTTAATCTCTATCATCACTCTTTTTTGTCTTGGAAAAAGTTGAGACAGTCTCTAGAGAAAGGGTATTGTGGAGTAAATCTAAAGCTAAAAACAAAATACCACTTCACGGAGAGCTAGCTCCTCCCTGTCTCTTCCCATTGGATATCATGGTCAGTTACCATTAAACACAGGAGAATTGCTGCTTTCCCTTAAGCCAGAGCACACACCAACATTTACAGAGAAAGTTTCCTATCCTCATTTATTTTGCAAATCTGGTGAGGACAATTCTGAAAATAGCAGTTACTACCATAAGACTTTGCAATGAGATGCTGGAAAAATCTATTCTGATTGTCTGCAAGATTTTATTCCTATTCTTCTATTTTCTGAGTTAACCCAGAATGGAGAGCTCATAATTTGCCACTTAAAGACTGGAACAAAGGATTGAACAAACTTAATCATATCCATTTTATAACTGAATAGCTTATGAAGAGGCTGTTAACTTCACATGCTTCTAATTAGTGCTATTAGAATTCAAAGGTTCTTGGACACATACAGACACACAAATCATCCTATTGCCAGTGCTTAAAATGAAGGTATGTAGAACACTTTTCTAAAAATGATTCTGTAAAACATGTTGAAATTTGGGTATACTGAGCCCTCAGCTTATGGACTGTTTTAGCATTATATTTTAGAAAAATTTAACTCAGCCTCTTAATTTCAAACACTACTTTGCATATATTTATTATCACTACTGAAAGTTAAAATTTTAGAGTAGAGGAGTCTTGCATTCTAACCTTCAGTCTGCTATGTATGTACTACCTTGGGAAAATGAACTCTTTGAACTTCCTAATTCAAATTTCTGCCCAAATTAATTTCTTGTGAAATGCAAACAAAACTTCCCTCTCTGTTCTAAGGTAACTTATAATGTTATGTGAAAAATTCTTATGCTCCAGCAAGAAGTATTTAGAACTTTATACATTCACAGAGGCATGGTAATTTCTTGAGAAAACATAAATATAAATGAAAAACAGAAAATTCCAATATTTCAGAAGATTAAATTGCTTTCCAAAGCTGTTTTCTTGCCCAGTTGTGGCTTAGTGGCAAGATGGGAACTACAACTTTTGTCTTTCTTTCTTATCTGGAAACTCTTTCCATAGCAAAAGCTTTAAAAAGGTTTTTAAGACTTTGTTGGACCTGCTCATTATGAATTCTTGAATCTCTGTCATAAAGTAGTTGCAATGTCACTGATGTACAGGAATGCAGGTGATATATTTAACTGGGAGGTATAAATTGAAATATCCTTAGGTACACATTTGTCCTGCTTTTCAAAATTCTTATAATCAGTGGCAACTTTTTTTTTTGCCAACAGGTCCCCAATGCTCCCATACTCTAGCCTTTAGAAAATCTCCATATAGAGTTGTAATTCAGATCTTTAATCAAGGATCTACTAAGAGATAAAGACTATATTTATATCAGATTTGTTTTCTTATGGTATTAAAGTCTAAAGCAATACTGATCCTTATGGTAAAATGCAGAGTACAAGTAAGACATTTAAAGTTACTATGTAATATCTAATAATTTTTATTAAGATAGGTATTATAATACTTTTTATTTAAAGTAGAATGAGCAGGAGTAAGGTTAAATACTAAAGTCTGATTTACACTCTCCCCTTTGCTACTCTGCAGAGTTACAACTTTAATGCCTCTGTGTACTTATAGGTAACTTTTGTACATGTGAATACTGACAATGTACTATTGTATTGGAAGCATGCTAAATAAATGTTAAGAAACTTGTCTTTTCTCTTGAAGATTTGAGCATTTTTTCACATTTATATTTGTATCTATATCTCAGACCTCATTTTATTGACAGCTGTATAGCAACAGGCATAGCAAAACTTTCGTTAATACTGTACTAAGAGCTGTAGAATAAGGGAGCTAAGTTAAAATACATATTGAATAATAATTCAAAACTTATATTCTTATAATGGAATTCACATCATTATATCAACAAAATAATAGTAAAAATACTTTAAAGTAGTGTTAACAAGGTAGACAATTTTGGGATGAATAAACTTTGTACTGATGGCTTTGGCTTATACAATTGCCCCCTTCTTATCTGTTGGTTCTGCATCTGAGGATGGAAAATATTTGGAAAAAAAATCTAGAAAATTCCAAAAAGCAAAACTTAAATTTGCTTCCCAACTATTTATATAGTATGTGCATTATATTAGGTTTTATAAGTAACCTGATGTGTGCGAGCTAAGTCACTTCAGTTGTGTCCGATTCTGTGTGACCCTGTGGGCTGCAGCCCACCAGACTTCCATGGTCCATGGTATTCTTCAGGCAGGAATACTGGAGTGGATTGCCATGCCCTTCTCCATGGGATTTTCCCAACCTAGGGATCGAAATTATGTCTCTTACATCTCCTGCATTGGCTGGCATGTTCTTTACCACTAGTACCACCTGGGAAGATAGAGGTAACCTAGAGATGGTTTAAAGTATATGAGAGGGTATGTATATGTTATATGCAAACACTATGCCATTTTATATAAGGGATTTCAGCATCCTTGGAATTTGGCATCTACAGGGGACTTGGAATGAATCCCTTGTAGATTTGGAGGAACAACTGTATTAGTACCTCCAGCAAACTAAGGACTCTGAACAATTCAGTTCAGTTCAGTTGCTCAGTCGTGTCCAATTCTTTGTGACCCTGTGGACTGCAACATGACAGGCTTCCCTTTCCATCACCAAATCCCAGAGCTTGCTCAAACTTATGTCCATCAAGTTGGGGATGCCAACCAACCATCTCATCCTCTGTCATCCTCTTCTCCTCCTGCCTTCAGTATTTCCCATCATCAGGGTTTTTTCCAATGTGTCAGTTCTTCGAATCAGGTGGCCAAAGTACTGGAGTTTCAGCTTCAGCATCAGTTCTTTCAATGAATATTCAGGACTGATTTCCTTTAAGATGGACTGGTTTGATCTCCTTGGAGTCCAAGGGACTCTCAAGAGTCTTCTCCAGCACCACAGTTCAAAAGCATCAGTTCTTTGGTGCTCAGCTTTCTTTATAGTCGAATTCTCACATCCCTACATGACTACTGGAAAAACCATAGCTTTGACTAAATGAAAGAGATGGGACTACCAGACCACCTGACCTGTCTCATGAGAAACTTATATGCAGGTCAGGAAGCAACAGTTAGAACTGGATATGGAACAACAGAGTGGTTCCAATTAGAAAAAGGATTGCATCAAGGCTGTATATTGTCACCCTGCCTATTTAACTTCTCTGCAGAATACATCATGAAAAATGCTGGGCTGGAAAAAGCACAAGCTGGAATCAAAATTGCTGGGAGAAATATCAATAATCTCAGGATGCAGATGACATCACCCTTATAGCAGAACGTGAAGAAGGACTAGAAAGCCTCTTGATGAAAGTGAAAGAGGAGAGTCCCTCTTACACTGTTTGTGGGAATGCAAACTAGTACAGCCACTATGGAGAACAGTGTGGAGATTCCTTTAAAAATTGCAAATAGAACTGCCTTATGACCCAGCAATCCCACTGCTGGGCATACACACCGAGGAAACCAGAATTGAAAGTGACGTGTGTACCCCAGTGTTCATCGCAGCACTGTTTATAAGAGCCAGGACATGGAAACAACCCAGATGTCCATCAGCAGATGAATGGATAAGAAAGCTGTGGTACATATACACAATGGAGTATTACTCAGCCATTGAAAAGAATACATTTGAATCAGTTCTAATGAGGTGGATGAAACTGGAGCCTATTATACAGAGTGAAGTAAGCCAAAAAGAAAAACACCAATACAGTATACTAACACATATATATGGAATTTAGGAAGATGGTAATGATAATCCTCTATGCGAGACAGCAAAAGAGACACAGATGTATAGAACAGACTTTAGACTCTGTGGGTGAGGGAGAGGGTGGGATGATTTGAGAGAATGGCATTGAAACATGTATACTATCAGGTAAGAAATGAATTTCCAGTCTATGTTGGATACAGAATACAGGATGCTTGGGGCTGGTGCACGGGGATGATACAAAGAGATGATATGGGATGGGAGGTGGGAGAGGGGTTCAGGATTGGGAACTCATGTACACCCATGGCTGATTCATGTCAATGTATGGCAAAACCAATTCAGTATTGTAAAGCAAAATAAAGTAAAAATAAAAATTAAAAAAAAAAAAGAAAGTGAAAGAGGAGAGTAAAAAGGTTGGCTTAAAGCTCAACATTTAGAAAACTAAGATCATGATCTGGTCCCATTACTTCATGGGAAATAGATGGGGAAATAGTGGAAACAGTGGCTGACTATTTTTTTGGGCTCCAGAATCACTGCAGATGGTGATTGCAGCCATGAAATTAAAAGATACTTACTCCTTGGAAGGAAAGTTATGACCAACCTAGACAGAATACTGAAAAGCAGAGACATTATTTTGTCAACAAAGGTCCATCTAGTCAAGGCTATGGTTTTTCCAGTAGTCATATATGGATGTGAGATTTGGAATATAAAGCTGAGCGCAGAAAAATTGATGCTTTTGAATTGTGTTGGAGAAGACTCTTGAGAGTCCCTTGGACTGCAAAGAGATCCAACCAGTCCATCCTAAAGGAGATCAGTCCTGGGTGTTCATTGGAAGGACTGATGTTGAGGCTGAAACTCCAACACTTTGGCCACCTGATGCAAAAAGCTGACTCATTTGAAAAGACCCTGATGGTGGGAAAGATTGAGGGCAGGAAGAGAAGCGGATAACAGAGGAGAGATGGTTGGATGGCATCACCAACTCAATGGGCATGAGTTTGGGTAGACTCCAGGAGTTGGTGATGGACAGGGAGGCTTGGTGTGCTGTGGTTCATGGGATTGCAAAGAGTTGGACATGACTGAACGACTGAACTGAACTGAACTGACTAAATGAACCTTTGTCATCAAAGTAATGTCTGTGCTATTAATGTGCTGTCTAGGTTGGTCATTGCTTTTCTTCCAAATAGCAAGCATCTTTTAATTTTATGGCTGCAGTCACCATCTGCAGTGATTTTGGAGCCCCCCAAAATAAAGTATCTCACTGTTTCTATTGTTTCCCCATCTATTTGCCATCAAGTGATAGAACCAATGCCATGATCTTAGTTTTCTGAATGCTGAGTTTTAAGTCAGCTTTTTCACTCTCCTCTTTCACTTTCATCAAGAGGCTCTTTAGTTTCTCTTCATTTTCTGCCATAAGGGTGGTATCATCTGCATATCTGAGGTTACTGATATTTCTCCCGGAAATCTTAGTTCCTGCTTGTGCTTCATCCAGCCCGGCATTTTGCATGATGTACTCTGCATATAAGTTAAATAAGCAGGGTGACAATATACAGCCTTGAGGTACTCCTTTTCCTATTTGGAACCAGTCTGTTGTTCTGTGTTTGGTTCTAACTGTTGCTTCTTGACCTACATACAAATTTCTCAGGAGGCAGGTAAGGTGATCTGGTATTCCCATCTTTGAAGAATTTCCCACAGTTGGTTGTGGTATAATCAATGAAGCAGAAGTAGATGTTTTTCTGAAATTTGCTTGCTTTTCCCCTGATCCAACAGATGCTGGCAATTTGATCTCTGGTTCTTCTGCCTTTTCTAAATCCAGCTTGAACATCGGAGACTCACGGTTCATGTACTTTTGAAGCCTGGTTTGGGGAATTTTGAGCATTACTTTCTTAGTGTGTGAGATTAGCGCAATTGTGTGGTAGTTTGAACATTGTTTGGCATGCCCTTACTTGAGATTGGAATGAAAACTGACCATTTCCAGTCCTGTGGCCACTGCTGAGTTTTCCAAATTTGCTGGCATATTGAGTGCAGCACTTTAACAGCATCATCTCTGAACAGCCTCTGTGCTAAAAAGCCCAGAGTTCCTGTATCACTATGATAGCTCAGTTCACATTGCTGTGTGGCACTATGCCAGGCAATTTACACAAAAGATCAGATTTTAAATTTACATCAGATAATCACTATTACCTCTATTGTTCAGGTTGATGGTTTTGGAGAAGTGGAGGGATTGAGAAGGCAACTTTTTAACTCAAACAGTCATCTTCCGTTGGTAACCCTAAGACACTTAAGAGAAAGAGACCAATACAATATATTAACACATATATATAGAATTTAGAAAGATGGTAATGATGACCCTATATGCAAGACAGCAAAAGAGACACAGATGTAAAGAACAGACTTTTGGACTCTGTGGGAGAAGGCAAGGGTGGGATGATTTGTGAGAATAGCAGTGAAACATGTATATTATCATATGTGAAATAGATCTCCAGTCCAGGTTCGATGCATGAGACAGGGTGCTCAGGGCTGGATAACCCTGAGGGATGGGATGGGGAGGGAGGTGGGAGGGAGGGTCAGGATGGGGAACACATGCACACCCATGGCTGATTCATGTGAATGTATGGCAAAACCCACCACAATATTGTAAACCAATTAGCCTCCAATTAAAATAAATAAAAGAAAAAAAAGAGTTCTAAAACTAATAAGCAGTTTTCCTCTCAGAACATTTCAGAGGTCTTGGATCACTATAGTTTCTTTCTCTCATGTTAACACCACCATACCAGAAAGACATTGCTAGATTCGTTTTATTGATGGGGAACCTGAAGTTCACAGAACATAAGAAATATTGCCTGGACAATGTAATTCATGACTTAACACAGAAAAGCCTTGAATTCAGGCTTGTCTGGCTCCAAATTCTGTATCATTTTATTTTGATTCTATGATGTCCTAGAAAGCAAAAAGAAGCATGCTCCTTCGAAATGTGTCTGATAGCTTGCTAGAATCAATCTACAACATAGTTTTGGGGGTGGTCTAAATAATTTTGTTTCAGATGATACAGTGATCTCCTTGGCACTGAGGAGAAATTAAAAGGAAAAAGCAATACAGCAGGAATTGTAACTGAAATTTCTTAATTGCTCTCTAGGTGGCGAGTATTACAAACAAAAATTAACCAAATGACAGGAAAATAAAAATCAAAGAACAAATTTTATTGGAACTGTTTAAATCAGGTGTTTTCTTTTAAAATTTTGGCTTTTCTCTTTGAAGTGCTGATACAGAGATAGAAATACTGAATTTTAGAAATATTTAGAAAATTACATATTTTTCACGTTACAAGCAACATCAGTTCTGTTACTGTCTTCAAACAGGTATGAAAGTGATTACAAATAATTGAAATAGTCAATACATGTTCATTGACCTCCTGAATTTTTATGTTTCAGGAAACGAAGAATTGAAACACTCATCATGACTCCAGTAAATGAGAGTATCCCCCTGGAGTTCATCCTCTTAGGCTTCTCAGATCGACCATGGCTAGAGTTTCTACTCTTTGTGGTCTTCTTCATTTCTTACATGGTGACTATCTTTGGGAATCTGACCATTATTCTAGTGTCACGCCTGGACTCCAGACTCCAGACTCCCATGTATTTCTTTCTTACCAATCTGTCACTCCTAGATCTTTGCTACGCCACAAGTACTGTTCCACAGTTGCTGGTAAATCTGCACAGCACCAGGAAGGTAATTAGTTATGGTGGCTGTGTGGCCCAGCTGTTCATATTTCTGGCTTTGGGGGCCACTGAATGTGTTCTGCTGCCCGTCATGTCCTTTGATAGGTTTGTGGCTATTTGTTGGCCTCTCCACTACTCAGTCATCATGCGCCAAAGGCTCTGCCTCCAGTTGGCAGCTGCATCCTGGATTACTGGCTTCAGCAACGCAATGTGGTTGTCTATCCTGACTCTCCAACTGCCACTCTGTGGCCCCTTTGTACTAGATCACTTTCTCTGTGAAGTCCCTGCTCTGCTCAAATTGTCATGTGTTGACACCACAGCAAATGAGGCTGAACTCTTCTTTGTAAGTATGCTATTCCATCTAGTACCCTTTACACTTATTGTTATATCATATGCTTTTATTGCCCGAGCAGTGTTGAGGATCCAATCTGCTGAAGGCAGACAAAAAGCATTCGGAACTTGTGGCTCCCATCTACTTGTGGTGTCACTTTTTTATGGTACAGCCATCTCCATGTACCTGCAACCACCTTCACCCAGCTCCAAGGACCGGGGAAAGACGGTTTCCCTCTTTTATGGAATTGTTGCACCCATGCTGAATCCCCTGATATATACACTTAGAAACAAAGAGGTTAAGGAGGCCTTCAAAAGGTTAGTGGCAAGAGTCTTCTTAATCAGGAAATAAATATTAAAAAGAAAAAATAGGCCCCAAATGGAGTCAGTTATACTAAGTCCATGTAACTGTACAAAGACTTGAATACCTAACCTAATTGCCATCTCAATCCCCCAAGAATGTAACTTTTACTCAGACAACTTGGAATTATCTGGTTAGCACTAAGGGCAACCTTGTCCGAAACAATGCATTTTTTGCTAATAATTCCCTTTGGGTTTTGGGTGTTTCTTGTTGTCGTTTTGCCCCTTTCATGCCTTAAATTTTTTTTTCTTTCTACAGCTAGGCAGAGGCATTTTTTATTTGCTTGGTGGGATGCTACCTGATTCATGAATCATTCACTAAAGCCAACTAGATCTTTAAAATTCATTTGATTGAATTTTGTTATTTAACATGAGGAATATACTGATAAGCTTTGTAAATGTTTAGTGTTTATGCAGCTTACTAACTTCTCTTCAACTTGTCCTGTTTTCATCATTCCTCAGAGAACTATTTTGATTGTGAAGTGAAAGTCTCTCAATCATGTCCAACTCTTTGCAACCCCATACACTATTAGAGTCCATGGAATTCTGTAGGCCAGAATACTGGAGTAGGTAGCCTTTCCCTTCTCCAGGGGATCTTCCCAACCCAGAAACTGAACCCAGGTCTCTCGCATTGCAGGCAGATTCTTTACCAGCTGAGCCACAACTATTTTGATTACCTCCCACAAATAAAAGTTTATTCATGGGAAGTTACATTAGTCTTTTGTTGCCTAAACCTATTTATTGAACAAGTATCCAGAATTAGTCTTCCAGTTCACCAGAAACTGTATAATCTCAATATTTTCAACTTTATTTTATGTTTGTATAGGTTGGTGTAACTTAGACATGACTGATGTGACTTAGCAGCAGCAGCAGCAGCAGACCTTTTTAAGAATATGACAAAAGCCAGCAATCATTTCTCTGGTAATACCATATGCACACACACACACCTTTTTTTTAAATATAATTAGAAGAAATTTACCAAAATGCTGAAATATAACAACTTTAAATTTGGATATGAAGTTCACAACCCTAGTTTAAAAATTTCAATACCACACTCATGTCAACATAATATTAAAAACCACAATGATTTATATTCTAGAATTAAACTCAGATTTTCTATTCTCTGTGCTTAGGCAGAGTCATGTCTGACTCTGCGACCCTATGGACTGCAGTCTGCCAGGCTCCTGTGCCCATGGGGATTCTCCAGGCAAGAATACTGGAGTTGGTTGCCATGCCCTCCTGCAGGACATCCCTTCCCAAGGCAGGGATCGAACCCAGGTCTCCCACATCACAGAAGTATTTTTTACCATCTGAGCCACCAGGGAAGTCCTTCCATTCTCTACTCACATGTTTTCCTCCTCATTAGAAACATTCTTTTTTATTTCCTTCATAGATCAAATCCTAGGCATTCATTAATTTTCCTTCCTTGAAATATTTTTCATATTCTCCCTATTTATTAATATTTTCAGTATTCTCATAAACTCCAAAAGATAGCCTAGAGATTAAAATAGCACATCTTTAATGATTTCCACTGATTTTTTTGTTTCATACACATGTTTCTTTCACAATAGCTTCTTTGCATTTTAGTCTTCTTGAGGGAACATAGTCTATACCATAAGTATTGGATTACCACACTGTACATCTTACCATATCACCTTTCAGTTCAGTTCAGTTCAGTTCAGTTCAGTTGCTCAGTCCAGATGTTCAAGCTGGTTTTAGAAAAGGCAGAGGAACCAGAGATCAAATTGCCAACATCTGCTAGATCATCGAAAAAGCAAGAGAGTTCCAGAAAAACATCTATTTCTGCTTTATTGACTATGCAAAAGCCTTTGACTGTGTGGATCACAATAAACTGTGGAAAATTCTGAAAGAGATGGGTATACAAGACCACCTGACCTGCCTCTTGAGAAATTTGTATGCAGGTCAGGAAGCAACAGTTAGAACTGGACAGGGAACAACAGACTGGTTCCAAATAGGAAAAGGAGGGCATCAAGGCTGTATATTGTCACCCTGCTTATTTAACTTCTATGTAGAGTACATCATGAGAAACACCTGGGCTGGAAGAAGCACAAGCTGGAATTAAGATTGCCGGGAGAAATATTAATAACCTCAGATATGCAGATGACACCACCCTTATGGCAGAAAGTGAAGAGGAACTAAAAAGCCTCTTGATGAAAGTGAAAGAGGAGAGTGAAAAAGTTGGCCTAAAGCTCAACATTCAGAAAACGAAGATCATGGCATCTGGCCCCATCATTTCATGGCAAATAGATGGGGAAACAGTGGAAACAGTGTCAGACTTTATTTTTTTGGGCTCCAAAATCACTGCAGATGGTGACTGCAGCCATGAAATTAAAAGACACTTACTCCTTGGAAGAAAAGTTATGACCAACCTAGATAGCATATTCAAAAGCAGAGAGATTACTTTGCCGACTAAGGTCCATCTAGTCAAGGCTATGGTTTTTCCAGTGGTCATGTATGGATATGAGCGTTGGACTGTGAAGAAGGCTGAGCGCTGAAGAATTGATGCTTTTGAACTGTGGTGTTGGAGAAGACTCTTGAGAGTCCCTTGGACTGCAAGGAGATCCAACCAGTCCATCCTAAGATCAGTCCTGGGTGTTCTTTGGAAGGGCTGATGCTGAAGCTGAAACTCCAATACTTGGGCCACCTCATGGGAAGAGCTGACTCACTGGAAAAGACCCTGATGCTCAGAGGGATTGGGGGCAGGAGGAGAAGGGGATGACAGAGAATGAGATGGCTGATGGGATCACCGACTTGATGGACATGAGTTTGAGTGAACTCCCGGAGTTGGTGATAGACAGGGAGGCCTGGCGTGCTGTGATTCATGGGGTCGCAAAGAGTCAGATATCACCTCTAGGAGTCATCAAAGTATTGAGGGTTACATGTGCTTACATATCAGTTGGTTCTTTGGATTATTGAGTGATTCATTCACATTATAGGTATTTAATTTGTGCTTCTATCTCTTTTTCTCCCATGTTTTCTCCTATAATATATTACACATTTAGAAAATACAATTAAAACATACATTTATTATGTTTCTCCTTAAAACATCACAGTAATATCATGTACTTTTGCCACAGAATAATGCGAATATGAGAAATAAATTGGATATACCAAGTTTTAATTTCCATTCTCTTTCTTATGAGAAATAAGTATCATTAAATGAGTAAATGGAAGCAAAATGCTAATCGATTATATTGTAAACATAAGAGTACTTTCCTCATTGAAGATAAATTCACTGCTAAAGGTACAAATAACTAATTTATCAAATATCCAGATGCAAATGTGCATTTCAGCATCAAAGTCAGTGAAATTTGATGAATTCTGAGAATATAGAAGAAAAATAAAATTGAAATAGCTTTTAATTTTTCTTAATGAAGGTTTAATTGATTCAGCAATTTCATATGTTAGGTTTGATTTTAAACTTGTAGAAAATGATTTACAGGCAAATTCTATAACTAAGTTATTTTCAGTTACTTTGTGATTATTAAAAATATAACAAATATATTCATTTAGAATAAGGTCTAATTTTACTAATTGTAAATGTAAGCTAATTTTGTTTATTTATTTGCAATTCTGAGAACTTTATTTTCCTAATCCAAGTAATTTTTTTTGCCTACAATGCAGGAAAACTGAGTTCAGTCCTTGGGTTTGGAAGTTCCCTGGAGGAGGGCATGGCAACCCATTCCAGTACTCCTGCCTAGAGAATTTCAATGGATAGAGGAGCCTGGCGGGCTGCAGTCCATGAAGTCGCAAAGAGTCAGACAGGACTTAGCAACTAAGCATAGCAGCACATTCTGAATGTTGCTTTCTTTAAATTGTAGTGATGAATATATAACATTATATTTGTGATTTTAACCATATTTGAGTGTACAGTTCAGGGGCATTAAATACATCATATTTTGTGCAACCTTCATCCCATCCATCTCCAGAATAATTTTCATTTTTCTAAACTAAAACTCTGTGCCTATTAAACAATAAATACCTATTTTCCCTTCACAGTGGAAACCTCCATTCTACTTTTTGTCTCTATGATTTTGATTACTCTAGGTGCCTAATAGAAGTGGAATTATAAAGTATTTGTGTATTTTTGTGACTGACATTTCATTTAGCATAATGTCTTCAAGATCCATCTATCTTGTAGCATGTAAGGAACCCCTTCCTTTTTAAAAAACTGAATATCATTTAATTGTATGAATATACCACATTTTGTTTGGTCATTCATCTTTCAAAAGACACTTGTTTGCTTTCACCTTTTGGCTATTGTGAATAATACTGCCTTGAACATGGGTGTACAAATATCTGTTTGAGACCCCACTTTCAGTTCAGTTTGGGTATACTTCTGGAAGTAGAATTAATGGATCATATGGAAATTCTACTTTTAAATTTTGAAGAACTGTCTGCTGGATCATGTGGAAATTCTATCTTTAATTTTTTGAAGAATTGCCTTACTGATTTCCATAGTGACTGCACCATTTTACATCCCATCAGCAGTGTACAAAGGTTCTAATTAGTCTACATGCTCACCTACGTATCTCATTTTTATAGAGATGTCAGATTGATATAGTAGAGAAATGTTTTGAATATAAATATAATCTTTCCTGCAGTCTAAAATTTGAGAAGGTTTTTCATGATATACTTTTATAACATTAGGAAAATTATAATAGAGTTCTATTTGTTCATGTCTAATTTAAGTTGGTTAATAGAACAACATTCCTCAAGAAGAGAAGTTTATTATAATAGGATATAAATATTAATTCTGTTAATATACAGTTGTAACGAACCTGAGAAGAAGACAAAGAAGGCAGCTTTATTAGGTTCATAGATGACACAATTGGAAAGAAATTGCAAATGATATAGGAGACATATATTTAAATTTAAATATAAATCTAATTACAAGAGTAATCAAAATGTTAAATCTACAGGATGAGATTGAACATTGATACAAAAGCCTTTACTGCATGTTATTAAAACATTCAACAGGATAGAAGAAATTATAGTTCTAGACGTGATTTCCCTAAGAATACAATTGAGGACATATATTCATTGTATCAAACATAAATAAATGAATTCAGTTCAATCCTTATAGTAAATATGTGTACGCGCTCAGTCATGTCCGACTCTTTGTGACACCATGGACTGGAGCCCGTCAGGCTTCTCTGTCCATGAGATTTCTTTGGCAAAAATGCTGGAGTGGGTTGCCATTTCCTTCTTCAGGGAATCTTCCCCACCCCTCGATGGAACTGGTATCTCCTGTGTCTTCTGCATTATAGACCGACTCTTTATCCGTGAGCCACTGGGGAAGTATCATAAGTATATCTATCCTTATAATAAGGCTTCCCTGGTGGCTCAGGGGCAAAGAATCTGCCTGCAAAGCTGCCAGGGATCAAACCTGGGTTGGGAAGATCCCCTAGAGAAGGAAATGGCAGCCCACTCCAGTATTCTTGAGTAGGAAATCCCGTGGACAGAGGAGCCGGGTGGCCTGCAGTCCATGGGGTGGCAGAGTAGGATGTGACTTAGTGACTAAACAATAACATCCTTATAATTCTGTCTAAGGAGTTTTTGTAACAAAATTATATGCATGATAACCATTTCCATTGAGGATCAGAGGAACAAAATGAGGAATAGAAATGTGCAACCACATGGAATTCTCCAGGCTAAAATACTGGAGTGGGTAGTCTTTCCCTTCTCCAGAGGATCTTCCCAACCCAGGGATCGAAGCTAGGTCTCCCACATTGCAGGCAGATTCTTTACCAGCTGAGCCACAAGGGAAGCCCAACAGAAATGGCAGATATATTTAAACATATGGGAAAATGTCACGTGGATGAGTTAGACTTGATTTGTATATTTGTTCTTTGATTTTTATCAAAGAACTATAGCCTGCTCTTAGAGTTATCAAATACTAATTTATATTTCTTTCTGAACACATGCAAAGATAAGCTCAATGCCTTTAAAACAGAGACATCTCCAAAATTTATATCATTCCTGGCATTTAGCTAAAAGTCTAGGAACTCCATGTAACTGGGCAGCAATCTCTACATGGATCCTCTTGGTCTAGAGACATACAATGAAAGACATCTTCTTCTTGCTCCCTCCCCCTTCAACATACACTTAATATTTATTGATGGAAATAGTCAAGTGAAGAAAGTGTAATAAGGAAGATAAAGTGGCAAATTTGATCAAATGCTTTTGGTAGGAGAGATAAGATCAAGCTTGAAATTCACCACTGTATTTGGCAAATTGGAGGCAATTTGTGACACTAACAAAAGCTGTTTTTGTATAGTGGTGGAGTCAAATTCCTGACTAGTATAGGTTAAAAAAGAATAAAAGAAATATAATTACTTTATTTCCTTTATAAAGAACTAACAATTTTATTTATTTTTTGGCTGCACTGCATGGCATGTGGGATATTCCCCAACCAGGAATAGAATCTGTGGCCTCTGCAGTGGAAGGGAGTCTTAACCACTTGACTGCCAAGGAAGTCCAAAAGAATTTATTTCTGAGAAATTTTTCTGTGAAGGGGAATGATTACTAGAAATACACCTGGTGGCGTAGTGAGGCCCGGAAAGGTTTGAGGTTTTTTGTTTTGTTTTGTTTGTTCATTTAAGATGTTAGAATTAACGGTATATTTGTTCTCTCCTGGGAAGGATGAAATAAGAGAATTTGATGACATAATAAAAATATGGGTAAATTTCTGGAGTTACACCCTTGAATAGGTAAGGTAGAATGGAGTATAAAGAACAAATGAAAGGACTGGCTCTGTTAAGTAAAAAGTTAGTAAACGAAAACATCAGTTAAATAGAATCTGGACATCAGAAGAGGGAGCACTCACACCTTCCCACAGTTTGCATTGTTAGCAGAGCCCAGTAGACGAAGAAAAATTCCTCTTCTTTACTGGCAAAGACTCAGCTAATAAAAGCCATGAACTCTTTTTATCTACCACCCTAATGTCCTTTTCCTCTCTAGAGTATTAGCTTTCCCATGCTGTATGGGGACTTGAACGTGGGTTGGTAGAATAGCAGACCCTGAACTGCAGTTCTCCACTGATTTCAAATAAATCCAACTTTGTTGGAGAAATATCTAGCAGTCCATTTGCTTCAGGAAAATATCTTGTTGACCCAGACAGGGACCAGGAAAGATTCTGAAGGTTCCAGGACTGGTGGACAAACAGATGAGGTATGCACAATTAAGATCATTGTCACTCCCTGCTTTTTTCAGAGACCCCAGAGTTTGAAGTTATATTTTTCTTCTGGATCTGAAACTGGCCTTTCCTTTTTCTTTTTATTCCTTTCTTTCTTTGTTTTTTCCTCTCTCTTTCTTGTTTGAAGCTTTCAGGCTATAATTGGGATCTTTTTGGTTAAGGCCCTGTTCCTCATGCAAGTACTCTTTTGGCACTTTGGCCTGATTTGGGGATCAGACCTCTTCATTGACACTGGCTAGCCTTCAGCCTAGTCATTCGAGGACAGGGACTGCTTCTTCTGAAGCCAGCTAGCTTTCAACACATTCCTTCAGGAATAGGGGTTGTTTCTCTGAAATGGTGCTGTGTCTTTCAGCCTTCCATCTTTTTTTTTTTTTTTTTTTTACCACTCATCATGTGAGATCAGAATCTTAACCACTGGACTTCCAGGGAAGCCCCCCACTTATCCTTTGGGGGGTGGGGTGGGGGGAAGCCTTATCCATGGTTCCTCTGGAACTCAGCTGTATTCTTAATTCTGGCTGTGATTGGCTTGCAAGCTGTTTGAATTGAGCCATTTGTGCTGTAAGCTGTTTAAGTTGTTTGAAAATTATTCTCCACTCTAGAGGAAATGAGATCCCAGTTAAGTTTCTTGAAAGTACACCCCCTACAGGCACTCAACAACACAGAGACAACTCTACACATGGACATCACCAGATGGTCAGCACTGAAATCCGATTGATTATATTCTTTGCAGCCAAAGATGGAGAAGCTCTCTACAGTCAGCAAAAACAAGACCGGGAGCTGACTGTGGCTCAGATCATGAACTTCTTATTGCCAAATTAAGACTTAAATTGAAGAAAGTAGGTAAAACCACTAGATCATTTAGGTATGACCTAAATCAAATCCCTTATGATTATACAGTGGAAGTGGCAAATAGATTCAAGGGATTAGATCAGATAGAGTGCCTGAATAACTATGGACAGAGGTTCCCGACATTGTACAGGAGACAGGGATCAAGACCATCCCCAAGAAAAAGAAATGCAAAAAGGCAAAATGGTTGTCTGAGAAGGCCTTACAAATAGCTGAGAAGAGAAGAGATGTTAAAGGTAAAGAAGAAAAGGAAAGATATATCCATCTGAATGTAGAGTTCCAAAGAATAGCAAGGAGAGATAAGAAAACCTTCCTCAGTGATCAATGCAAAGAAATAGAGGAAAACAATAGAATGGGAAAGACTAGCGATCTCTTCTCGAAAATTAGAGATACCAAGGGAATGTTTCATGCAAAGATGTGCACAATAAAGGACAGAAATGGTATGGACCTAACACAAGCAGAAGATATTTAGAAGGGGTGGCAAAACTACACAGAAGGTCTACACAAAAAAGATCTTCATGACCCAGATAACCATGATGGTGTGATCACTCACCTAGAGCCAGACATCCTGGAATGCAAAATCAAGTAGGCCTGAGAAGCATCACTATGAACAAAGCTAGTGGAGGTGATGGAATTCCAGTTGAGCTATGTCAAATCCTAAAAGATGATGTGTGAAAGTGCTGCATTCAATATGCCAGCAAATCTGGAAAACTCAGCAGAGGCCACAGGACTGGAAAAGGTTAGTTTTCATTCCAATCCTAAAGAAAGGCAATGCCAAAGAATGTTCAAACTACCGCACAATTGCACTCGTCTCACACGCTAGCAAAGTAATGCTCAAAATTTTCCAAGCCAGGCTTCAACAGTATGTGAAGTGAGAACTTCCAGATATTCAAGCTGGATTTAGAAAGGGCAGAAGAACCAGAAATCAAATTGCCAACATCTGTTGGATCATCAAAAAAGCAAGAGAGTTCCAGAAATCCATCTACTTCTGCTTTATTGACTACACCAAAACCTTTGACTGTGTGGATCACAACAAACTGTGGAAAATTCTTCAAGAGATGGGAATACCAGACCACCCTACCTTCCTCCTGAGAAATCTGCATGCAGGTCAAGAAGCAACTGTTAGAACTGGACATGGAACAACAGACTGATTCCAAATTGGGAAGAGAGTACATCAAGGGTGTATATTGTCACCCTGCTTATTTAACTTTTATGCAGAGTACTTTACACAAAATGCTGGGCTGGATGAAGCACAAGCTGAAATCAAGATTGCTGGGAGATATATCAATAACCTCAGATATGCAGGTGACACTACCCTTATGGCAGAAAGCAAAGAATAACTGAAGAGCCTCTTGATGAAAGTGAAAGAGGAAAATGAAAATGAAGTGAAGTGAAAATCACTCAGTCGTGTCTGCTCTTTGTGACCCCATGGACTATACAGTCCATGAAATTCTCCAGGCCAGAATACTGGAGTGGGTAGCTTTTCTCTTCTCCAGGGGATCTTCCCAACCCAGGGATTGAACCCAGGACTCCCACATTGAAGATGGATTCTTAAAAGCTGGCTTAAAACTCAACATTCAAAAAACTAATATCACGGCATCCAGTCCCATCACTTCATGGCAAATAGATGGGGAAACAAAGGAAACAGTGAGAAACTTTATTTTCTTGGGCTTCAAAATCACTGCAGCTGGTGACTGTAGCCATGAAATTAAAAGACACTTGCTCCTTGGAAGAAAAGCTATGACAAATCTGGGCAGCATTTAAAAAGCAGAGACAATGCTTTGCTGACAAAGGTCTGTCTAGTCAAGGCTATGATTTTTCCAGTAGTCATGCATGGATATGAGAGTTGGATTATAAAGGAAGCTGAGTGCCAAGAATTGATGCTTTTGAATTGTGGTGTTGGAGAAGACTCTTGAGAGTCTCTTGGACTGCAAGGAGATCCAACCAGTCAATCCAAAAGGAAATCAGTTGTGCATATTCATGGGAAAGGCTGATGCTGAAGCTGAAACTCCAGTACTTTGGCCACCTTATTTGAAGAACTGACACATTGGAAAAGACACTGATGCTGGGAAAGATTGAAGGCGGGAGGAGAAGGGAGTGACAGAGGATGAGATGGTTGGATGGCATCACCAACTTGATGGATTTGAGTTTGACCAAGCTCTGGGAGTTGGTAATGGACAGGAAAGCCTGGCGTGCCTATGTCCATGGGCTCACAGAGTCAGACACGACTGAGCGGCTGAACTGAATGGAACAGACACTCTGACCTAACTGTGGTCTTTCCTTCTGTACATTTGTAACTAAATGAACAGACATGACCAAAGGCAATTTGAAATATCAATGGTCATTATGGGGGACTTTTGAAATCCCTAAGCTTAGTTTCCTCAAAACTGAATTGGCCTACGATGTCACAGTAAATTTCCAGAACTGAATGGAATAGTTATTTTAACTGATATTTTGAGGCTTCTCTCAAATCTGTAGTCTAAAATTGCCTCTTTGCAAAATAGGATTTTAAAATTAACGAAGGCAAAGAAATAATTAAGGAAAAGTAAAATGGCTCAGGCTCTCCTTGCTTGGCTTCTTTGTCTCCGGCTCCACTTCTGGCATCATTATCTTCCTTCCCTTCTACAATATCTGTGCCTTCATTACAGCCTCAAGTCCCCCACAATAATTCTCTCACCAAAACTTCCCCCTTTTCTGAAACTCTCCCCACTCCCCTTTCCTCTGAATTATCAGAACCTGTCCCTTTAAATGTAAGCCTTCTGAGGATCCAGAAGCTAAACAGTTTCCTATATTTCCAAGACTAAATCTCAACTTTGAGCTGAAGTCAAGGATTTTCCCAAAGAAACCAAATATTCTCACAGATTTGCTGAGGAATTTAATAAAGTCGTTCAAATCCATCTATTTGAGTTCTCTGACTTAGTATCAGCAAGTTTTTATGCAGTGAAGGCCAGGCCCAGCATCAAATGAAAACTCACTAATTGGGAAAATTCCAAAAGGTTTCTAGAATTACAACTGGGAGACCAGTCCAGTAATTTATACACTCAGGCTTGGGCAAATGCTAGGCAGCTTCACCAAATGATTGGCTTTTTCAGCTTTATTGATGGGAGCAGCCTCGCACACAAAAATCTGATGAACCTGGTCATGAATATTACAATGGACTTCATATTGTTTTTAATGAAAATTCCGATATTCATTCAGATGTTCATTCTGCTCAGGTAGCTTAACTCTATGTTTATTAATAGGCTGAATTGGGACTTTCCCATCTTGTCAAAAGGGGACCAGGATAGAATAGAAACTGTGTCCAATGCAGATTTAGTTAATCTGGCAAAACTGCCTTTTCACACTCTACATGAGTCAACTATAAGGAAGATGAGCAAAATTCTTAACTACAGTAAACGACACCTCCTAAGTGAAACTAAACCCTCCTAGTTTCTGCTATTTAATACTATTGCAAACGTTAGATCTTTACCCACATTTCCAAAGTCCTCCCAATTCTCAAAGACAGTGTTCTGAGGAACTTTAGATGCTTTTCCCAATCCTTTAGTCACAAAGTCATGTCCAACTCTTGTGACCCCATGGATTATAGCCCACCAGGCTCGTCTGTCCATGGGATTTCCCAAGCAAGAATACTGGAGTGGGTTGCCATTTCCTTCTCCATGGGACCTTCCTAATTCAGGTATCGAACTCCTGTCTCCTGCATTGCAGGCAGAATCTTTACCGACTGAGCCACCAGGGAAGTCCCCGTCAACATTAGCTTAGAGAAACATTATTCCTGATTGAGGATGAATCTCTTCTAGTCCTAATTGATCTGGAGCCACACTCTGGGTGCTCAGCCTCACTACAATAAAACAGCCCTTGACTGAGAGAAATGAGTAATTTCACACAGTAGGGATCTCCAATGAACGTCAAGAGATTCCTATCTCTGAACTTATTTCCTTTAGCTTAGGCCTATAGAGAGATACCAGAGAAGGCAATGGCACCCCACTCCAGTACTCTTGCCTGGAAAATCCCATGGACGGAGGAGCCTGGTAGGCTGCAGTCCATGGGGTCGTGAAGAGTCGAACACAACTGAGCGAATTCACTTTCACGTTTCACTTTCATGCATTGGAGGAGGAAATGGCAACCCACTCCAGTGTTCTTGCCTGGAGAATCACAGGGACGGGGGAGCCTGGTGGGCTTCCGTCTATGGGGTCGCACAGAGTCGGACACGACTGAAGTGACTTAGCAACAGCAGCATAGAGAGATACAGACTCTTACCTCCACTCTATCCATTTATTAGGCTGAGATTTCTAAGAGAAGTATCATGCCAAAATTTCTTTCTCTCAAAAGGGGAAAACAGTTGTAGAAATGGACACTTGTCATCAAAGTAATCAACCAGGTGAGTTAAATTCTTCTTAGACATCTTTTATTTGTCTTTCTTTGACAGGATTGGGACTGATTTTGGAAGCACTGTTCATTTGTCCTGAATGAAATCAGCTACCACCTTCTTTATGGGAAAAATCTCCAACTGATGTTGGCAGAATTCATAGCACACCTCCCATCAAGATTCAAATAGATCCTTAATACCTCTTCCTAGAATTAGTCAATGTCCTATAAGTTAAAAGGTCCTTCAAGTCATAGAGCCCATAACAGAAGATTTCATGGTCAAGGCCTCATTCCTACACTAACCCAGGTAACACTCCTATTTCACTGGTGAGAAAACCTAGAACTAGAGGTATAGGTTTATCCTGGACCTCGCAGCAATAAACAACAGTGATATCCTTCGACACTCTGTTGTTCATAACCCTCATAGGCAACTAACATCCATTCCCACCAGAAGTAAATTCTTTACTATAATGATTTATTCAGTGCATTATTTATTATTCTATTTGGTGAAGCAAGCCAATACCTTTTTGCCCGTAGAGCCTACTCCTTTAAAAATTACCTGTACCTTTTTTATCCAAAATGTTCATTGTAAAAGACAGCAAGTCTTCAGCATGTTATATATACTAGCACCTTATAGATTGACTGAAATAATTGACAATTACTGAGTAATGACCAAGCACTAACTTTGCTAGGCACTGAGAATACAGTAGTAAACACAATGCTTAATGAGATATAAACATATTTTAGAGTAGGAAAATCATGTGCGATCAAAAACTATAATAGAATCAATAACACAGTGTTCACCTCTTTCTCTGTCTTACATAGGGTGGTACTTTTGGCACAATGTTGTAACTTTTCTTTATCATCCTCCTTACTTTCCTTATGAAATCCTCAAAGACAGGTAACATAACATTTACTTATGTATCAACTGTCTTTCACAATGTCTAAGTAAATATGTTTGATAAATAAAAGTTTACTGAATCCCCAGAGTAATTCTGCACTAGGAGTTTTTATGGAAATTGCTGCTGAAGATTAAGCACAAAAGAACTACAAAAAGTCACTAATCAGAGAATAGGTCTCCTAGAAACTCCCACTAAATCCCTGCTCAACAAAATGCCATTTACAAGCAAAGGGATCGTTATTTTGGGAAAGTTGACATCTGATGATGTGCATGATGTTGTTGGGTAAATCCTCAGGGCTGCTGAGTAGCTCTTAGAGGCAACTGTAAAGCAAAGGGAAACAACAGTGATGGGAGCTGAGTCACATTAGCTTTCCACTGCAATCGGTCCTTAACTGACTGATTCTCCACTAAAACGTAACTCTAGAGATTGCTCCATTTTGTGAGTGATAACTGCATGCAGCACGGGGAGATCATGTTAATCAGCCCTCCTGTTCAAAGAGCTGAATCCCTGTGGACATAGAGAAAAAAAGATCATGGTTATCAGTAGTTCAATTCTGTCATTATAATGAGATCTCTAGGGTCTTGTTTTCCTTCCAACTTGTGTAAAGAGCAGCAGAAGTTGAAAATCGCTCTCCCTCTTGCTCTAGCTGTAAATAGTACTCATTGACCTCATCATGACCTTAAGAATCCCTTCAGATTTTCTGTAATAATCCAGAGGGAAACACATGAGTGAATGTGGCCATGTTTGAATATTACAAGAAAACAGAATGGCCTAAGAGAAACTACTTTTCGCAATAGATCCAAACATTTCACATTCTTCAGTTTTTTCAATCTATAATTTCATCTCTTCTTTCTGATCTCCTTTAGAACATAACTATTAAGACAAATAAGTCACTTGTTCAGTGAAATAATTGGCAGGTTATATTTTCTTTTCACTTAGAAGACAAAAAGAAAGCAAATGACTCAAACAAAAGCCTGCATTTCTTTTTGGTTGTTTGGATTTATCAATTTTATGTTCATATAAACAACTGCAAAATATTTAATCATAGAAAGCAATATACTATTACATCTAACCTTTTCCCAAACTTATTCACACTGTTACCTTGAAAAATACCAAGAAAGAAATAAAGCTAATATGTTTTCTTTTTTTAAAAACCTAGCCATCTGTGTAAAAATATTTTTTGCTTACAAGTTCCATTTGAGCTTACACAATCAAAGTGAAGTTTAATTTGCAGAGAGATGAAAGTTTTTAGTGCAATAGATTTTTGGTCTCAGATCTGCAAATCTTTTTTCTGCTTTGATTTTGAAAATCATGTTTTCTCTATCTAAATGTTAAACTGAAAGAGCCAAAATTATTTATTTCCTACCAAATTCCTGGGTATTGTGAAGAAATAATGAGGTGATGAATTTAATTATGTGGTTACATTAATGTGGGTCAGAAAACTGGGCAGCAGTGGAGATCTGGATCAATGTGATTCTGTTTTACAAAGCAAAATCATGGGCTGTATACCACATGTCTGCAACTGCTTGTAATAATTTTTATACATTAGGGATGTGATGCATACGTTGGTATTCTTTGGGAGGTTACAATTGTTCTAGAGACTAACCTAAATATTAAACTTCAGTCAAATTACTTTTATTCATTTCCTAAATTTTATTTAACCCTTTTAAATGTTAAGGTAACATGTACTCATGATTATATGTTACATATTTATATAGTTATATTAACTTTTTTTTAATTTAGAAGATTGAAAATCCACTTTCTTCAAACTTTCCAATTATCTTTGCATATTTATGTAAACCATAGAAATGGAAATGCACTATATCTGAAATATTGAAACTTTGAAAAGTTTATTTTATATACTTAAAATAATTATAGTTTAATACTTTTATTAATTTAAACATATTGTTTTAAATATAATTTAAATTTAATATAATTTTAGTATGTTCAATATAGTTAATACATATGTTTAAAATATTTAATACAGAATATGCTTAAAATATACTGAAATATTGTCTTCCGTATCAATAAAACACACCAGGGTTTTTTTTTTTCATGTGTGATTTTTCTGTTACTTTACAACTCTGCAAATATTTATTTAACCACTATACAGCCAACTGGTTCCAAATAGGAAAAGGAGTACATCAAGGCTGTATATTGTCACCCTGCTTATTTAACTTATATGCAGAGTACATCATGAGAAACGCTGGATTGGAAGAAACACAAGCTGGAATCAAGATTGCCGGGAGAAATATCAATAACCTCAGATATGCAGATGACACCACCCTTATGGCAGAAAGTGAAGAGGAGCTAAAAAGCCTCTTGATTAAAGTGAAAGAGGAGAGTGAAAAAGTTGGCTTAAAGCTCAACGTTCAGAAAACGAAGATCATGGCATCTGGTCCCATCACTTCATGGGAAATAGATGGGGAAGCAGTGGAAACAGTGTCAGACTTTATTTTTTGGGGCTCCAAAATCACTGCAGATGGTGATTGCAGCCATGAAATTAAAAGACGCTTACTCCTTGGAAGAAAAGTTATGACCAACCTAGATAGTATATTCAAAAGCAGAGACATTACTTTGCCGACTAAGGTCCGTCTAGTCAAGGCTATGGTTTTTCCTGTGGTCATGTATGGATGTGAGAGTTGGACTGTGAAGAAGGCTGAGTGCCGAAGAATTGATGCTTTTGAACTGTAGTGTTGGAGAAGACTCTTGAGAATCCTTTGGACTGCAAGGAGATCCAACCAGCCCATTCTGAAGGAGATCAACCCTGAGATTTCTTTGGAAGGAATGATGCTAAAGCTGAAACCCCAGTACTTTGGCCACCTCATGCGAAGAGCTGACTCATTGGAAAAGACTCTGATGCTGGGAGAGATTGGGGGCAGGAGGAGAAGGGGACAACCGAGGATGAGATGGCTGGATGGCATCACTGACTCAATGGACATGAGTCTGAGTGAACTCCGGGAGTTGGTGATGGACAGGGAGGCCTGGCGTGCTGCGATTCATGGGGTTGCAAAGAGTCGGACACAGCTGAGCAACTGAACTGAACTGAACTGAACAGCCAATAGTCTAGTGGTTTTCTCCACTTTCTTCAATTTCAGTCTGAATTTGGCAATAAGGAGTTCATGATCTGAGCCACAGTCAGCTCCCAGTATTATTTTTGCTGACTGTATAGAGCTTCTCCATCTTTGGCTGCAAAGAATATTATCAATCTGATTCAGGTGTTGACCATTTGGTGATGTCCATGTGTAGAGTCTCCTCTTGTGTTGTTAGAAGAGGGTATTGCTATGACCAGTGCGTTCTCTTGGCAGAACTCTATTAGCCTTTGCCCTGCTTTGTTCTGTACTCCAAAGCCAAATTTGCCTGTTACTCCAGGTGTTTCTTGACTTCCTACTTTTGCATTCCAGTCCCCCATAATGAAGAACATCTTTTTTGTGTGTTAGTTCTAGAAGGTCTTGTAGGTCTTCATAGAACTGTTCAACTTCAGCTTCTTCAGCATTACTGGTCGGGGCATAGACTTGGATTACTGTGATATTGAATGGTTTGCCTTGGAAACAAACACAGGTCATTCTGTCGTTTTTGAGATTGCATCCAAGTACTGTATTTTGGACTCTTTTGTTGACTATGATGGCTATTCCATTTCTTCTAAGGGATTCCTGCTCACAGCAGTAGATATAATGGTCATCTGAGTTAAATTCACCCATTCCAGTCCATTTTAGTTTGGTGATTCCTAGAATGTCGATGTTCACTCTTGTCATCTCCTGTTTGACCGCTTCCGATTTGCCTTGATTCATGGACCTAACATTCCAGGTTCCTATGCAATATTGCTCTTTACAGTATCAAACCTTGCTTCTATCACCAGTTCCTTCCACAACTGGGTATTGTTTTTGCTTTGGCTCCATCCATTCCTTCATTTTTTCTGGAGTTATTTCTCCACTGATCTCCAATAGCATAATTGGGCACCTGCCAACCTGGAGAGTTCTTCTTTCAGTTGTCCTATCTTCTTGCCTTTTCATACTGTCCATGGGGTTCTCAAGGTAAGAATGCTGAAGTGGTTTGACTTATGACTATGTAGTGGAAGTGAGAAATAGATTTAAGGGACTAGATCTGATAGACAGAGTGCTATTAAGAGGAGGTGGCAAGAATATACAGAAGAACTGTACAAAAAAGATTTTCATGACCAAGATAATCATGATAGTGTGATCACTCACCTAGAGCTAGACATCCTGGAATGTGAAGTCAAGTGGGCCTTAGAAAGCACCGCTACAAACAAAGCTAGTGCAGGTGATGGAATTACAGTTGAGCTGTTTCAAATCCTGAAAGATGATGCTGTCAAAGTGCTGCATTCAATATGCCAGCAAATTTGGAAAACTCAGCAGTGGCCACAGGACTGGAAAAGGTCAGTTTTCATTCCAAAACCAAAGAAAGGCAATGCCAAAGAATGCTCAGACTGCAATTGCACTCATCTAACACGCTAGTAAAGTGATGCTTAAAACTCTCCAAGCCAGGCTTCAACAGTATGGGAACCGTGAACTTCCAGAATTTCAAGCTGGATTTAGAAAAGGCAGAGGAACCAGAGATCAAATTGCCAACATCCACTGGATCATTGAAAAAGCAACAGAGTTCCAGAAAACCATCTGCTTCTGCTTTATTGACTATGCCAAAGCGTTTGACTGTGTGGATCACAATAAACTGGAAAATTTTGAAAGAGATGCGAATACCAGACCACCTGACCTGCCTCTTGAGAAATCTGTATGCAGGTCAGGAAGCAACAGTTAGAATGGGACATGGAACAACAGACTGGTTCCAAATAGGAAAAGGAGTATGTCAAGGCTGTATATTGTCACCCTGCTTATTTAACTTTTATGCAGAGTACATCATGAGAAACGCTGGGCTGGAAGAAGCACAAGCTGGAATCAAGATTGATGGGAGAAAATATCAATCACCTCAGATATGCAGATGACATCACCCTTATGGCAGAAAGTGAAGAACTAAGGAGCCTCTTGATGAAAGTGAAAGAGGAGAGTGAAAAAGTTGGCTTAAAGCTCAACATTCAGAAAACTAAGATCATGGCATCTGGTCCATCACTTCATGGCAAATAGATAGGGAAACAGTGGAAACAGTGACTGACTTTATTTTTCTGGGCTCGAAAATCACTGCAGATGGTGATTGCAACCATGAAATGAAAAAAACGCTTACTCCTTGGAAAGAAAGTTATGACCAACCTAGACAGTATGATGAAAAGCAGAGACATTACTTTGTCAACAAAGGACCATCTAGTCAAGGCTATGGTTTTTCCAGTAGTCATGTATGGATGTGAAAGTTGGACTATAAAGACAGTTGAGCACACAGAGGTTGAGATGGTTGGATGTCATCACTGACTCAATGGACATGGGTTTGGGTGGACTCCAGGAGTTGGTGATAAACAGGGAGTCCTGGAGTGCTGAGGTTCATGGGGTTGCAAATAGTCAGACACCACCGAGGGACTGAACTGAACTGAACTGAACTGAACTGAACTGATTCAGCCAATGGACGTTTAGTCTGTTTCCTTTTTTAGCTACAATGTAACTGTGCTACATAGAACTTTATGTACACTTAGGAAGGCAACCTGAATGGTTAATCCCATGAAGTGAAATTAATGAATCAAAGACCTGTAATTTGGCAAAATTATCCTCCAAAAATTTAAACCAAATGCAAGGTATGAGTGCCATTTTGTTATATCTTCACAAACTCTGAGTGTCACCAAGCTGAAAGGTATTTGCAATACAATCAGAGAAAAGTAATATCTCATTGTTTTGATTGTAGTTATTTAAGTATAGAGGTTCCCCTTCATGTATCACTGTCTTGTTATGGCAAAGGGGCTTGGAGAACTCAATGAAGCTATGAGCCATGCTGTGACTAAACCACTGCCACCACCACCAATGAGTTTTAAATAACTTTAGGTTGGGGAAAATATGTAAGCTCTAATGGGTCACATCAGTGACTATGATTAGTGCTTATTCTCAGGTTTTGCACCACCCTTAAGGGAATTGTTTAGGCTTTCATTTCACTGATTGTAGAAATGATGTTTATCATTTTGGGGGTTTGGAGTGGGGGGAGCCACAATTTTATCTTCTCCAAAAGATAATCAATGTGGTTTACATGTTTCCTTTGAATGCAATTTAAAGAACAACATTCAACCAAATCTCATATATTTATTCTATATTTACTATATTCCAGTAACTTTACCAATCTAAGTAAAAATAAAAGTTATAAGTCAAGTGACAAAAAGAAACATAACATGATTTTTGGATTATCTTTTTAAAAACTTATTAAAATAGAAAGAAATTAGACTTTTAAATTCTTTCCTTAGACAAAAGACTAAGTCTCATTTCAATTTAAGAATAAAAAGATTTCCAAAAGCTGTTCATATTTGTACTATATTGCCAAGCTTGATTTTTTTGCCCCACCAAATACAAGGTAAATTTTCTACAGAAATAAAGGCTCAAATTGTGAGAATATGGACAATTGTGGTCCCAGTCAGAAAGCAAGAAAAGAACCTAAGAGTTTTGATTCTCAATCATCTGCTATTATTGCAAGATTACCCCTAAGAATACACTCTATTCCCTTTGACAGTCCAGCTAATTACCCAAAGGAGTGTTCAGTCCCCATGATCTCAATAAGAAAGTATGTTATGCCTGCTTTCAGGCACCATTTTGGATGCTAAGAAATTAGTCCTCTGGTTGGTTTGTTTTTGCATTGTTTTTTTTTTTTTTTTTTCCAATCTGAGTCTACAAGAGTGTCCTCAGCTGCACTGCTTATTTTCTGGGGGCTTTAGCTGACAGCTCCTGAAAACCTCCTGCAGGCTGGGTATTTGGCCCAAATGGCAGGCAGACAGAAGGAATACTAATGCTATTTTCTATTTCAATTGCCTCATTTCTCCATAATTTAACTACCAAATGGCACTTATTCCACTTTGCCTTTTCTATGAGGTAGTGATATACCATTGCTCCATCACTTTACTCAAATTATAAGAAAAGGAATTCTCACAGCCTTTACAACTCTTACCTTCAGGAAGAAACAAGACTCCAGTGCATGGGAAGCAATTCAGAGCTCAATTGTCATCCCCTTTCTTGACAAAGTTAAGATCTTTGTAACCACTTCTATATAATTTCTGGTGCATTAGTCTCATATCACCCTATTGTTACTTTCTAACTATATTAACTGCATAATCTCCATAAAATCCCTATAACAAATCCCAACCACAGGGGAAAAATATTAAAATGTGGTTTCCCTAGATCACTTGGGAAAGCTGAAAACAGGTAAGCCTAAATAACTGAAAAATTAAGAAAAAAAATTCTTTATTGCACTTTGGTATACTGTATTTGGCTGTGGAAAATAAATTTGCTATAATAACTTTGAAGTTGAGAAGTTTTTACCAAAATAAGCTTTTTATTAGAAAATCAAAATATGTGTGGCTATGATATGTGCTACTCTGCTTTATTTTTTCCAAGCCTGCTAATTGAATATATTATTACTAATTGTCTTGATCCCCTAAATCACACACCTATCTAGATATTTTATAATATTCTTTTAATAATTTTACTCTTGTTATTTATGCCTAAGTTATCAAAGAATCAACAGGACTAAGAGTTCGAGGTGTGTTTTCTTCTGTGCCCACTGTTCTATTTTTTTTTTTAACACTTGTCTCCTTGTCATGGAAATCCCTTAGTAATCACCCAACTAAAAATTAAAAAGAAAAAAATTCAACATTTCTAATTTCTTAGGTAAGCATGTGTTTGATGCCACAGAATAATTAAATTTCTCATTTTATTCTTCTGTGGATACAGTCTTTACAAGAGGAACTCTTCAGATAATATTTTAAAAAAAATTTTACCATACTTCGCTAATACAGGGTATATAGTTTTTATGACAATAACACTAGTTAATGGTATTATAAATTGTGATAGAAAAAAAATTATGGTAGACATAGATTTTGAGTTTTCAGATAGCTGAATTTTAGGAACTCTTAAAATTTTACTTTTAACAGTTTTTTCTTTTAAACAAAACAAAATTTTATTTTTCTTCATAATCATCAAGAAGAAAATGTGGGCATTTTTAACAAGAAATCAGAAGAAAGAAGTTACGTTCATACTTAAAGTAAATATACTCAATTTAAATTTTCTTACAGTTGTAATTATTAAAAAAAATAATTGTGATATTTAGTTTCATTATTACCCTAATGCTCTTTATTCCAAATAAAAATCTGTCTTTTATGGATTCAAGACTCTTTATTCTTCTTAGCCATATTAGGGTCAATCTTTTTCTTTTTCTTTTTTTTTTTTTTTTACTTTTTAAATTTACTCTTTATGTACTGCACTATCTTTCCTTTTTTCTCCATTCATCCTGATCACCATGCACTTCTCCTCTGCAAGATAATCATGTTGTTCTGATGTTTCTAAAAGCCCAAGAGATTATACCGAAAGTTGTCATTTTATTACTGGATAGAATGTCGTCTCTGACCCTAGACATTTAGATTGCAGAATTCTATTTCTTTCAAAGAAATTAATGATAGAGATCTGAGTTGACAGCATTTCATGGGAAGAACTGGGATGTTTAGCAGATACAATAATAATCTAAGTGAAAATGATGACACTATGAAGTATTTACTATGAAGTAAATACATACTTTAACAACATTAATAAGATTATAATAGTCCAGATCATGGTAGGCAGTTTTTTTGTGATTTTCAAATCATGTCTTGGATACTGAGATTAGTCCTGGTTGTCAGATTTTCAGAAGGTCATTGTCAACATTTAGGATATTTGGAAAACATCTACTAATGTGATAATATACCTGATAACCTTGTTATAAGAACGGTTAAAGGAAACTGAATGCTTTGGTCTAAAGAAAATTTAGGTATGGTAACTCATTTAAAATATTTTAATGATGGTCATATTAAGAGATATTAAGATATGATATATGCTCAATAAGATTAAAATACTTTTGCTTATGAATAAGGGGAAATTTACTACTTGATAAAAAGTTACTGATTCTCGTTCTGAATTTTCCAACAATGAAATAATCTGCCTATGTGTTTGAACAAATGATAAACAAATTATGTGCCTGGGCAGAAGCTATTCAAATATTGAATGGGCTGTGAGACTTGATGTCTTACATGTTCCTTAAAAATCCTGATTTTCAATGGTTTTCAGAAAATAAAGATTAAGTATTCTTTATTTCATTCTTACCAGTTATACGAATGATATGAAAAGAAGGCAATGGGAAAATCCAATGACAGCTCAGAGTACGGTTTTATCTTAGTGGGCTTCTCTGATCGTCCCAAGCTGGAGATGGTGCTCTTCATAGTAAATTTTACTCTGTATTCAGTGGCTGTCCTGGGAAATTCAGCCATAATCCTTGTGTGTATATTAGACTCTCGACTTCATACGCCAATGTACTTCTTTCTGGCAAATCTTTCCTTTTTAGATCTCTGCTTTAGTACTAGCTGTGTCCCCCAGATGCTGGTTAACCTCTGGGGCCCTGATAAGACCATCAGCTATGCGGGCTGTGTTGTCCAGCTCTTCTCTTTCCTTTCTGTTGGAGGAGTCGAGTGCCTCCTTCTGGCTGTCATGGCCTATGACCGCTATGCTGCAGTCTGCAAGCCCTTGCATTATACGGTCATTATGCACCCCCAGCTGTGCTTACGACTGGTGGCTGTGGCCTGGGGAAGCGGACTGGTCAATGCCATCGTCATGTCCCCACTGACAATGACTCTCTCCAGATGTGGTCAGCGACGAGTTAACCATTTCCTTTGTGAAATGCCGGCCCTGATCAAGATGGCTTGTGTGGACGCTCGCGCAGTGGAAATGCTGGCCTTCACCTTTGCCGTTCTGATTGTCCTACTGCCCCTCACTCTTATTCTTGTCTCCTACGGCTACATCGCAGCAGCTGTGCTGAGGATCAAGTCGGCTGCTGGGCGCCGGAAGGCCTTCAATACCTGTAGCTCTCACCTCACTGTGGTCTCCTTGTTCTATGGGAGCATCATCTATATGTACATGCAGCCAGGAAACAGCTCTTCCCAAGACCAAGGCAAGTTTCTCACCCTCTTCTACAACCTGGTGACTCCCATGTTGAATCCACTCATCTACACCTTAAGGAATAAGGAGGTGAAAGGGGCGCTGAAAAAGGTTTTGGGGAGGCAACAATGAAATACAGAGGTATGCTAAGTTATAATGTCCTATGAAATTTTTTTCCCAAACATTACTGTTTATTTTGTGCTTAAGATAACTTTAGCCAATGTATCAAACATTCTTGGATTTGTTTTTTAAATGTGGATAAATACACTGAGGTGTATCCAGAGTCAAGGCGAATCAACCCAAAACCTTAGGTACACACTATATGGATGTAACTTTACCGTGTGAGGCACCAGGGAAGCCCACTATATATCCTAAGTTATAAAAGTGAGTAGATAGTTTCAAGCCTCTTAATAAAAACTTTGTAGCTATTTTCATCCTGATTTTTTAAACGGCAAAACTATTCCCTGGTGGCTCAAATGGTAGAGATTCTGCCTGCAATGTGGGAGACCTGGTTGGATCCCTGGGTCGGGAAGATCCCCTAGAGTAGGAAATGGCAACCTGCTCCAGTATTCTTGCCTGGGAAATCCCATGGACAGGGGAGCCTGGCGGACTACAGTCCCAGAGGTCGCCAAGAGTCAGACACGACTGAGAGACTAACACTACTACTACTATGGTCTATAGCTCCTATGTAAATGAGCCTGAGTCACAGAGAAGATAACTGGAATTCAGAAGTGTGTATACATATCTGAACCTTTTCCATTATCCGCTAACAGTGCCTTTGTTAGAGTGGTGCGTGTAGGGGTGACCTAATAACCAGCTCCAGCCTGTATCCTTTGTTTGTACATTCTTTCATCATGCTGATATGCCGTAGACTCCATGTGAGCATTCTCACCATTCTCCGTAATGTTTCTTTATTATTAAAACGATGACATCACCCCTTCCCACATTGCCCTGTGTAAATGCCTGGCCAAATCCTTCCTGTGCTTCAGTGGTCAACTCTAATATGATGTGTGTGTGTGCTTCGTGGCTCAATCATATCTGACTCTTTGTGACCCCATGGACTGTAGCCCACCAGGCTCCTCTGTCCATGGGATTCTCCAGGCAAGAACACTGGAATGGGTTGTCATGCCTTCCTCCAGGGGATCTTCCCAACCCAGGGATCAAACCCAGGTCTCCCGCATTGCAGGCAGATTCTTTAATATTTTTAAAATTATCTGGGACTCCTTGATTTTAAAATGCTCTGTCACTTCGTCTAAACTATTGTATTTTTATACAATGAAATGACCATTCTTCTAGTTAATTTTATTATATTTAGGTTTCTTATGTTTCCTATTAGATTGTAAGTTCCTGGATGTTAGGGCTATTTATTTTTTATTCTTTCTTAGCACCATTCCAAGTACTGAGTTGCTAATAAAAATCTTAATTTTGGTAAAAACTTCAAAGTTCTTTCCAGTTTCTTTCCACTGGAGTATTTTATTGTGTTAGGAGATCATTTTTTAAAAATTGTTATTCAAAGAAATGACTCTATAATATGAATATATCTGTCATCATTATGAGGCTTATTAAAATAATATTTATCAACTTGAGAAGGAGGGCACAAAATTCCATAGACATAGCTATTCATATCCATTCTGTGTGAAATTAAACATCACTATTAAAATTGATAAGAAAATTTAAATTAAAAGTATGTTTACTTTTTAAACATAAAAAATAACTTCTTTTTTCTGGTTTCTTGTTTAAAATGCTATTTTTTCAAGAGCGAGGGGATATATGTATACTTATAGCTGATTGATGTCTTTGTACAGCAGAAACCAACACATTGTAAGCAATTATCCTCCAATTAAAAATAAAATTTAAGAAGATAAAATTTAACAATGTTATTTTTTTCTTGATGATTATGAAGAAAAATAAAAATTGTTTTGCTTTGTGTAATTAATAGTTTCTAAAATTCCAGAATTGATTGACTACCTGAAAAACAAAAATATTTATCCACCATACTTTTTCCCATCATAATTTTAATGCTACTAACTGCTGTTATTACCATTCAAACTATGTCCCATATTAGAGAAGTATGGCAGCCTTTAAAAATATTATCTAATGAGCTCCTGTAACAGACTATAGTCACAGAAGGGTAATTTATTCTTCTAAGACATCAAACACATGCTTACCTGATGAAACAAAAATGTTGAATTCTTTTTAAAAGTTCTAGTCAGATGATTTCTTAGGAGCTTCACATGGGCATTTTCGTGAAAGTGTTGGATGGTCACCATCCGCCAGAGAATGCACCCACTGAGGTCTGCCATTTCCAACAGCTGAAGGAAAGGAGAGTGTCTAATTTGTATGTTTGAAGGTGCCATAAGGCAAAGTTCCTTCTTAGTCCCCCAGATTGATGCCTGCTATAACTTTTAGTGGTGAAAACAAATTGAACTTTTGGGGACAGTTTTCTAACAAACATTGCAATGTCAGTATCAATTAAACCAGTGTAATTGATAGGGCTGTTCAGAACATCTGTGGCTTTACTAATATTTTTCATCTAAGCTCTATAAATTGCTGAGAAAGCAACTGACATATATTAAAATCTATTCAGCCATGGCTGTGGACTTGTCCATGTCTCTCTTTAATTTTGCGAAATTTTGCTAAAAGAAAAAATGAGACCAGTGATATGTTTATCCTCATGCATGTGAATAAAATCATTATAACATATTTTGGCAAAATAATTTGTAAATTTATTAATTCAATTGCCAGTGAATGTTGGTTATGATTGCAAATCATATATGTTTAAAATGTATTGTGTACTGGTAGGATCCTGAATCTTATGTAAAAAATTACCTCTAACCCTAGTTCTTTTCAGATTGACCAAATTTATTGCATCAAAGGAGTGATTAGCTATCTATTTGGATACACATATGGAAATCTGTTCATGGTGGGGCAGAACCCCCTTAAGACTGTGAATAAACAATATAAAGATTTCATGTTGATAACATTTTCTGACTTAGAAGTCACATTTTGCCCAAAACTTACCTTCAAATCACTGCAAACGATCAGTTCAGATAGTATTAACATTATATTTGATTCAAACATATTAAGATTAAACTATCTAATCCTTAAACATCTCAATTCAATTCTTCATTTATATGCTGTGATATCCTTTTCATAGGGTGGATGCAGGTTTTCATAAAATTATAAGATACCTCAGATATTATGAAAGCTTTTCTATTTATGGATAGATTCTTGTCATTAATTTCTTCTGGTGTATATAATAACTGTTAGCATCTAGATTTAGCCCAGATAATACCCCAGGAGTGGGAAGTGATGGAAGAGTGAAAAGATAAACTTCAAGGACTTCTGGTTTTCCTTCTTAAATGCAAAAATGATACCACTGCACTAATTGGTATAAGAATCTGAATTGATAAAGGTAGATAATTATAGGTTATATTTAATATCTTACATGAACACATTGCCATATTATTTAATGTCAAGATGATTTAAAAATTTTCCAAGTTTCAATCAATTATCTTGTATTCAATCTATGACTTCTTTCTCAAAATCCTCTTTCTTTTTATCCTTAAGTGCACAGAATTGGGCTAAAGGATAACTTTTTGTGTGACACAAACACACATGAATAAGTTTCCTGATTTATTTTTTAATATGGATAAATAAATTGTAGTGTATTTAAGAGGAATACCATGCAGTGGTATTCATTCAGAACATGAATAATCTTCAACTATACACGCCATCTTGGGAAAAACCAGTCCTGTTTTTCTCCTTTATTTATATTCACAATACTTCTGACAACAGATTGTAGGGGGGAGGTTTCCACACATCAAACAATTCTCCAACACCAGCTGGGTCTCCTGCATTTTAATTTATTTCTGAAATTATCTACCTGGAGTTTGCATCAGATTTCACGAGCTCAGCTACATGAGATTGCGCACTTCAGATGCTGACCACAAGTCCCAGATTGTCACCTGAACTTCCGACCAAATTACTATACTTCTGACCAACTAGCTATAAATCTGGGTTCCCACAACCCCCTCCTTGAGTTCAACTATTTGTTAGAATGGCTTGCAAGACTCAGGGAAAAACTAACTATGCTTATGAGTTTATTGTAAATGATATACAAAAAGCTATAAATGAACAGTAGAAGAGATGGAAATCGGGTTATTGCTTAACTAACTTATCAGACCCAATAAAGCTGAAAATTAATCTAGTTGGGGAGTGAGGACAGAGGAACACAAGCAAGTTGATCTATTTTACAAAGCATTCATACTGTTTGGATTGTGAAACACTAGTTATTTCTGAATGTGAGCATCCAAATAAGTCTCTGGGGAAAGTTTTTTTAAAGAATGTACAAGACACAAATAGACTTTCATTTCTCCTTGCACTCCACCAGCCACATGATCATCCTGAACCCAACTTTGGCAAAACAACAACAAAACAGTGGTTTACTCCACTGCGAGGCTTATCAAAAAGAAAACCATACTCAAATACCAAAGTCAGTATAGTTAGTTAATGTACTGAAAACAGGACGAATAGATGAAAGTCTACATACTGAATTGTAAGATTCCATGTTCTCCTACTGATTCTGGGATCACTGTCAGGCTTGTGTATCAATCTACCAGAGATTACTGAATATTCATCCTTGTGTAAATTGTCCAACCCCAAACAAAAATCCTACTGATACTGAAATTTATGGGCTGCTAAAAGTGATGGCCAAGTCAGAAAGATCTCCAATAAAACCCAACAAACCACCAGCCCTGTCCACACAACAAAGTGTACCGTTGCCAAATTATTACATTAGTGCTTCACTCCTGGAAAGGAGTCGATAGTCACAGATTAATGGGCATTTGAGGAAAACCTCTAGCATAAAAGAAGTGATTTCCTATTTGGACACACATTTGGAAATTCCTGGCCACACTGGGGCAGAAACTCTGTAAGATGGTAAACAAAGAATATGAAAATTTCAGTTGTATAAAATTTTCTGACTTAATGATGTAATCAACATGTTGTGGCCAAACTTACTTTCAAATTTATTGCAAAATTAGGTCCAGATGATGTTAACTTTGTACTTTTTGATCATAATAACTTTTGATCATAACATTTTATGATCAAGCTGTCTAATTCTAAAATACACCAGTTCAATTCCTCATTTGCATGCTGTAAGCTCCTTTTATTTTTTAGGGCAGTTTATTTGTTACTTTTATATTATTTATTTATTGGCTCTGCTGGATCTTTATTGCTTTGTGGGATTTTCTCTAGTTGCAGAGAGCGAGGGCTACTCTCCAGTTGCGGTGTGCAGGCTTCTCATTGCAGAGGCTTCTCTTGTTGCTGAGCACGGGCTCTAGGGGGTCCAGGCTTCAGTAGCTGTGGCATGAGAGCTGAGTGGTTGTAGTCTCTAGGCTCTAAACCATAGGCTCCATAGTTGTGGACAGCAAGGAGATCAAATCAGTCAATTCTAAAGGAAATCAACGCTGAGTATTCATTGGAGGGACTGATGCTGAAGCTGAAACTCCAGTACTTTGGCTATCTGATGAGAAGAGCCGACTTATGGGAAAAGACCCTGATGCTGGGAAAGATTGAGGGCAGGAGGAGAAGGGGGCAACAAAGAATGAGATGGTTGGATGGCATCACCAACTCAATGGACATGAGTTTGAGCAAACTTTGGGAGATGGTAAAGGATAGGGAAGCCTGGTGTGCTGCAGCCCATGGGGTTGCAAAGAGTCAGACTCAACCTAGGACATGGGCTTAGTTGCACCTCGACATGTGGGATCTTCTCGGCCCCCCAGATCGAACCTCTGTCTCTTGCATTGGTGAGCAGATTCTCTACCACTGGGCAACCTAGGTAAGCCCTAGGGTAGCTTTTATTTTAGTAATGTAAATTTGGTTTAACATACAGTTAAAGATCTGAAAAACTTCTATACTGAAAACGGATAAATATTTACAAGAAAAATTAAAGAAAATCTAAATAAAAGTAGAGATGCATTTATTGATCGGAAGAATCAGTATTTTAAGATGCTCATTTTTCTTCCAAATGATCAATAAATATAGTCCCAAACAAAAATCCAAGCCCAATTTTCCATAGATATTGGTGATATTATCCAAATATTTATATGAAATGCAAAAAATTGGAGGAGTCAAAATAATCTTGAGGACGAACATACTTTATAGGAAAGACAAACAAATTACTAGGACAGAATAGAGCCTAGCAATTGATCCTCACATAAATATTCACTTTATTTATTTTTGAATGTCACTAGGACAGTTTAATGGAAAAAATTCTTTTGAATAGAGCTGGTGTAATTGAATATCCATGTAGGAAAAAATGACACTTGACTATACTTCTTACCAGAATTAAATGTAAAAATAAAATTTGTTTTTTTCTTGCTATTTTACACTGCATAACAAATAGCCTTAAATTCTAGAGGCTTAAAAACAACAACTTATTATGCTCATTATTGTATAGATGAGGAATTTGGACTCATTTCTGCTGCATAATGTCTGGGACCTCAACTACAATGGCTTAAAAGGCCTAAAACAGCTGTTACACCTCGTACGGGGCCTCATTTCTTCTCCACGTTACATCTTTCAGGAATAAAATGTGTAGTATGGTTTTTTACTCACAGGTCTGGTGTTTCATCTGAGATAGCTGAAATATCTGGGTGCTTACATGAACCACTTCTCTGCCAGAGTGGTCTCAGGGTAGTTAGATTTCTAACCTACTTGCTGGCTTCCTCTAGCCTGAGTGTTCCAACAAACTATGGTGGAAGGTTTAAAGCTTTTTATGACTCAACTTCCAAAGTTCCAGAATGTTACTTTCACCACATCCTGTTGGTCAAGTGAATCACTAAGGGCAGCCAGCATAGAAAGGAAAGTACATTCTTTCTGTTAAGGAAATTGCATTATGTGTTCAGAG
This sequence comes from Capricornis sumatraensis, assembly GCF_032405125.1. NCBI lineage: Eukaryota > Metazoa > Chordata > Mammalia > Artiodactyla > Bovidae > Capricornis > Capricornis sumatraensis. Next base: position 34,348,899 of record NC_091090.1, read on the forward strand.
GAAAGAAATTGGTGGTGAACATCTTAAATACAATTTACTTCAAGCTTGGGAAAAATAACATAGAAAAATGTCTTTATGGCAGATAAAGACTTCCTAAACAGGGCACAAAAGTATTGACAAAATACAACAAAATTTAAATTAAAATTCATTAAAATTTTAAATTTCTGACCATCAAAAGATACTGTTGATTATCAAAAGGCAAGTCACTGAGTAATAGAGAAAATACTTACAACCCATATACCTGATAAGAAAAACTCATATTTTGAATCTGTAAAGAATTCAAGCATCAGTACTAAAGAAGACTAAAAGGAATATTCTTGCAATGTTGGTGGAAATGTAAATTGACACAGTCACTGTGGAGAACAGTACGGAAGCTCCTTAAAAACTAAAAATAGAGCTACTATATGACCAAGCAATCCCACTATTGGGCATATACCCTGAGAAAACTATAATTCAAAAAGACACATGTACCCCTATGTTCATTGAAGCACTGTTTACAGAAGTCAGGACATGGAAGCAACCTAAATGTTCATCAACAAATGAATGGATAAAGAATATATGGTATGTATAAACAATGAAATATTACTCAGCCATTAAAAAGAACAAAATTGGGTTATTTGTAGAGATGTGAATGGGGAGATGTGAATGGACCTAGAGCCTGTCATACAGAATAAAGTAAGTCAGAAAAAGAAAAAACAAATATCATATATTAATGCTTATATGTAGGATATAGAAAAATGGTACAGACAAACCTAGTTTCAGGGCAGGAATAGAGACCCGCATGTAGAGAATGGATGTGTGGATACAGTGGGGGAAGGGGAGGGTGAGATGAATTGGGAGATTAGGTCTGATATAAATACACTACCATGTATAATAGATAACTGATGAGAATCTCTGGTATAGCACAGGGAGCTCAGCTCAGTGCTTTGTGATGACCTAGCTGTATGGGATGGGTTGCAGGGGGGAAGGAAGCTCATGAGGGAGGGAATATATGTGTACTATAGATGATTCACTTTATTGTACACCAGAAACTAACACAACATTGTGAAGCAATTATATTTCAATCAAAAAACCTTATAGCATGCTGTATAACATAAACAGAAAAGAAAAGATATACTGAGTTGGATGATGCTGAAGTAAAGAAAACTAGAAAGAATCCAACATGGCCCCAAAGAAAACTAAGGCAAGTCATGAAAACATGGGAACACCTTTTTAGTTATATCTTAAATCCAGTTGCTTTAAAATTTTTTTCAATATTATATAAGCTTATTTTCCCTAATCCATGTCATTCGGCAGAGACAGATCAAAAAGTAAATGGTAGAAAAATGTTCTACTTCTTATGCCATAGGCATACATATGGTTTCTGTCACATTTGAGATACACATCTACACACTTGCACAAATCCAGGATATCTAGAATACTCTGGCATTTGGATTCTTGTGGAAACAGGAGCTTACTCATCTATGGCTGTCCTTATTTCCTGGACTTCAGAAATACGCTATTATTTAAAGAATAAATAAAACTAAATGTTCTTATTTAAGGAATATAGTATTAAAATCCAAGCAAGTTCCAATTCATTAGCCCTGAAAACTTACTGCTAGGGAAAGCAGAAAAGAAAATGGGATAGTTAAGGAAGCCTTAGGGCTTCCCTGGTGGCTTAGATGGTAAAGAACTTGACTACATTGCAGGAAACCCGGGTTCTATTCCTGGGTCAGGACGATCTCCTGGAGAAGGGAATAGCTACCCACTCCAGTATTCTTGCCTGGAGAATTGCATGGACAGAGGAGCCTGATTGGCTATAGTCCATGTGGTTGCAAAGAGTCAGATAGGACTGAGCAACTAACACTTATGTCACCAGTCATTTCTGGAGAAGGCTATGATGCATGGCTGAAGCTGTCCACATGCCTTTTTGTGAAGAAGAAGAAGAAGAAAAAAAAAGAAGTCCTTCCATAATTTATAGACTTCCTATTTACAGACTAAATGAGTATCTTTGAAGTGATTCATCTCAATCAGTTAAAGGCAGTTAGACTGTGATAAGTTAAACATATATATGCAGGAGTAAAATGTAAGACAAAAGTAATGTAATGGATAGATGAAGTGGTAAAATATTATTTGAAGCCAGATTGTGATAAAGATGTATTCATGCTCATGTCCAGCTCTTGCAACGCATGCATGGTAACCTGCCAGGCTCCTCTGTCCATGGGATTTCCCAGGGAAGAATACTGGAGTGGGTTGTTATTTACTACATTAATAATGAACAGAAGACATGATCCTCTACACAGAAAACCCTAAAGACACCACCAGAAAATTAATAGAGCTAATCAATGAGTATAGTAAAGTTGCAGAATACAAAAATAACACACAGAAATCCCTTGCATTCCTGTACACTAACAATGAGAAAACAGAAAGAGAAATTATTCCATTCACCATTGCAATGAAAAGAATAAGATACTTAGGAATAAATCTACCTAAAGAAACAAGAGACCTATTTATAAAAAAAACTATAAAACACTGGTTGAAAGAAATCAAAGATAACACAAATAGATGGAGAAATATACCATGTTCCTGGATTGGAAGAGTCAATATAGTGAAAATGAATATACTAACTAAAGGAATCTATAGATTCAGTGCAATCCTTATCAAGCTACCAATGGTATTTTTCAGAGAACTAGAACAAATAATTTCACAATTTGTATGCAAATACAAAAAAACCTCAGATAGCCAAAGCAATCTTGAGAAAGAAGAATGGAACTGAAGGAATCAGCCTACCTGACTTCAGACTATACTACAAAGCTAGAGTCATCCAGATAGTATGGTACTGGCACAAAGACAGAAATATAGATCAATGGAACAAAATAGAAAGCTCAGAGATAAGTCCACACACCTATGGACACCTCATCTTTGACAAAGGAAGCAAGAATGAATATACAATGGAGAAAAGACAGTCTCTTTAATAAGTGGTGCTGGGAAAACTGGTCAACCACTTGTAAAAGAATGAAACTAGAAAACTTTCTAACACCATACACAAAAATAAACTCAAAATGGATTAAAGATATAAATGTAAGACCAGAAACTATAAAACTCCTACAAGAAAACATAGGTAAAACACTCTCTGACATAAATCACAGCAGGGTCCTCTATGACCCACCTCCCAGAGTAATGGAAATAAAAGCAAAAATAAACAAATGGAACCTAATTAAAATTAAAAGCTTTTGCACAATGAAGCAAACTATAAGCAAGGTGAAAACACAACCTTCAGAATGGGAGAAAATAATAACAAATGAAGCAACTGACAGTTAATCTCAAAAATATACAAGCAGCTCATGCAGCTCAATTCTGGAAAAATAAATAACCCAATGAAAAAATGGGCCAAAGAACTAAACAGACATTTCTTCAAAGAAGACATACAGATGGCTAACAAACACATAAAAAGATGCTTAACATCACTCATTATCAGAGAAATGCAAATCAAAACCACAATGAGGTACTATCTCATGCTGGTCGGAAAAAGTCTACAAACAATAAATACTGGAGAGGGTGTGGAGAAAAGGGAACCCTCTTACACTGTTGGTGGGAATGCAAACTAGTACAGCCACTATGGAGAACAGTGTGGAGATTCCTTAAAAAACTGGAAATAGAACTGCCATACGACCCAGCAATCCCACTGCTGGGCATACACACTGAGGAAACCAGAATTGAAAGAGACACGTGTACCCCAGTGTTCATCACAGCACTGTTTACAATAGCTAGGACATGGAAGCAACCTAGATGTCCATTGGCAGATGAATGGAAAGGAAAGCTGTGGTACATATACACAATGGAATATTACTCAGCTATTAAAAAGAATGCATTTGAATCAGTTCTAATGAGGTGGATGAAACTGGAGCCTATTATACAGAGTGAAGTAAGTCAGAAAGAAAAGCACCAATACAGTATATCAATGCATATATATGGAATTTAGAAAGAAGGTAATTATGACCATATATGTGAGACAGCAAAAGAGACACAGATGTAAAGAACAGACGTTTGGACTGTGGGAGAGGACGAGGGTGGGATGATTTGAGAGAACAGCATTGAAACATCTATATTACCATATGTGAAATAGATCGCCAGTCCAGGTTCGATGCACAAGACAGCACACTCAGGACCAGTGCACTGAGACAACACTGAGGGATGGGATCGGTGGGGGTAGAGGAGAAGGGGGTTCAGGATGGGGAACACATGTACATCCATGGCTGATTCATGTAAATATATGGCAAAACCCACCACAATATTATAAAGTAATTAGCCTCCAATTAAAACAAATAGATTTATTTACCAAAAAAATGGAGAGATACAGCTAGTAACACAAGATAGAATATAAAATGTAATTATAAACATTCATTAATAAAAAGAAAGCAGGAAAAGAGGGTAAAAGAAAAAACAGATGAATAGAATGGGAAATAATAAGTATGACAGATGACAGATTTAAATGCAAGCATATTGATAATCACATTAAATGTAATTGAAGAAAGAATACAAAAAAATCCTCAACTTTCACTTTAAAGAACTAGGAAATAAGAACAAATGGAAACTCAATATTAGCAGAGGTAAAGGAAATAACGAAATATCAAATTTCAGTAGAAGTGAAATCAATAAAATAGAAAACAAAAAATGTTTTAAAAACTATGAAACCAAAAGTATGTTTTTTTGGGTTTATCATTTGATAAACCTCTTACCCAGAATGACTGGGGGGAGGGAGACACAATTACCAATATTGAGTAGGTGCCCAATATGCTATTGGAGATCAGTGGAGAAATAACTCCAGAAAGAATGAAGGGAGGGATGGATGGAGCCAAAGCAAAAACAATACCCAGTTGTGGAAGGGACTGGTGATAGAAGCAAGGTTCGATACTGTAAAGAGCAATATTGCATAGGAACCTGGAATGTTAGGGCTATGAATCAAGGTAATTGGAAGTGGTCAAACAGAAGATGACAAGAGTGAACATCGAGATTCTAGGAATCGGTGAACTAAGATGGACTGGAATGGGTGCATTTAACTCAGATGACCATTATATCTCCTACTGTGGGCAGGAATCCCTTAGAAGAAATGGAGTAGCCATCATAGTCAACAGAAGAGTCTGAAATGCAGTACTTGGATGCAATCTCAAAAACGACAGAATAATCTGTGTTTGTTTCCAAGGCAAACCATTCAGTATCACAGTAATCCAAGTCTATGCTCCAACCAGTAACGCTGAAGAAGCTGAAGTTGAACAGTTCTATGAAGACCTACAAGACTTTCTGGAACTAACACCCAAAAAAGATGTCCTCTTCATTATGGGAGACTGGAATGCAAAAGTAGGAAGTCAAGAAACACCTGGAGTAACAGGCAAATTTGGCTTTGGAGTACAGAACAAAGCAGGGCAAAGGCTAATAGAGTTCTGCCAAGAGAACGCACTGGTCATAGCAAATACCCTCTTCCAACAACACAAGAGAAGACTCTACACATAGACATCACCAGATGGTCAACACCTGAATCAGATTGATAATATTCTTTGCAGCCAAAGATGGAGAAGCTCTATACAGTCAGCAAAAACAAGACTGGGAGCTGACTGTGGCTCAGATCATGAACTCCTTATTGCCAAATTCAGACTGAAATCAAAGAAAGTGGAGAAAACCACTAGACTATTCACTGTACAGTGGTTAAATAAATGTTTGTAGAGTTGTAAAGTAACAGAAAAATCACACATGAAAAAAAATCCCTGGTGTGTTTTATTGATATGGAAGACAATATTTAAGTATATTTTAAACATATTTTGTACTAAATATTTTAAACATATGTATTAACCATATTGAACATACTAAAATTATATTAAATTTAAATTATATTTAAAACAATATGTTTAAATTAATAAAAGTATAAAATTATAATTATTTTAAGTATATAAAATAAACTTTTTAAAGTTTCAAAATTTCAGATATAGTACATTTCCATTTCTATGGTTTACATAAATATGCAAAGATAATTGGAGAGTTTGAAGAAAGTGGATTTTCAATCTTCTAAATTAAAAAAAAGTTAATATAACCATATAAAAATGTAACATATAATCATGAGTACATGTTACCTTAACATTTAAAAAGGTTAAATAAAATTTTGGAAATGAATAAAAGTAATTTGACTGAAGTTTAATATTTAGGTTAGTCTCTAGAACAATTGTAACCTCCCAAAGAATACAAACGTTTGCATCACATCCCTAAAATATAAAAATCATTACAAGCAGTTGCAGACATGTGCTATAGAGCCCATGATTTTGCTTTGTAAAACAGAATCACATTGATCCAGAGCTCTACCGCTGCCCAGTTTTCTGACCCACATTAATGTAACCACATAATTAAATTCATCACCTCATTATTTCCTCACAATACCCAGGAATTTGGTAGGAAATAAATAATTTTGGCTCTTTCAGTTTAACATTTAGATAGAGAAAACATATGATTTTCAAAATCAAAGCAGAAAAATGATTTGTAGATCTGAGACCAAAAATCTATTACACTAAAAACTTTCATTTCCCTGTAAATTAAACTTCACTTTGATTCTGTAAGCTCAAATGGAACTTGTAAGCAAAAAATATTTTTAAACAGATGGCTAGGTTTTTAAAAAAAGAAAACACATTAGCTTGATTTCCTTCTTGGTATTTTTCAGGGTAACAGTGTGAATAAGTTTGGGAAAAGTTTAGATGTAATAGTACATTGCTTTTTATGATTAAATATTTTGTGGTTGTTTATATAAACATAAAATTGATAAATCCAAACAACCAAAAAGAAATGCAGGCTTTTGTTTGAGTCATTTGCTTTCTTCTTGTCTTCTAAGTGAAAAGAAAATATAACCTGCCAATTATTTCACTGAACAAGTGACTTATTTGTCTTAACAGTTATGTTCTAAAGGAGATCAGAAAGAAGAGATGAAATTATAGATTGAAAAAACTGAAGAATGTGAAATGTTTGGATCTATTGAGATAAGTAGTTTATCTTAGGCCATTTCTGTTTTCTTGTAATATTCAAACATGGCTACATTCACTCATGCGTTTCCCTCTGGATTATTACAGAAAATCTGAAGGGATTCTTAAGGTCATGATGAGGTCAATGAGTACTATTTACAGCTAGAGTAAGAGGGAGAGCGATTTTCAACTTCTGCTGCTCTTTACACAAGTTGGAAGGAAAACAAGACCCTAGAGGTCTCATTATAATGACAGAATTGAACTACTGATAACCATGATCTTGATTTCTCTATGTCCACAGGGATTCAGCTCTTTGAACAGGAGAGCTGATTAACATGCTCTCCGCATGCTGCATGCAGTTATTAAAAAGTTTCAAATGAGTTTCATTATCACTCACAAAATGGAGCAATCTCTAGGGTTACGTCTTAGTGGAGAATCAGTCAGTTAAGGACCGATTGCAGTGGAAAGCTAATGTGACTCAGCTCCCATCACTGTTGTTTCCCTTTGCTTTACAGTTGCCTCTAAGAGCTACTCAGCAGCCCTGAGGGTTTACCCAACAACATCATGCACACCATCAAATCTCAATCTCAACTTTTCCAGCATAACTAGAATAACGATCCCTTTGCTTGTAAATGGCATTTTGTTGAACAGAAATTTAGTGGGTGTTTCTAGGAGACCTATTCTCTGATTAGTGACTTTTTGTAGTTCTTTTGTGCTTAATCTTCAGCAGCAATCTCCATAAAAACTCCTAAAGCAGAATTACTCTGGGGATTCAGTAAACTTTTATTTATCAAATATATTTACAGGCATTGTGAAAGACAATTGTTATATAAATAAACATCATGTTATCTGTCTTTGAGGATTTCATAAGGAAAGTAAGGAGGATGATAAAGAAAAGTTACAATGTTGTGCCAGAAGTACCACCCTATGTAAGACAGAGAAAGAGATGAACATTGTGTTATTGAGTCTATTGTATTTTTTAATTGTACATTATTTTAAACCTCCACTCCTAGTCCTAGGTTTTCTCACCAGTGAAATAGGAGTGTTACCTGGGTTAGTGTAGGAATGAGGCTTGACCTTGTAATCTTCTGTTATGGGCTTTATGACTTGAAGGACCTTTTAACTTCTAGGGTATTGACTAATTCTAGGAAGACGTATGAAGGTATGAATCTTGATGGGAGGTGTGCTATGAATTCTGCCAACATCAGTTGGAGACTTTTCCCATAAAGAGGGTGGTAGCTGATTTCATTCGGGACAAATGAACAGTGCTTCCAAAATCAGTTCCAATCCTGTCAGAGACTGACAAAAGATGTCTAAGAAGCATTTAATTCACCTGATTGATTACTTTGATGACAAGTATCCATTTCTAGAACTGCTTTCCCCTTTTGAGAAAAAGAAATTTTGGCATGATACTTCTCTTAGAAATCTCAGCCTAATAAATGGATAGGGTGGAGATAAGAGTCTGTATCTCTCTATAGGCCTAAGCTAAAGGAAATAAGTTCAGAGATAATCTCTTGACATTCATTGGAGATCCCTACTTTGTGAAATTACTCAGTTCTCTCAGTCAGGGGCTGTTTTATTGTAGTGAGGCTGAGCACCCAGAGTGTGGCTCCAGATCAATTAGGCCTAGAAGAGATACATCCTCAATCAGGAATAATGTTTCTCTAAGCTAATGTTGACAGGGACTTCCCTGGTGGCTCAGTCGGTAAAGATTCTGCCTGCAATGCAGGAGACAGGAGTTCGATACCTGAATTAGGAAGGTCCCATGGAGAAGGAAATGGCAACCCATTCCAGTATTCTTGCTTGGGAAATCCCATGGACAGACGAGCCTGGTGGGCTACAATCCATGGGGTCACAAGAGTTGGACACGACTTCATGACTAAAGGATTGGGAAGAGCATCTAAAGTTCCTCAGAACACTGTCTTTGAGAACTGGGAGGACTTTGGAAAGATGGATAGAGGTCTAAAATTTGCAACAATATTGAATAGCAGAAATTAGGAGGATTTAGTTTCACTTAGGAGGTGTCATTTACTGTAATTAAGAATTTTGCTCATCTTCCTTATAGTTGACTCATCTAAAGTGTGAAAAAGCAGTTTTGCCAGATTAACTAAATCTGCATTGGACACAGTTTCTTATTCTGTCCTGGTCCCCTTTTGACAAGACGGGAGAGTCTCAGTTCAGCATATTAATAAACATAGATTTAAGAGCTACCTGAGCAGAATGAATATCTGAAGGAATATCGGAATTTTCAATAAAAATGATTTGAAGACCATTGTAATATTCATGACCAGGTTCATCAGATTTTTGTGTGCAAGAAATTGAAAAAGCCAATCATTTGATGAAGCTGCCTAGCATTTGCCCAAGCCTGAGTATATAAATTAGTGGACTGGTCTCCCAGTTGTAATTCTAGAAACCTTTTGGAATTTTCCCAATTAGTGAGTTTTCATTCAGTGCTAGGCCTGGCCTTCACTGCATAAAAACTAGCTGATACTAAGTCAGAGAACTCAGATTGATTGATTTGAATGACTGCATTAAATTCCTCAGCAAATCTGTGAGAATATTTGGTTTCTTTGGGAAAATCCTTGACTTCAGCTCAAATTTGAGGTCTAGTCCTTGGAATATAGGAAACTGTTTAGCTTCTGGATCCTTAGAAGACTTACATTTAAGGGGACAGGTACTGATAATTCAGAGGAAAGGGGAGTGGGGAGAATTTCCAAGAGAAGGGGAAGTTTTGGTGAGAGAATTATTGTGGGGAACTTGAGGATATAGTAAAGGAACAGGTGTCATAGAAGGAAAAGAAGGAAATGATGTCAGAAATGCTTGAGACAAAGAAGCCAAGCAAGAAAAGCCTGAGCCTTCAGGAGCCATTTTATCTTTCCTTAATCATTTCTTTGCCTTGGTTAATTTTAAAATCTTATTTTGCAAAGGGAAAATTTTAGACTGCAGATTTGAGGGAAGCCTCAAAATATCAATTAAAATAACTATTTCATTCAGTTCTGGAAATTTACTGTGCTATCATAGCCCAATTCAGTTTTGAGGAAACTAAGTTTAGGGATTTCAAAAGTCCCCCATAATGACCATTGATATTCCAAATTGCCTTTTGTCATGTCTGTCCATTTAGTTACAAATGTGCAGAAGGAAAGGCCACAGTTGGGCCAGAGTCCCTGTTCAGTTGAGTTCAGTCAGTCAGTCGTGTCTGACTCTGTGACCATACCAGGCTTTCCTGTCCATCACCAACTCCCAGAGCTTGCTCAAACTCATGTACATTTTTGGTGATGCCATCCAACGATCTCATCCTCTGTTTCTCTCTTCTCCTCCCAACTTCAATCTTTCCCAGTATCAGGGTCTTTTCAAATGAGTCTGTTCTTCACATCAGGTGACCAAAGTATTGGAGTTTCAGCTTCAGTATCAGTCCTTCCAATGAGTATTCAGAACTGATTTTCTTTAGGATGGATTGGTTGATCTCCTTGCAGTACAAGGGACTCTCAAGAGTCTTCTCCAACACCATAGTTCAAAAGCATCAATTCTTTGCCACTCAGCCTTCCTTATAGTCCAGCTCTCACATCAATAATGACTACTGGAAAAACTGTAACTTTGACTAGATGAACATTTTTCAGCAAAGTAATGTCTCTGCTTTTTAATATGCTGCCTAGGTTTGTCATAGGTTTCTTCCAAGGAGCAGGCATCTTTTAATTTCATGGCTGCAGTCATCATCTGCAGTGATTTTGGAGCCCAAGAAAATAGTCTCTACTATTTCCGTTGTTTCCCCATCTACTTGCCATGAAGTGATAGGAGTGGATGCCTTGATTTTAGTTTTTTGAATATAGAGTTTTAAGCCAGGTTTTCATTTTCCTCTTTCACTTTCATAAAGGGGCTCTTTAGTTCTTCTTCGCTTACTGCCATAAGGGTGGTGTCATCTGCCTATCAGAGATTACTGATATTTCTCAAGGCAATCTTGATTCCAGCTTGTGCTTCATCCAGCCCATCATTTCGCATAATATACTCTGCATAGAAGTTAAATACACAAGGTAACAATATGCTGCCTTGACATACTCCTTTCCCAATTTGGAACCAGTTCATTTTTCCATGTCCAGTTGCTTCTTGACCTGCATACAGATTTCTCAGGAGGCAGGCCAGGAGGTCTGGTATTCCCATCTTTTTCAGAATTTTCCAGTTTGTTGTCATCCACACAGCCAAAGGCTTTGGCATAGTCAATAAAGCAGAAATAGATGTTTTTCTGGAACTCTCTTGCTTTTTCCATGATCCAGCAGATGTTGGCAATTTGATCTCTGGTTCCTCTGCCTTTTCTAAATCCAGCTTGAACATCTGGAAGTTCATGGTTCACATACTGTTGAAGCCTGGCTTGGAGAATTTTGAAGATTATTTTACTAGTGTGTGAGATGAGTGCAATTATGCGGTAGTTTGAGTGTTCTTTGGCATTGTCTTTCTTTGGGATTGGAATGAAAACTAACCTTTTCCAGTCCTGTGGCCACTGCTGAGTTTTCCAAATTTGTTTGCATATTGAGTGCAGCACTTTCACAGCATCATCTTTTAGGATTTGAAATAACTCAACTGGAATTCCATCACCTCCACTAACTTTGTTCATAGTGATGCTTCCTAAGGCCCACTTGACTTCACATTCCAGGATGTCTGGCTCCGGGTGAGTGAGTGATCATATCATCATGATTATCTGGGCTGTGTATTTTTGCCATCTCTTCTTAATATCTTCTGCTTCTGTTAGGTCCTTACCGTTTCTGTCCTTTATTGAGCCTTTTTTTGCATGAAATGTTCCCTTAGTGTCTCTGATTTTCCTGAAGAGATCTCTAGTCTTTCCCATTGTGTTGTTTTCCTCTATTTCTTTGCACTGATTGCTGAGGAAGTCTTTCTTATCTCTCCTTGCTCTTCTTTGGAACTCTGCATTCAAATAGGTATATCTTTCCTTTTCTCCTTTGCCTTTCACTTCTCTTCTTTTCTCAGCTATTTGTAAGGGCTCCTCAGACAGCCATTTTGCTTTTTTGCATTTCTTTTTCTTGGGGATGATCTTGATCCCTGTTTCCTGTACAATGTCATGAAACTCCATCCATAGTTCTTCAGGCACTCTATCAGATCTAATCCCTTAAATCTATCTGTCACTTCCACTGTATAATTGTAGGGGATTTGATTTAGGTCATATATGAATGGTCTAGTGGTTTTCCCTACTTTCTTCAATTTAAGTCTGAATTTGGCAATAAGGAGTTCATGATCTGAGACACAGTCAGTTCCTGGTGTTTTTCTGACTGTATTGAGCTTCTCCATCTTTGGCTGCGAAGAATACAATCAATCTGATTTCAGTATTGACCATCTGATGATGTCCATGTGTAGAGTCTTCTCTTGTGTTCTTGGAAGAGGGTGTTTGCTATGACCAGTGCGTTCTCTTGGCAGAACTCTATTAGCCTTTGCCGTGTTTCATTCTGTAGTCCAAGGCCAAACTTGCCTGTTACTCCAGGTGTTTCTTGACTTCCTACTTTTGCATTTCGGTCCCCTATAATGAAAAGGACATCTTTTGGGGGTGTTAGTTTGGATGTTAGTTAGTTTGGATGTTAGTAAATCATCTCTAGGCTACTTCTATCTTCCCAGGTGGTGCTAGTAAACAACATGCCTGCCAGTGCAGGAGATGTAAGAGATGCACTTTCAATCCCTGGGTCAGGAAAATCCCCTGGAAAAGGACATGGCAACCCACTCCAATATTCTTGCCTGGAGAATCCCATGGACCCAGGGAAGTCTGGTGTGCTGCAGCCCACAGGGTCACAGAGCCAGACACAACTGAACTGACTTAGCTCACATGCATTAGGTTACTTATAAGACCTAATATAATGCACATACTATATAAATAGTTGGGCAGCAAATTTAAGTTTGCTTCTTGGAATTTTATATAATTTTTTTCCCAAATATTTTCCATCCTCAGATGCAGAACCAACAGATAAGAAGGAACAATTGTATAAGTCAACGTCACCAATACAAATTTTATTCATCCCCAAAATTGTCTACCTTGTTAACACTACCTTAAATTATTTTACTACTATTTTGTTGACACAATGATGTGAATTTAATGATGGGAATGTAAGTTTTGAATTATCATTCAATATGTATTTTAACTTTGCTCACTTATTCTACAGCTCTCAGGACAGTGTTAATGAAAGGTTTTGCTATGCCTGTTGCTATACGACTGTCAATAAAGTGAGGTCTGAGATATAGATATAAATATCAATGTGAAAAAAATGCTCAAATCTTCAAGAGAAAAGACAGGTTTCTTAACATCTATTTAGCATGCTTCCATGTGTTTACATAATGCAGTATAATAGTCCATTGTCAGTATTCACATGTACAAAAATTACCTAGAAGAATACAGCGGCATTAAGGTTGTAACTCTGCGAAATAGGAAAGGGGACAGTGTAAATCAGACTTTAATATTTAACTTTACTCCTGCTTATTGTATTTTAATAAAGTATTATAATACCTATCTTAATAAAATTTATTTTGAAAAAAAGAATAAAAAAGCAGAGTACAAGTAAGACGTTTAAACGTCTTACTTGTACTCTGCTTTTTTACTCTGCTTTTTACTACAAGGATCAGTATTTCTTTAGACTTTAATACCATAAGAAAACAAACCTGATATAAGTATAGTCTTTATCTCTTAGTAGATCCTTGATTAACGATCTGGATTATGATTCTACACAAAGATTTTCTAAAGGCTGGAGTATGGGAGTGTTGGGCACCTGTTCGCAAAATTTTTAAAAGTTGCCTGATTATAAGAATTTTGAAAGGCAACACCAATGTGTACCTAAGGATATTTCAATTTATGCTGCTGCTGCTGCTAAGTCGCGTCAGTCGTGTCCGACTCTTCGTGACCCCATAGATGGCAGCCCACAAGGCTCCCCCATTCCTTGGATTCTCCAGGCAAGAATACTGGAGTGGGTTGCCATTTCCTTCTCCAGTGCATGAAAGTGAAAAGTGAAGGCGAAGTCGTTCAATCGAGTCTGACTCTTCGCGACCCCATGGACTGTAGCCTACCAGGCTCTTCCGTTCATGGAATTTCTCAGGCAAGAGTACTGGAGTGGGGTGCCATTGCCTTCTCCATTTCAATTTATACTGCTTAAGCTAAATATAAACCATTATCATCTGCTTTCCTGTACACCAGTGACATTGCAACTACTTCATGACTGAGATTCAATAATTCATAATGAGGAGGTTCAACAAAGTCTTACAATTTTTTTTAAAGCTTTTGCTATGGAAAGAGTTTCCAGATAAGAAAGACAAAAGTTGTAGTTTCCATCTTGCCACTAAGTCACAACTGGGCAAGATAACAGCTTTGGAAAGCAATTTAATCTTCTGAAACATTGGAATTTACATTCCAAAACTGCTTTCCACTTCCATTTCATTTCATTTATATTTACATTTCTCAAGAAATTACCACACCTCTGTGAATGTATAAAGTTCTAAATACTTCTTTTTGCTGGAGCATAAGAATAAATAATAATTTATTATTAAATTATTAAATTTTTTTTCACACAACATTGTAACTTAGCTTAGACCAGAGAGGGAAGTTTTGTTTCCATTTCACCAGAGATTAATTTGGGCAGAAATTTGAACTAGGAAGCTCAGAGAGGTCATTTTCTCAAGTTAGTACATACATAAAATCACTCCAGATGATGATGCCAGCCATGAAATTAAAAGATGCTTGGTCCTTGGAAGGAAAGTTATGACCAACCTAAACAGCATATTAAAAAGCAGAGACATTACTTTGCCAATAAAGGTCCGTCTAGTCAAGGCTGTGGTTTTTCCAGTGGTCATGTATGGATGTGAGAGTTGGACTGTGAAGAAAGCTGAGCGCCGAAGAATTGATGCTTTTGAACTGTGGTATTGGAGGCGACTCTTGAGAGTCCCTTGGACTGCAAGGAGATCCAATCAGTCCACTCTAAAGGAGATCAGTTCCGGGTGTTCAATGGAAGGACTAATGCTGAAGCTGAAACTCCAGTACTTTGGCCACCTCATGCGAAGAGTTGACTCACTGGAAAAGACCCTGATGCTGGGAGGGGTTGAAGGCAGGAGGAGAAGGGGACGACAGAGGATGAGATGGCTGGATGGCATCACCGATTCAATGGACATGAGTTTGGGTAAACTCCGGGAGTTGGTGATGGACAGGGAAGCCTGGCATGCTGCAGTTCATGGGGTTGCTAAGAGTCAGACACGACTGAGCGACTGAACTGAACTAAACTGAACAGACTGAAGGTTAGAATGCAAGACTGTTATACTCTAAAATTTTAATTTTTAGTAGAGATAACAAATATATGCAATGTTATAAACAAATAATGAAATTAAGAGGCTGAGTCAAATTTTTCTAAAATATAATGCTAAAACAGTCCATAAGCTGAGTGCTCAGAATACCCAAATTTCAATATGTTTTACAGAATCATTTTTAGAAAAGTGTTCTACACACCTTCATTTTAAGCACTGGCAACAGGATGATTTGTGTGTCTGTATGTGTCCAAGAACCTCTGAATTCTAATAGCACTAATTAGAAGCATGTGGAGTTAACAGCCTCTTCATAAGCTATTCAATTATAAAATGAACATGATTAAGTTTGTTCAATCCTTTGTTCCAGTCTTTAAGTGGCAAATTATGAGCTCTCCATTCTGGATTAACTCAGAAAATAGAAGAATAGAAATAAAATCTTGCAGACAATCAGAATAGATTTTTCCAGCATCTCATTGCAAAGTCTTATGGTAGTAACTGCTATTTTCAGAATTGTCCTCACCAGATTTGCAAAATAAATGAGCATAAGAAACTTTCTCTGTTGATGTTGGTGTGTGCTCTGGCTTAAGGGAAAGCAGCAGTTCTCCTGTGTTTAATGGTAATTGACCATGATATCCAATGGGAAGAGACAGGGAGGAGCTAGCTCTCCGTGAAGTAGTATTTCGTTTTTAGCTTAGATTTGCTCCACAACACCCTTTCTCTAGAGACTGTCTTAACTTTTTCCAAGACAAAAAAGAATGATGATAGAGATTAAAATGCTTTATCAAATACCGTTTGGAGTTTGTGCTATCAAATTGGGCTTTAGTTTTTTTTTTTGTTTTTTTTTTTTAAGCTAAGTTAGTGAAGAAAACTGAAATTCTATCTCAGATCAGTTTCTATATAGTAAAATAAACTTCTGTTTAATTTATCATAGAAATATTTTTATTACCTTGATTTACATAAAGAAGTTTTATTTATTATATCCAAATGTTTCTTTTTTTTTTTTTTTTTCATAGATTCTTGCTTAGTGTTTAGCATTTCTAGGCTTAGTTAAGAAGCTCTCTCTGTTTCCTAGCAATCTAGTTTCCTAGATTCGGGATAAGGACAACATTTTAAAAATGATTTATATTTTTCTAAAGTCTCTTCCATCCAGGATTTATTCTTATATGTTGTGCTATAAGGTTTCATACGAGTAGACACATGAAAAACATAACTATAATTATGAAAAGAGCTAGTATCTACAATACAAAAAGTTTTTACAAAGTCTAAGAAAAAATACAAATAACAGAGTAGGAAAATGTCAAATAATATGAACATACAACTCAGAATAGCAAACTGTGTGAGATTTTATATTTCCAAATAATCGAGGAAATACATTAAAGTAATGATGATGATCACTTACTAGATTGAAAAAAAAAAAATGTAACCAGCAGTAATTCCCAGTCCTAACTTCACTGAAGGAAATGGCTACTCTCAGAAATTCTGGGTAGAAATTCAAGGTGTCACTAGATTTTTAGAAATAAATAGGACAGTTAATATCCATCAACCTAGCTATAGCATTCATGAAAATTTATCCTATGGATTAAATTATCAGTATATAAGGGACACAGGAACAAGGAGTTTTATTGTAACAATGTTTGAAACAGCCAAAGACTGAGAAAAATTTACTCCCTGGAAGAAGAATTGACTGAATAATAATCTACACCAGCGATTTGCCAGCAATATTACTGAGTGAGAAAATAAACATGCAAGAACGATTGAACGACATAATCTTTCAAAAAGAAAAGTTATTTTGGCTCTGCTGGTCTTTGTTGCTGCCACAAGCTTTTCTCTAGTTGGGGAGAACAGGGGCTACTATTTTTTGCGGTACACGGGCTTCCCACTATGGTGACTTCTCTTGTTGTAGAGCACGGGTTCTAGAGCACAGACTTCACTAGTTGTAGTAGGGTGGACTCAGGAGTTGCGGCTCCGGAGCTCTAGAGTAGAGGCTCGATAGTTGTGGTGCATGGGCTTAGTGGCTCTGCAGCATATAGGATCCTCCCGGATCAGGGATCCAACCCATGTCTCCTGCATTGGCAGGCGATTTCTTTACCACTGAGCCTCCAGGGAAGCCCTCAGCATAATCTTAAGTATATAAAAAATGACTGAAATGCTCTAAATATGATTTTAGATATTATATGCCTACATAGGATTATATGCAGAGAAGACAATGGCACCCCACTCCAGTACTCTTGCCTGGAAAATCCCATGGACTGAGGAGCCTGGTAGGCTGCAGTCCATGGGGTCACAAAGAGTCGGATACGACTGAGTGACTTCACTTTCACTTTTCACTTTCATGCATTGGAGAAGGAAATGGCAACCCACTCCAGTGTTCTTGCCTGGAGAATCCCAGGGATAGGGGAGCCTGGGGGGCTTCCATCTATGGGGTCGCACAGAGTCGGACACGACTGAAGCGACTTAGAAGCAGCAGCAGCAGCAGCTAAGATTATATGAGAATGAAGAAAATAAGGAAGGACACTTATTAGATGCTTACAAAAAAGATCTTCATGATCCAGATAATCATGATGATGTGATCACTCATCTAGAGCCAGACATCCTGGAATGTGAAGTCAAGTGGGCCTTAGAAAGCATCACTACGAACAAAGCTAGTGGAGGTGATGGAATTTCAGTTGAGCTGTTTCAAATCTTAAAAGATGATGCTGTGAAAGTGCTGCACTCAATACGCCAACAAATTTGGAAAACTCAGCAGTGGCCACAGGCCTAGAAAAGGTCAGTTTTCATTCCAATTCCAAAGAAAGGCAATGCCAAAGAATGCTCAAACTATTACACAATTGCACTCATCTCACATGCTAGTAAAGTAATGCTCAAAATTCTCCAAGCCAGGCTTCAGCAATATGTGAACCATGAACTCCCTGGTGTTCAAGCTGGTTTTAGAAAAGGCAGAGGAACCAGAGATCAAATTGCCAACAGCCGCTGGATCATGGAAAAAGCAAGAGAGTTCCAGAAAAACATCTATTTCTGCTTTATTGACTATGCCAAAGCCTTTGACTGTGTGGATCACAATAAACTGTGGACAATTCTGAAAGAGATGGGAATACCAGACCACCTAACCTGCCTCTTGAGAAATCTGTATGCAGGTCAGGAAGCAACAGTTAGAACTGGACATGGAACAACAGACTGGTTCCAAATAGGAAAAGGAGGACGTCAAGGCTGTATATTGTCACCCTGCTTATTTAACTTATATGCAGAGTACATCATGAGAAGCGCTGGACTAGAAGAAACACAAGCTGGAATCAAGATTGCCAGGAGAAATATCAATCACCTCAGATATGGAGATGACACCACCCTTATGGCAGAAAGTGAAGAGGAGCTAAAAAGCCTCTTGATGAAAGTGAAAGAGGAGAGTGAAAAAGTTGGCTTAAAGCTCAACATTCAGAAAACAAAGATCATGGCATCTGGTCCCATCACTTCATGGCAAATAGATGGGGAAGCAGTGGAAACAGTGTCAGACTCTTTTTGGGGGGCTCCAAAATCACTGCAGATGGTGACTGCAGCCATAAAATTAAAAGACAGGTACTCCTTGGAAGAAAAGTTATGACCAACCTAGATAGCATATTCAAAAGCAGAGACATTACCTTGCCGACTAAGGTCCATCTAGTCAAGGCTATGGTTTTTCCTGTGGTCATGTATGGATGTGAGAGTTGGACTGTGAAGAAGGCTGAGCGCCGAAGAATTGATGCTTTTGAACTGTGGTGTTGGAGAAGATTCTTGAGAGTCCCTTGGACTGCAAGGAGATCCAACCAGTCCATTCTGAAGGAGATCAACCCTGGGATTTCTTTGGAGGGAATGATGCTAAAGCTGAAACTCCAGTACTTTGGCCACCTCATGCAAAGAGTTGACTCATTGGAAAAGACTCTGATGCTGGGAGGGATTGTGGGCGGGAGGAGAAAGGGACGACTGAGGATGAGATGGCTGGATGGCATCACGGACTCGATGGACATGAGTCTGAGTGAACTCCGGGAGATGTTGATGAACAGGGAGGCCTGGCGTGCTGCGATTCATGGGGTCACAAAGAGTCAGACACGACTGAGCGAGTGAACTGAACTGAACTGAACTGAACATGGCCAATCCATGGGGAATAGAGGCTGATATCTGTGGAAGAAGGAAAGCTCAAGTAAAACAAAAAAATGAAAAAAATTAAGATTTAATCCCCCCCCCCAAATGTATGATAACTCAGGACTTCACAAACCAGTAACAGAGCTCACCTCTGAGTGGGCATGAGGATGTAATTAGTCAGGGGGATAATGCTCCTTTTAGTGTAGAAATTCCTTTTTTGTTTTCACAAGTTCTTATAATGATTAATTTAAAGGAAATAGTAGTTTAAAAAGAAAATAGAAGACTAAACAAATTAGAAAATATGAATATAGAAAGTCTTTAGTTTGCTGAACAGATGAAGATAAATAAACCAAAAAATTTCAGTAGTCCTTAAAGTAAAAAATTAAAAATAATGCCCAGATAACAAGGGCCTGGAAATAGGAAATAATCTGCAGAGTTTAATAATAATAGCAACAATATCTCATTAGTGCTCACTAACCTCAACAACGCCCTTTAAAATAGCCACACTTTTATCTTCATTTTGTTGATGCAGAAACTGAGACATAGAGAAGTTAAAACTTCTTAAAATTCACAGAGTATTTTAGAAAACTGGAAATATACTATGAAATGGTTATTGAATTTTATCAAATGCTTTGACTGAATGTATAGGTTTTCTTTCCAATTTAAAAAAAATTGGCATATATCACTGATTTTCAAATGTTATGTCACTCTATTCCTGTGATAAACCCTATATGTTGACAATATGTTATACTTTCTATGTAACACTAGATTAAATTTGCTAATGACTGTTTAGGATTTTTGTATGTGTTTTCATGAGCCATCTATCTGTAATTTTCCTTTCTTGTAATGTCTTTGTCAGATTTGTTACCCAAATTATGGTGACCTTATAAAATGAGTCATAAAATTGTATCAGTTATCTATTTTCAGAATAACTGTGTAAGAAATAACCACAAAATCCCAGGGCATACAAAAATAACAAGATGAAAAGTGATATGATAATCTGATTAATAAGCATTTATTGAGCTGTCTTCTCATGGCTTTTAATTTAAAATCACAGTGAGTATAAACATGTATATATATATATACACACATACACAAGCATATGTATAATATTTATTTCTCTTGGAGGAAGTTTAAGCACCATAGCTAAGAGATAAACAATTGTGCACAATGAATGAATCTTGATGTTCATTTCTACTTGCTCTATGAAAGAGATCAGTCTATGAAGATGTAGCACAGTTTAGTGAAAGGAAGAATCTATAGAGAATGAAAATGAAACCTTTCTATTTTTATTACAGAGAATATTCTGTTATTCCTAGGAGATAGCAGAACAATTAGAATACAGTTGATTATTCCTACTTCATATGTAAATAAGTAACCTAAGTAAACTTTTAAAACTACATTATAAATTAAGTAAAAGGTGACTCTGGACCATCATAATGTAATTAAGAACACAGTGAACTTTTCCCTTTGAGATAAGACACTCACTATTCCTTATAATCTATAATAGTGATTCTAAATTTTCCTGAGAAGAGTGCTATGAAAATTGTTCCTTGTAGGGGAAAAAAGGGAAAATTTGAAAAGTATTAGGTGAGAATTCCATAGGGAGCTTCCAAAATTGATATATTCATAGAGAATTATACTCTGTATCTTGATTTCTTGCCTCCACTTCAAGATATTATTGACTCGAGAGTAGTGCATATCTAAATAGTGTAGAGATGAGATAAAAAATTAATTTTTATCATTGTTCAGTAGAGAATGATTCTAAAAGGATATTTCCTTTATATTCCTGAGTCATGAAGATCTCCTGGAGAAGGGGATGGTAACCCACTCCTGTAATCTTGCCTGGAGAATCCCATGGATAGAGGAGCCTGGCAGGCTGCAGTACATTGGGCTGCACAGAGTTGGACATGACAGAAGTGATATAGCATGCATGCAACATATAGTATATTTTCATGGCAATAGGACACATACTATAAGTTGTTTTTAGTGAAAGACATGAGAAATGCTAAACCAGGAATCTTTATATTCAGTACATGGGCAGCATTAATAGTGTCCTTAGTAAACATCATCATGGCTTAGTATCACCTTTCACTTAGTTTATAAATTAGGAAGAATCAATTATATTCTAATTTTTCTACCTTCTTATGGGAATAATAAAAATGAAAACTAAAACTTATTTTTATAAGCCATAATTAATCTAAAATAAAAACTAATCTATTTGGACAAAGTATAAGAGTTAGTGCTCAGAATAGGAAAATATTCACTTTATATGTAAAATGATATGCTTTAAGAAAAATTTATTAGCTATTTGGTATTTTTCTAGGGCCTCTAGGTTAATCTAAGCTTTCTTAAATATTTTTGGGTGGGCTTAAATGAGAACTTGCTAAACCCATGCTTTATCCAGTTCCTAGTAATAACACTGGCCATGCTCCCAAATTTTGGAACCCTATTCACTTGTCATGAAATTCTAACATCATATATGCTTTCCTAGGTTATGAGATGGGATTTATCTGATTGACAACATTTCAAGTCTGAAGAAACATGCTTGCCTTTAAGAGTCAAATATATTTTCCTTACAACTGGTGAGGTACTGCAATTATTAATGTAAATGTGAAACATTCAGCATCCAGAAAACACCCAATCATAAATCCAACAGTTCCCCACAGTTCATCTTATTGTGGCATTTGGCACTATAAAAGCACATATGAACTTTCTAGGAATTTTTCTTCACTAATTCTAAGTTCATTCTTTTCACATATATTGAGGACCTGAAAGTGAAAATGAAGTCACTCTGTTGTCCAACTCTTTGCAACCCTATGGTCTGTAGCCCGCCAGGCTCCTCCGCCCTTGGAAGTAAGAATACTGGAGTAGGTTGCTATTTTCTTCTCCAGGGGATCTTCCCAACCCAGGGATTGAACCCAGGTCTCCCACATTGCAGGCAGACTCTTAACCATCTGAGCCACTAGGGAATCCCATACTGAAAACTTATTCAGTACAGATCATTATGTTGGAAGCTGGAATAGGTACAAAATTCCTGGTGTCTACATTCATGGATAGTATTTTGTAAGCATAGGTCACTGTCTGATCCTGGATTGGAGATCTCCTTGTGATGAATTCTTGGCTTAGAAGGACTTGAGAGGAATATAAGTGATGGTCAGTTCAGGAATTTGCACTTTCTCAACCTAGCTAAACCACTGAATTCCCGCATCTCATTAAGTCCCTTCTCAGTCTATAATGTCAGAACACTCCTTTATTTGCTAGGTCTAACAGCATATATAGAAGGTGGATCAAAAGACAGTCCCCAGATTTGATAACTTTTTACTCTACTTCTGCCTCCCCTTTCCCTAGTACCTTCTTCATGGCCTCTTTAACATCTTTGTTTCTCAGTGTGTAGATTAGAGGGTTAACACTGGGAGTGACTATTGTGTAGAAAAGAGTAAGGAACTTGCCCTGGTCCTGGGAATAAGTATTTGCTGGCTGGAGGTACATGTATATAATTGTACCATAGAAGAGAGAGACAACAATGAGGTGGGAGCTACAGGTGTTGAAGGCTTTCTTTCATCCAGCAGCTGACTTGATCCTTAGCACAGCTCGTGCAATATAACCGTAAGAGATGACGATGAGTATGAGTGGTGCCAGGATGATAAAGATTGCCAAGGCAAATGCCAGTGCCTCAAGGGTCATGGTATCTACACAGGCCATGCCAATTAGTGCTGGGATCTCACAGAGAAAGTGATCCACCCACCGGTGCCCACAGCGAGGTAGCATCAACGTCTGGGGTGCCATTATGAGAGAATTGCCAAAGCCACTCAACCATGCCATTGAAGCCAGCTGCCCACAGAAATGCAGGTGCAAGATAACCATGTAGTGCAGGGGTCTGCAGACTGCAGCGTAGTGGTCATATGCCATGACAGCCAGGAGCACACACTCGACTCCTGCCAGAGCCAGGACGAAGTAGAGCTGGATGGCACAGCCTAGATAGCTGATGGTCTTATCTGCACCCCAAAGGTTGTAGAGCATCTGAGGGATGGAACTTGTGGTGAAGCACACATCTAGGAATGAGAGGTTGGCCAAGAAATACATGGGTGTGTGCAGCCCGGAATCCACAACTGAAAGCAAGATGATGGTCATGTTGCCAAGAAGAATCTGTAGATAAAAAGTGAGGACAACCACAAAGAGGATCAGCTCTAGGTGGGGATGATCAGAGAAGCCCACCAGGATGAAGCCTTCAAAAGCACTTGTGTTGTACTTGTATTGTCCAAAATGGAAGTGAGAGTCAATTCCTAGGTAGGTTGATAAGAAAAGTCCGGGGTCCCGGAAGAGGAAAGAGGGATCTGGAATTCTCAAGGAGGAGGAAAGGACAGAGCTGATGATTGCACAACAAAACAA
Source organism: Capricornis sumatraensis (assembly GCF_032405125.1). Taxonomy (NCBI): domain Eukaryota; kingdom Metazoa; phylum Chordata; class Mammalia; order Artiodactyla; family Bovidae; genus Capricornis; species Capricornis sumatraensis. The sequence goes on from NC_091090.1 coordinate 34,372,655, forward strand.
CTCATCTTTCTAAAAGATATGCTTTTCCTTAAATTCAGTACCAATGATATGATATGGTATGATATGATATAACAACACTGTATCCTGCTTGAGGACATGTTTCTCCTTCTTGAGAACATTCTAACTAATCTTGTCATTTAAAATGTATGTTGTGGGAGTGGGTCTGGTGAGACCTTTCTACTGTTAGCTCTAATCTTGTTAATTTAAGATTTATGTTGTGGGAATGGGTCTGGTAAAAATATATAAGGCCTTGATAAGACTAGCAAGTGGGGCACTCTCCGTCCACCTTCTGATGTCTATGTCAGAAGCTTTCTCTGTCCGTTTTTCACTTTAATAAAACTCTGCTCCACAAAAGTTCTTGAGTGATCAAGCCTGGTGCCTGGTCCCTGGTCCTGAAGATAAATCTTCTTCAGAGATCACAAATTTGACATTGTTCACTGTAAGTTATCAGAAGTATAGCCAAATATAACAACGAGGAATAAGAGAGTTTTCCAGGAAGAATATTTTAACTAAGCCTTTATTATTTTAGTATTATTCTTGTTGTTGTTCAGTCAGTAAGTCATGTCCGACTCTTTGCAACTCCATGAACTACAGCATGCTAGTCTTCTCTGTCCTTCACTATCTCAAGGAATTTGCTCAAACTCATGTCCCTTGAGTCAGTGATGCCATCCAACCATCTCGTCCTCTGTCTCCTCCTTCTCCTCTTGCCCTCAAACTTTCCCAGCATCAGGGTCTTTCCCAATGAGTCAGCTCTTTGCATCAGGTGGCCGAAGTATTGGAACTTCAGCTTTAGCACCAGTCCTTCCAGTTAGTATTCAGGGTTGATTTCCTTTAAGATGGACTGGTTAGATCTTCTTGATGTCCAAAGAACTCTCAAGAGTCTTCTCCAGCACCACAGTTCAAAAGCATTACTTCTTTGGCACTCAGCCTTATTTATATTCCAACTCTCACATCCATATATGACTACTGGAGAAACCATAGCTTTGACTATATGGACCTTTGTCAGTGAAGTGATGTCTCTGCTTTTTAATAAAAGGGGTTTGTCGTAGCTACTCTTCCAAGGAGCAAATGTCTTTCAATTTCATGGCTGCGGTCACTATCTGCAGTGATTTTGGAACCCAACAAAACAAAATCTGACACTGTCTCCACATTGTCCCCTTCTATTTGTCATGAAGTGATAGCACCAGATGCCAAGAATTTAGTTTTTTGAATGCTGAGTTTTAAGCCAGTTTTTTCATTCTCCTCTTTCACCTTCATCAAGAGACTCTTTAATTTGTCTTTCCTTTCTGCCATTAAAGTGATACCGTCTGCATATCTGAGGTTGTAGATGTTTCTCCCGGCAATCTTGATTCCGTCCTGTGATTCATCAAGCCCAGCATTTCTCATGATGTATCCTGCATTAAGTAAGCTGAAAATATACAGCCTTGACATAATCCTTTCCCAATTTTGAGGAATATTGGGAATTTGTATTAGTTACCCTTTGGAGCACTAACTTAAGGTTTTCTACTTTCCATTTTCCTCAGTTGGTCATTCCTTTCCAAAGATGGTACAGGGAAGGCTATGCATGCCTTAGGGGGGTGAGGGTGAGGGGTTGAGTAAAGACAACAGGTAGGGCTGAGTTCTAAGCTGCTACTGCCTCCAGAGATTTCACTGTATTGGTTGCACACCACATCACTCATTTTATTTGAACATTGCAAAAGAGTCTTTCAAGTTTCACATGAGCAATACCAACTTTTTGAAAAAGTTGTTTGTATTCATTTTTGTTCTGAATTCTCTTTCAGTTGCCTGAAAATATATTCCTTCATTAGTCAGAATCCTTACAATGATTATGTATCCATTTAAAGACTTGAACAGCTGTGTAATAACTATCCACAGTCCACATACTTCAGGTGATTGACATCATCAGACATCTCTATATCCTGGCCCTGTACCTTATATCATGGTCCTGGTAAGTCAGCAGAGTCAGAAATCAGAGCATTTTTAAAAGCCATTAGAATCAGAGCATTCCTATACCAGAAGGGCTAACAGCTACTAACCTACATGTAGAAAATGACTGTGAACTTCATAACTATATCTCTAAAACAACTTTCTCTTAGTCAGTTGACAAAAATTTGTACAGCTACTTTATTACCAGTTGACATGAGAATTATGATGGGGGAAATGGAGTTAGTGGTTTAACTAATTATGGATATGTTTTTTGTCTTGGTTTGTTTTTTGTTTTTACAAATTTTTCAAACACATGTATTTATGTGAACATATTGTAGGATCCTTCCTTCTCAGAGTATTAGAAGGGGCCCACAGAAATGATGGTCTGAACATTAAGCTCAGTCAGTTTCATGGCAAATCCACCTCTGACATTGCCCATGAAGCCACCCACATCAGCAAAATCTGTGCTGTTAACTATAAACTTAGCTCAAATAAGCATCAAGAATTCTGTTTTCAGGCAAGATAGAATTGCTTTCAGAAGTCTTCAAGAACTAGAAAAGGCATAATAAAAAAGAAAATACCAGGGAGCCACAGGAACAACAAAGATAAAAAATATTGATTCAATTAATGTTCAATAGTGAAGAACTTGTGAAAAAGTGAGCTGAAGTTGCTTTTTCCCTGAAGTTACTGATTCTGTATGCAAATAAGAAGCTGGTAAAGGACCATTAGAAGAGAATAGAGGGAGAAAAACTCAGAAATTTGTTGTTCATGTATAGCAAAGTGACAAAAATGAATTGACAGCCTGAACTACAAGGTACTTTTCCCCTAAAGGTATTTAACAAACCTTTATGTAGGGAGGGAAATTTAAAAACTATGTCAAAATCTCTCAAAAGATTGAGAGATCAATTGAATTGGTACTGAGGAGTTAAAGTTTAGAGTTTATGATTAATCCAGAAGCATAATACTGTCTAAGTCTGTTGACATTGTTGTGAATAGCAGAATGTCATTCTTTTTTATGCTGAATTTTATTCATATATATATATATATATGCTAATATCTGGAGAAAATCAAAACACTAACTGGAAAAGATACATGAATTCCAGCATTATTTACAATAGCAGCATTATTTACAATAGCCAAGATATGGAAGCAATCTAAGTGTTCATCAACAAATGAATGGATAAAGAAGATGTATACTAATATGTGGTTTTTTTGGAGAAGAAAATGGCAACCCACTCCAGTATTCTTGTCTGGAAAATCCCATAGACCGAGGAGCCTGGTAGGCTACAGTCCACTGGGGTCACAAAGAGTGAGACACGATTGAGTGATTTCATTTTCACCTTTGGCCAAATGCGTTTAGTCAAGGAAATCGCTGTGATGACTGTCCTTATTTGGAGCAAGCTTCAGCATTCCCTTTTATTTCTTGGAACACTACCACACTTTTGGGACTCTAATGCTAAAATTTCATTTTATTTATTCATCTTTTAGCTGTGTCATGTAGCATGCAGGATCTTAGTTCCCTGACCAGGCATCAAACTTTTGCCCTCTGCCTTGGAAACAGAGTTTTAACCTCTGGACCACCAGAAAAGACCCTAAAAGTTTATTTTAAACTTTAGTAGAGTTTGAATGTATCTCTACCCCCATTTCCTCCTAGGTAAGCCATTATCTCCAGCCTTTTGCAACATTTCTCTTACAGAAAACACAGCAATGCTTACCTTTCTACTGCAGACTTTCATTCCCTGCCTACCCTACCATTGCAGGCTTTTGTTCCAATATGCAATATATTTCCCATTTTTTAAAAAGTCAGATAGTCAAAGAGTAACATACCAAATAACCTTCTCCTAGAGCTTCTTTCCAAGCAAAAGAAGAGAGCTACACTAATTAAACTGATCTCTTAAAAACGAGTCTTGGTGGTAATGAAACGGAGCAGGACTCTATGCTCTTTGCCTACTATGTCCTCTGCCTGCCTTTTGTCTGTGGAAAAACTTCAGCCAAAGAATAAATTTATTCAGAGAAGTGAGAACACACAGAGAGGAAGGAAAACAAAGGAGACCAAGTAATGGTTTAGTCATTAAGCATAGGCAAAGACCTTTAGTTCCTTCTTAAGGCTATAGACAATACCCTGAACCATACCCTGAGAGCTGTCTTGTAGATACTGAAACTCCCACCAGCTGGAGAGTTCACTGCATGTTGTAGCCATGACAGAAGCTGCCACAATTCCTCAAGAAATGGAAACAGACATACCCTGGGATTGAAGATTAATGGTATTTTTAAAAGTCAGGATGGTTCTGGTCAGACCACTGATGACCCATTCCAAGAGGCTGTGCTGTTTCTGCATGTAGGCCCTTTCTCAGCCTATAGAAGTTCTTGCCCACTGATTGTCTGTGGTGGAAACTGGCCTTTGGACAGGAGTCTGCCCACTCCTTACCCTGCACTGGTTGCCAATATCTAAAATAAAACAAACTTTCCACCACCTGGCCTCCTTATTGGCTTTTTGAGTGTTGGAGCAGCTGGATCCCACTTTCAGTTACAGTAAGAAGGGAGGCATATAACTCTTTGGTAGCAGTGCCAGAGGTTAAAAAAAAAAAAAAATAGAAGTTGGACTTCCACTTAGGTAACCAATTTCCTAACACATTTTATTTTAACCAGTCTAAGCCTCTATTTCTATATCTATATATTTTTGGAAATAATGGATGACTGTCTCACAGGGCACTTATGAGGACCTAGTGAAACAATCCTTTCAAAGCACTCGGCACTGGTGTCTGGATAATAATAACCTCAATAGAGCCTTCCCTATTTCCAAGATCTTGGATAAGTGTGCATTACTTGATACTTTCTAAATTTAAAGAATTCTGAAACAATTTCAGTTTGTATATACTTGGTCCGTTCTGCAGAATAGATATTTACCTTTATTAATATTTTCTTTAGTCCTTTCTTTACTTTATTCTTAAATTGTGATTTTTTTCCACTGAAATGCAATCATTAAAAAAAAACAACTAGAAATACAATTCATACCCTAGTTCAATTTGTCCCCTAACCATCCTCAACCTTACTCCTACTCTTGTGTAGAGAAGTAACCAGTGTCATTAATTTAAAAGACTTTTAAATATACACAAAGTCTCAATTTGTTTCTTTTCTAGCTTTACTTCATCCCCCATCTTCCTCTAGATATTACCCTCTGCCCCTTTCCAGATTATTCAAGCTACTGTTAATTACATAATAATATTAAGAATTAGTCATTCTTAGTCTTAAAAAGATAGATATTTTCTCATGTAATCTCATACAGACACACAAAGCATAATAAAATCACACTTCAGTGTCTTAAATCATTGTTTTATAAAAGTAGGACCATGTTATGTATTTGTTTCAGCATTTTTGATTTCCTCATTCAGCAAAACCTCAAGAAAACATCTCCAGGACATGTGTTAGTGCTATAATTCCTTGTTTCAGATGAATGAACACTTTCCATTCTGTGAATATATTAATTATCTAGTAAATTTCTTATCAAAGGACCCTGTACTTTTCTTCACCATTGGTCATTAAAACATTTCTGCATTAAACATTATTGTTCATTTGTCCTTTTTAGGGGAATGATTCCTGCAAATTACAGTACTAGATTGAGAGTTTATGTAGTTTTTACAAACCATTACCATATTTTTCCCCAGGAAAACTTGTGACACTTTGAATTTCCACCAGTAATCTGTGAGTAGAACTTTTCCTTCATTCTCGTTGGCAATAAAATTCAATTCTTCTTTTGCTTGCAGTCTGGTAAATATGAAGAGCTTTATCATCATCATTTTAATATCTCTTTCTCTATTTGAGAATTTGGCCACACTTTCTTATATGTCTTGTTTATTTGGATTTGATATTCTAAATCGCAAAGAGTTGGGCACAAGTTGGTGACTGAACAACAACAACAAATTGTCTATTCATATAATTGCTTTCCTATTGGGATATTTGTGGGTTTTCCCCATGTTTGTTAAAATCATAATCTTTTTTCTGCATTATAAATATATGTCTTCTAAATCTACTCACCTGGAAAAGAAATTGAAAAGAACTTGAATAATTAAAATAAAAATATAATATTTGGGCCAGAATAAATACTATAATATAAAACATTTAAATCTTACAAGACAATCTATATAATCATGAGTTGAAGAAGAACTTGGTTACTAAACTGGAAATTTTAAAACTCTATAAAAAATATAGAATATATTGGTTCTACATAAACTGTTTAAAACTGCTTTATGTAAAACGTGTTATAAACCAAGTTAAACATTTCTCTTAAGATAAAATAAATTGAGGTCTATTTTCTGATACACAAATCAAAGGTTTGGTAGCATAACCTCAGATGGGTTCTCAGCAAATTTACACACAGAATAAAAATTTCTTTCTGAGAGAAATAAGTAAGTCACTTTAGACTGGAAAATGAATTCCAATTCAATAGCAGAAAGTCCAGACTGTCTTAGAAAGATATTTTAGTTCCCATTGTCATTTTGTCTTAGACAAAGTTGAGGATTCAGTCCCTGGAGAAAGGGTTTGCTGAGCAAATCAAAAATGAAAGAGGAATGTCTCTGCATAAAGCTCTCCTCCTTCCCACTGGGTATGCGGTTAATTGCTATAAACTATGGGGGAAGACTGTTGCAATTCAGTGTTTGAGATTTCTGCCAGAGACCAAAGCAAATATCAATATTGATCATCCATTTTGAAAAACTAGTTGGAAAAAAAAAAATCTGAAAATAGCAGTTGGTGCACTAATTACAAGTGATGCCAGAACACCATTCGGATCATCTGTAATACTTCATTCTTATCTTCCAGTTAACTCTGAATGGAGACATCATGACTTGCTACATTTTTAGTATAACTAAAAGAAGCTGAATGAATTTCATCAAATCAGTTATACAATTAAATAGTATATGAAGATGACAGTTTATCTGTGCACTTTAAATTAGCCCTATTTCAAACTCAAGTCTTCGTGGACATAAAATTGATCTATCGCCAGTGTTTAAGATGGAGGTCAGTAGAATATATTTCAAAAAATTACCAAATAAAATGACATTAAAATTTGAGTATTCTAAGCATGCATTTCATGGACTGTTTATATTTCAGATCTCAGCAAAGACCAACAACTTATCTGTTAGGAAAAATCTGATTTTATCCAGCTTCAGCTTCTAAAAACTAGTATGTGTAAGTATATGTTTTATATATGTGATACAGTTTATATTTTATATCATTATATATTTAAGTATAAAGTACATATGTACATACAAATTATATTATATGTTATGTAAAAATATGTTCATATGTTTTTTATACACAAATATTTTGAACATATCCGTAAAATCTATGGGAAATAAGAACTTTAGAGCAGGTCAGCTTTAGGTTCTAATCTTTAGTCTGTTTTTTACTAGCTCCAGGACCTGAGGAAAGTAATTTCTCTAAAAATATAAATTCAGTTTCTGCCTGAAAATTTAATATTTAATAAAATGGAAAAATTTTTTGACAAACTTCCTCGTATTGATGAGCCAGTTTACAATGTATTAGCCGTGTGAAAAATTACTCCTATCATTCATCTTTTTGGGCTTCTCTGGTGGCTCAGACAGTAAAGAATCCACCTATAATGTGGGAGACCTGGGTTCGATCCCTGGGTTGGGAAGATCCCCTGGAGGAGGGCATGGCAACCCACTCCAATATACTTGCCTGGAGAATCCCCATGGACAAAGGAGCCTGGTGGGCTACAGTCCATGGGTGGCAAAGAGTCGGACAGGACTGAAGCGACTGGACAAAGTGCTTCGAGTTCCCACATCACTATCATACTTTGACTAACATAAGCACATTCATCTTTATACTCCTGCAAGAATATGGTATCTATGTGGTATTTAAAAGCCTACCTCATAGGGATATGAAATAATTTGAGAAAATGTAACAGTGAAGTTTTTGTGCTAAAAGGAAAATACCATTCCCATAGTCTTACTGAAGGTAAAACTGATATCCAAAGCTATTTAATAACTTGCTCAATTATAGAATGATTTACTGGCTATTTGGGGACTAAAATTCTTGTTACTTCTATTGTCTCAAGGCTCCTTGCATAGTGTAGCTTAAAATGATGCTTCAAGACTCTGTTGAATTTTACCTTTTAGAATGTTCAAAGTCAGATATGGGATAAGAGAATTCAGTAGAGAGATGATAAATATAAGATTAATATGTCACAGATAAAATTTATTAATATTTCATCAGCAGCTTTCTAAACTTCTCTCCTATCAACTTCCAGTAACATCTGTATTAACCCAGTTATACTCCCTTTCTAATCTCCTTGATATCTCTCATAATTCAAGTGTTTTCTTCTGCTGCCTTCTTGAATGATACTCAAAATGAGATAAACAGTGTCTTGTGATTCTGGCAATGTATGTTTACTTAAAAGCAGAGGAATCTTCTCAGTGGCCTTTCAGGAATTAGCCACAATTGCAAGCAATTAGATGCCCACAGGTAATACTCAGGAGCCTGTCTGATATAATTTCAGAGAAGCAGATAAGGACTTCCTAGGTTTTTGTTCTTTTGTTTTGTTAATAAACACTTCAGTCCTAACACTGGGGATATGAATCAGAATTCAAATTACTTAAAACTTCTAAAATGCAAAAATAATACCACAACTACTTAGTCTAAAGATATACTTTCAAAATGGATAAATATTTGAGGTTACTGTGTGCTTGAAAGACGGGTGAATGTACGAAAAAAAAGAGTAAAGCAGAATACAAGAATTCAATGCTCTGAAACCTCCTGTTTTCTCTCCTCATTACTTTCTGGCTCCATCATCTTTATATCTTATTCTGCTCCAGTGCTTTGTGCTGGAGTGATAAATATTTTCCCCCTTACTGTGCCCTCATTACAGAACATGAGAGGATATTACATATGACAAGATATGTGAACTAATATATCATATTGATGCAGAAACAGTTTATCATGTTTGTAAGTAGCGAATCTCAGAGGGAGAGGGGTCAGTTGATTAAATAAATTAACTGATTCCCTCTTCTGTAATCTTCCATAGAAAGGACTTCCTTGACTGAGTTTCAGGAAGTAACATCTCATCTAGGATCAGTCAGGAAAGGACATTGCCCATGTGAGAGGAGAAAATACATGCAATGTCCCCCATGATGAGATACCTCCTGAGCAATAATATAAGAATTGTGTCACTCTTCAGTATTACATTTAAAGAGATACTGCACCTTATCCAAACAGGAATACTGAGAATGAAAATGGCTCTATTACCAAACTGCAGTAGGAGACAACTCAGCAGTCCTGGGTAAACTGGGGAGTGTCATTCACCCCAGTTACACAGACTAGAGGGGATCTGTTCAACACTTGTGTAACTCAAGGAAATTACGGATTGTGTGAAATCTCTCTACTGATGCCATTTATCCTGTTTTACCTGATTCCTCCATTCCTTGGCAACATTATTTTTTTTTGCCGAAAAAATACAAAATGCCCCTACACAATCCATCCCTTAGAAAAAAATCCTTGCAGATTCAGACATAATTTTTAAAAAACATGAAGAATTTAAAAAATTAATTTTCTTGCAAAGATCTGCACCCGAATGGGGATCAAAGTACTGAACCAAAGCAATGCTGGTCTGAGAGTAAAATACAGTGAGTAAATTAGAGTGTGTGTGTGTGTGTGTGTGTGTGTGCGCGCTCAGTCCCTCAGTTGTGTCAGAATTTTTGTGGCCCCATGGACTGTAGCCCACCAGACTCTTCTGCCTGTGGAATTTTAAGTGAGAACTTTTTTTTTTAATGTTAAAAGAGTAATATCTGCTTTTTAAAAATTAGAACAAAAAACAGGTAAATTTATAAATAATTCTGCTTACTCTCCACCATCCCCATTTCTTAGGAGTGACACTTCTGTATTCTTCAAGGTAATTTTAAATTTATGTATTAGTATTTTTATGTATGTATGTATAAAATACTATCTTTAAAATTGACAGAATCAGGCTATACAAATGTTACAAAAATAACTATTTTTTTTTCATTTAGAGATACATTTGAACATCATTTTATGTCTATATCGACTATGTTTCTCAAAGTTTTTATCAAATGAGAGCAAGGCAATTTTTAGGGGACTAGTAGTCCGAGATGGAGAAGGCAATGGCACCCCACTCCAGTACTCTTGCCTGGAAAATCCCATGGATGGAGGAGCCTGGTGGGCTGCAGTCCATGGGGTCGCTAAGAGTCGGACACGACTGAGTGACTACACTTTGACTTTTCACTTTTATGCATTGGAGAAGGAAATGGCAACCCACTCCAGTATTCTTGCCTAGAGAATCCCAGGGATGGGGGGAGCCCAGTGGGCTGCCGTCTATGGGGTCGCACAGAGTCGGACACGACTGAAGCGACTTAGCAGCAGCAGCAGCAGTAGTCCGAGAATAAGAACAAAATTAAAATACACGTTGCTAACATTCAAATGAACCTGAATAATCATGAAAAATTTATATTCTGATACTGATAAAATAATAAAATAATTTATAGTGTCCTGTTAAGATTTCTTCAGGGCGAATACACGTTTAGCAGGTGGAACTGACATATCAGCAGTTTTAGGAATTTCAGGGCGTTGAATAGCTTTTGCTTAAAGCATCTCAAGAGGGCTTCCTGTGTGGCTCAGAGGTAAACAATCCACCTGCAATGCAGGAGACACACGAGATGCAGGTTTGATCCCTGGGTTGGTAAGATCCCCTGGAGGAGGGCATGGCAAGCCACTCTGGTATTGTTGCCTGAAGAATTCTATGGACAGAGGAGCCTGGCAGGCTTACAGCCCATGGGATCGCAAAGAGTCGGATATGACTGAAGCGACTGGGCAAAGTGTCTCAGAGTTCTCACATCACTATCATACTTGGGCTAACATAACCGTGTTTCTATGTGCCAGGCACTATGCCAGCAAATTTTCACTGAAAAATCACATTTATACTTCACAGCAGGTGGTAACTAGGATCCTTACTTTGAGGGTTGATAGTTTGGGGGCTAAGGAGGAAAAAGGAAGGTGAGTTTTCAACTGGCAGAGCCATCTTTCATTGGTAACTTTAGAAAATTTATAGTTTTGTAAACCATAAGTAATTCCTCTCTGAGTAACCTCAGAGGCCTTGAAACTAAGTTTTTTCATCCACACTGCTTTGTTTCTAAGGGCCCAGGTCTACACTAAGCAATGTGTGTATATGTTTCATATCAAGACAATGTAAAAAATCACGATTATCTTCACAAGTGAGAACTTGAAGATCAGAGGATAAGAAACATTCCCAGTATAATGTAACTAATTAGGCAAGGTAGCCTATGAGCCTGTCTAGTTCCATATTATTAAATAATCTCATATGAATTCTGAGCTTCTAAAATAAAAAATATATATGTCCTCAGTTGTATCCATTATTAGATACTTTCTACATGTTCTTCTTCTTCTTTTTTTTTTTTTTTTTGAGGGGATGAGATTTACACAATTTTAATTTACACAGTTTTTACACAGGGAATCTCATTGGCATTAGGAGAAAATAGATGGCACTAGGGGTAAAGAGTTCACCTGCCAAAGGAGATGCAGGAGATGTGGGTTCGAGCCATGGATTGGGAAGATCCCCTGGAAGAGAGCATGGGAACCCACTCCACTATCCTTGCCTGGACAATCCCAAGGACAGAGGAGCCTGGTGCGCTACAATCCATAGGGTCGCAAAGAGTTGGACATGACTGAAGTGACTTAGCATACTCTCACAGAAGAATTTCAAATGGCAGGAACTGTGTCTATAACTATTTAATAGAAGGTACTGAGGGTAGAAAGAAGTGAGAACAATGAATTTACAGAATAACAAAAGATCAAATTTCGATATTTTATAAAGAATAAGTTCTATGAATATGGAAACTGAAGTTACTTTAAATTTTTTGAAATTTATTTTACTAATATACTTAAATAAAAATAGAAACACTTGAAATACTTGGAAAGATAAATATGTATATTTTTGTAAATATATTTTCACATTATTAATAGCATCATTCTATAAGTTTATACAAATTGTTAGAAAAATGCTTAAAACTGACAGTAAATAAATGTGCTTGTTAACTTACTTTTTATATTCCAGAGAACCAAGAGCTGACCATTTAACATGAATAGGATCAATGAGAGTGTCCCCCAAGAGTTCATCCTCTTAGGTTTCTCAGATCGACCATGGCTGGAGCTGCCACTCTTTGTGGTGTTCCTGATTTCCTATATCTTGACCATCCTGGGCAATCTAGCAATAATTGTTGTGTCCCGTCTGGATTCCAAGCTCCATACCCCCATGTATTTTTTTCTTACCAATCTCTCACTCCTGGACCTTTGCTACACCACAAGTATAGTTCCACAAATGCTGGTAAACATACGCAGCATCAGGAAGGTGATTAGTTATGGCGGCTGTGTGGCACAACTTTTTATTTCCCTGGCTTTGGGTTCCACTGAATGTCTCCTCCTGGCTGTCATGTCCTTTGATAGGTTTGTAGCTATTTGTCGGCCTCTCCGCTACTCCATCATCATGCACCAAAGGCTCTGCCTCCAGCTGGCAGCTATATCCTGGGTTAGTGGCTTCAGCAACTCAGTATTACAGTCCACCTTGACCCTGCAGATGCCACTCTGTGGCCACAAAGAAGTGGATCACTTCCTCTGTGAAGTCCCTGCTCTGCTCAAGTTGTCATGTGTAGACACAACAGCAAATGAAGCTGAACTGTTCTTTATCAGTGTGCTATTCCTTCTAATACCTGTGACACTCATTCTGATATCCTATGCTTGTATTGTCCAAGCAGTGTTGAGAATACAATCAGTGGAAGGTCGGCGAAAGGCATTTGGAATATGTGGCTCCCATTTGATAGTTGTGTCAATTTTTTATGGCACTGCTATCTATATGTATTTGCAACCACCATCCCCTGCCTCCAAGGACCGGGGAAAGATGGTATCCCTTTTTTATGGAATCATCACACCCATGTTGAACCCCCTTATATACACACTTAGGAACAAAGATGTAAAGGGAGCATTTAACAGGCTGATTGCAAGGATTTTCTTAATCAAGAAATAGGAATACCCAAATGATAGGCCTTCCTAAAACTTGAAGTTTACTTATTTTAATAATTTAATAAATTAAATTATTTAACTTAATAATAATTTAATTTAATTTAATCCATCCAAGTTACTTTAGTCTACTCTTAGAACTGTTATGATGACCTTCTTCAAATAAAATGTCACTGACAAAAAAATGCACTTATTTCCTACTGTCTACCTATAGTCATTGCACAAATCCTGAGAACTGGTGCATTATGATCCTCTAAAATAGTGTAAGCTTGAAATATTTAAAGTCTCAGCTTTATAACACTGGTTTGTATACTTGGTAAACCGCCTTAAACTCCTGTGAGTCTAGAATAAAAGCTCAGGAAACATAACATTTTTATACACATTCAAATGTGCTTACACATCACAAATATTTTCTTAATTACAGAAGATGCAACAGAAGTCCATAAAGCCATACAAAGCTCCCCCCCCCACCTTATAGATATAAAGTTAATGATAATAGCTTAAATTTTAACACTATTCCCACATTAAGACAATACTTGGGTTGTACAATGATTTTTCTTCCACAATTTTACCTGGATCTCCTCTCATGTCTATACTTTCCATTTATCTTAAATTGAAGTATCTTATCTTATTTCATCTACCAAATTAATTTGTATTTATTTATTTATCTGAATCACACACTCTTTATTGGAATTTTTTTCATGATTCAATTACCATCTATGTTCTCTGTCTCCTTTTAAGCCCTAAAGCAATTAGAATCTAAATCATAAAACTAGCACAGTATATAACAATATTCATTGTTTGTTTAATGTACTTCCTTTGTTCAAGAAAAAAAGCTTATTATGTTAGCTCTCTTAGGTAGCATAGATTATAATTTATACTTCTTCCACATGGCCTTCAGAGCTCATCAAAGTGCTGAGAGAAATATTTGCACACTGTGAGTCAGTTTTTGGCTGTTTTTATGAATAGCAGGCGTGCTGCAGTCCATGGGGTCACAGTCGGATGCGACTGAGTAACTGAACTGAACTGATGAATAGTTGCACTGTGGTCATTTTAACTGCTTCTTTTTCTAATTACTTCTACTAAACACAACAACAGAAAGTTCAATAACTAAGAAATACAATTAGCATATTTCCTCTGAATACCGGTATTCAAAATGTACCAACAAGGTACATTTCTGCCTCAGTGTAATTTTCTGACACAATATGGTGGATCTTAAAACTTCAACCTGCATCAAGACCACCTGGAGGGCTTTTAAAATCCAAGATCCCTGGGAATCAACCCACCTACACTCCCAGAGTTTCTAAAGTAGGAGGTCTGGAGGAAGGGGCCAGGAATTGCATTTCTAACTAATTCTCAGGTTGTGCAGATCAAGGAGTGCACTTTAAGGACTGCTGTGCTAATAGTTAAAATGAATAAAGAGGTCTTGCTAGTACTGGGGCTCGGGGTGGGCCACCTCCTAAAATATCACAATGGTATTATTTTGAGCTGAAGTTGCTTGAGAAGAAGCAGTTACAAGAAGGAAACTCTGACCGTCCTCTATCCCCCGGAAAACAGAGAATAAATCTCTCATGTGAAAGGTACACTCCCCACATTTGGAGGTAGGAGGACATCCTGATCACCATAGACAGGGAATTTGGGCTAAGAAGCCAGTATAAACCAACTGTTTTTAATTAAACATACAAATCACTGACTTCAGTTCTAGGATTCACATTTCAGTTCAGTTCAGTTCATTTCAGTCGCTCGGTCATGTCCGACTCTTTGTGACCCCATGAACCGCAGCATGCCAGGCCTCCCTGTCCATCACCAACTCCCGGAGTTTACCCAAACTCATGTCCATTGAGTCGGTGATGCCATCCAGCCATCTCATCCTCTGTCGTCCCCTTCTCCTCCTGCCCTCAATCCTTCCCAGCATCAGGGTCTTTTCAAATGAGTTAGCCCTTCACATCAGCTTGGCCAAAGTGTTGGAGTTTCCGCTTCAACATCAGTCCTTCCAATGAACACCCAGGACTGATCTCCTTTAGGATGGACTGCCTTACAGTCCAAGGGACTCTCAAGAGTCTTCTCCAACACCGCAGTTCAAAAGCATCAATTCTTCAGCTCTTAGCTTTCTTTATAGTCCAGTTCTCACATTCATACTTGACTACAGGAAAAACCATAGCCTTGATTAGACAGACCTTTGTTGGCAAAGTAATGCCTCTGCTTTTTAACATGCTGTGTAGGTTGGTCGTAACTTTCCTTCCAAGGAGTAAGTGTCTTTTAATTTCCCGGCTGCAATCACCATCCGCAGTGATTTTGGAGCCCCCCAAAATAAAGTCTGACACTGTTTCCACTATTTCCCCATCTATTTGCCATTAAGTGATGGGACCAGATGCCATGATCTTAGTTTTCTGAATGTTGAGCTTTAAGCCAACCTTTCCAATCTCCTCTTTCACTTTCATCAAGAGGCTCTTTCGTTCTTCATTTCTGCCATAAGGGTGATGTCATCTGCATATCTGAGGTTACTGATATTTCTCCCAGCAGTCTTGATTCCAGCTTGTGCTTCCTGCAGCCCAGCATTTCTCGTGATGTACTCTGCATATAAGTTAAATAAGCAGGGTGACAATATACAGCCTTGACGTACTCCTTTTCCTATTTGGAACCAGTCTGCTGTTTCATGTCCAGTTCTAACTGTTGCTTCCTGACCTGCATATAGGTTTCCCAAGAGGCAGGTCAGGTGGTCTGCTATGCCCATCTCGTTAAGAATTTTCCACAGTTTATTGTGAAACACACAAAAGCTTTGGCGTAGTCAATAAAGCAGAAATAGATGTTTTTCTGGAACTCTCTTGCTTTTATGATGATCCAGTGGATGTTGGTAATTTGATCTCTGGTTCTTCTGCCTTTTCTAAAACCAGCCTGAACATCTGGAAGTTCACGGTTCACGTATTGCTGAAGCCTGGATTCACATTTAGAGAGGTACAAACATTGTAAAACCAAAATGTTTCTGCAGAATATTGACTAGAGAACTGAGGAATCAGAACATAATGCCTCTTAAAGAACTACTGAAGGCCTAGCTTATTTAACATGGAGTGAAAATGGTTTGTCAATGTTTGATGTAATAGTTCTCTTCGCGTATTTGAAGGGCAGTCACGTAGAGTATTGTTTGATCTGTGAAGGATAGGATTCATATTAATGGGTAAAAATAAAGTTGGTATTATATTAAAAGGGATTCACAATAAAATTTGAATTATACCATGATGAAATAGTGAAACATTTTTGGCAATATGGGAAAATAGAAATCTATATAAAATAGGCTCAATTAATCTACCTATGTTTTTCCTCTTTAAATTCTGCTTTAGAAATTTTCTGTAGCTAAATCACATGTCATAACCATTTCTGTGAATGACCAAAGAACAAAAGTAGACAGAGAAAATGATAGATATAACCAAGCCTTTAGAAAAATGTCATGCAGAAATTTATTCTTGTGGCTTCTAAGGGAAGAGTTAGGTGGAAGCTACTGTGATTCAGTGAATGGGAGTCAACACTGGTAAAAATAAATAAGTAAATAAATAAATAAAGAAGTTTAAATGAATAAATATCTCTGTGAAGACAGGATTTTCAATTCTGGAGGGAAGTTGGACTACATGGCTGGTAAGATCATTCCTGATCCAGGAAGTCTGTGGCTATGTCAGTAACAATTAGGGAGAATTTGGTTAGATATAAAACATAACTTCCTGAAGATAAAACTTGCAATATAACAGAATATATAAATAAAGGATACAATGAAATTTATTCTCTCACAGTTCTGGAGGTCGAGTGTCTGATGTCAAGGTGTCAGTAAGGTCATGCACCCTCTGGAAGCTGTGGTGGGGGAGCGGGTAATTGCTGGGATCTCTTCCTTGTCTTTCTTGGTTTCTAATGGCTGCTGGCATGTCTTGTGTCCTTGACTTGTGGTCTCATCACTCTCAGCTCTGCCTCTGTTTTCATATCTCCTCCTCTCTATGTGCCTCAGTCTAATCTCCCTCTGCCTTTCTCTTATAAGGAAACATGTGATGGCAGGTAGAACCCACCCTGATAGTCTAGCATAAATTTCTCAATATCCTTGAGTAGTCACATCTTTTGCTATTGAAGGTAACATCTGAAGTTTTGGAGATTATGAGATGGACATATCTTTTCAGTTCAGTTGCTCTTTGCGACCCCATGGACTGAAGCACGCCAGACCTCCCTGTCCATCACCAACCCCACTCAAACTCACGTCCTTTGAGTCAGTGATGCCATCCAACCATTTCATCCTCTGTCGTCCCCTTCTCTTCCCACTTTCAATCTTTTCCAGCGTAAGGGTCTTTTCTAATGAGTCAGTTCTTCACATCAGGTGGCCAAAGTATTGGAGTTTCAGGTTTAGCATCAGTCCTTCCAATGAATATTCAGGACTGATTTCCTTTAGGATGGACTGGTTGAATGTCCTTGCAGTCCAAGGGACCCTCAAAAGTCTTCTCCAACACCACAGTTCAAAAGAATCAATTCTTCAGCTCTCAGCTCTCTTTATAGTCCAACTCTCACATCCATACGTGACTACTAGAAAAACCATAGCTTTGACTAGACGGACCTTTGACAGCAAAGTAATATCTCTGCTTTTTAATAAGCTGTCTAGGTTGGTCGTAAGTTTTCTTCCAAGGAGCAAGAGTCTTTTAATTTCATGGCTGCAGTCGCCATCTGCAGTGATTTTGGAGACCCAAAAGATAAAGTCTGTCACTGTTTCCACTGTTTCACCATCTATTTGTCATGAAGTGATGGGACCAAATCCCATGATCTTAGTTTTCTGAATGTGGAGCCATCTTTTTTACTCTCCTCGTTCACATTCATCAAGAAGTTCTTTAGTTCTTCACTTTCTGCCATAATGGTGGTGTCATCTGCATATCTGAGGTTACTGATATTTCTCTCGGCAATCTTGATTTCATCTTGTGCTTCATCCAGCCCAGTGTTTCTCATGATGTACTCTGCATACAAGTTAAATAAGCAGGATAACAATATACAGCCTTGACATACTCCTTTCTGATTTGGAACTAGTCTGTTGTTCCATGTCCAGTTCTAACTGTTGCTTCTTGACCTGCATATAGATATCTCACGAGGCAGGTCATGTGGTCTGGTACTCCCATCTCTTGAAGAATTTTCCACAGTTTGTTGGCATCCACACAGTTAAAGGGCTTTGGCATAGTCAATAAAGCAGAAGTAGATGGTTTTCTGGAACTCTCTTGCTTTTTTGATGATTCAATGTGTGTTGGCAATTTGATGTCTGGTTCTTCTGCCTTTTCTACATCCATCTTGAACATCTGGAATTTCATGGTTCATGTACTATTGAAGCCTGACTTGGAGAATTTTGAGCATTACTTTACTAGCATGTGAGATGAGTGCAATTGTGCAGTAGTTTGAGCATTCTTTGGCATTGTCTTTCTTTGGGATTGAAATGAAAACTGACCTTTTCCAGTCCTGTGGCCTCTGGCGAGTTTTCCAAATTTGTTGGCATATTGACAGCCATTATTTGTCAGTTAACAGAGATACTCAGTGAAGAGAATTACAAACGTTTTTTGCCCTTAAGTAGCTCACAAATCAGAGGCTGAAGCAGAGATAGTATACAAAGACCAATAAATATTTCAGCCATCTACTGCTGAGTAAAAAATGTAACGGCATGAAATCATATCCATTTTATTATGCTCATGGATTTTGTGAGTGACTTTGGACAGGGCAAAAAGGAGATGGTTTGGCTTTGCCCTACAATGTCTGGGAAAACTCAGGCTATGGGAACTAGAATTCTATGGCGACATCTTCACTTTGTTGATCTAAAACAATAAAACAGCCAGTTATTTTACCAACAAAATGGATTTATTCCGGAACAGAGAAGAATAGCATTTAAGCAGGATGGAATCTATGGGAAACCACAGACAAGTGCAAAGAACAAAGCAGAGGAATGCTATTTTATAGGGAAGGGCAGTTAGGTGGAGCTGCTATAAACAAGGAGTCCATTGGAAGAAACTGGGAGTTTCTGAAGTGTACCAGCTTTTCACTGGCTGAGTTGTGGCAGTCTCTTACTGGCTGGGCTCTTGTCTGGCAGTGAGAAATTCTTTCTTCCTCCTGCTGGGTAGTCAAGTGATAACTGTTTTCCTTTTGGAGACACCAAGATACCATGTCTTCCATTTGGGTCAGCAACTGACCTGGAGTGGTAGGTAGGGCTGAGAGCACTCCGTATGGCCTCCTAACTCCAGTTAAAATGAGGTTTCTGCTTATTAATTTTCATAACTTGTAAGTCTGGCAACTGGGTTGGGATAATTGGAAGACTAGACTCTTGCTGGGAACGTTAACCAGGGCACTGCTAGTAGCATCTCCATGTGGCTGGACTAGGCTTCCTCATGGAATGGTTTCAGGGTGGTCAGACTTCTTAATATGGTTGCTCAAAACTCTAAGAGTGATTTCTAACCAACAAGGTGAAAGCTGCAGGTCCTGTTAAGACCTAGCCTTTCGTGTCACAATGTCACTTTTGTCATACTCTATTGGTTAAAGCAGTCACAAGCTCACAGACGTCTCTCATCTTCAACCAAGACAGAGTAGTGTAAGTCTGGATAGGAGGAAGTGGGAGACTCTGAATGTGATGAATATTTCTCCTTGGCTGCCTCACATTCTCACCCTCTTCCCCTCTCTACCTTAAGTAACCTTAACAGTAACAAACAGGAATATGAATGCTTAAAAATAGCTGGAGAAAAAGAAAAGAGATTAAGATAGGCCCAAGATTTATCCTCCTTTTCACAGATCCTGACATGGCAAATTAAGGTACAATGCCCAAGGTTTTTGCAGTAAGAGATGGAAAACATCCTTTATTTCCTAACATAGTATCTTGGGGAATTTATTTGAATTTCATTTAATCAAATGTCAAAATAGGATAATATTTCTTCTCCCCACCCCACCCCCAAATAATACTAGTAAACTCAGCCAGTTAAAGATAGTTCAGAAAGTTTCTTTTGGACCAAAATTTCTATGTGATCTGTTGTTATGTTTTTACATTTTTCTGAGTTCCTAATTCCAATGATCACTCAGCATGGCTTGGATCTTTCAATTATTAAACAGTTGTATCTTGGGCATCTTTGCTAATGTGGGGAGTCAGCAGTGTCTAGGTGGCTTTCCTAATCCTATTCTTCTAATAGGTCATTTACTTTGATTTGTTTCTTGCTTCTATTCTATTTCTTCTCAAGTTTGTAATTAAGATTTGTATTACTATTTATATTTTAAAATCTCCATTCATGGCAATAAATATAGGAGAAGATTTGTAGAACTGAATGACCTTTATAATTGATGCTCAAATTCTGTGCCTAGTTTTTAAACTATATCTTGTATTCTCTCTTACAGAAAAGAAAAACATTTTTTATAAAAGTGTACAAACTCAATCAGGATTAAAAAAAAAAAAAAAAGGCACGATGAGAAGAAAATGGCCAAATAGCAGTGATATTAAGAGAACCCAGCAGTTAAGACAATTTTCCCAACTGCATTAAAAAAAAAAAAAAAAAAAAACACTTTAAAAGTGGCCTGGCAAAATTCACAGTTCATGTGGGATAGTAATTCTAGTGGAGTAAGTATATTTCGTTCTTCCTTAGAAGGATCTGACATAACTGCTTAAAGAAGAAACATAACTACCCCCATTTCCCACCAAGTCACTGCACAGGAGTTGCGGATGGTTGTCTTGACCTCCTATTTTCCATCTGATTTTAGGGAAGGATGAGAGTTGCCTCCACCCCTTGGTATGCATTAAAAAACATCTGGAATGAGGGGTACCGACTAATTCCCCTGTGCCAGGGGAAACAGTTTACAGCCCAGGCTTTGAGTGTGAGTCTAGGCTCCACAAGTTACCATTTTGTGTTATGGAGTAACTCATCTAACCCTTGGTGCCTCACTTTCCTCCTCAGGAATGAAAAACTAGCAATACCACTGACTTCACAGGATTGTTGTAAAGATCAAATAAGAGTGACACACAAAACTTGCTTATAGTCTCCACCAGATGATGAACTACTACCTCAAGAATAGAGAAGGGGCCGTTTTCATCCTTTCGTACTGTTTATCACTGTGATAAATGAAGAGTGGGTATGCAATCAATGCCTGACAAATCACTGAAATAATTCATCTCTGGTAGAAATTGGTAACAGCTCAAATTCCTTTCTCACTATTAAATACTAATGTTGTAAACAGAGTTCACCTAATTTAAAATAATCTAGTCTCCAGGATCTTTAAGTTCATCTGAATATGTTCTTGCCAATATAGCTAAGTTTCAAGACCTGGCTCCAAATGTGTGGGCCATTTCAGAACCTTCTCAAGTAAGGCTATAGATATTTTTCCTAAGGCCTGTCAAGTGCCTGGCACTATCCAAAATGCCTTGGGCAATTCAAAAGAATCACAGAGCACACAAGTTGGAGGAAATATAGAAATTTGAGGCTTGGGGGAGTTGACTGATTTCCATAACAGCATAAAAGAAACAGATCTACGGCTAAAGTCAAACTCTGACTCCCAGTCAGTCCACTGTGTCCTGTCAACTGTGGAAATTTCATATTTAAGCATATGAGAATTGAAGAGAAACACAAGCCCATAGTACCTGACTTGACAGGCTTATTCGGTGTACAATACCGTCTTGTTGCTCAGTTGCTCCATCGTGTCCAACTCTTTGTGATGCCATGAACTACAGCGTGCCAGGCTTCCCTGTCCTTCACTGTATCCCAGAATTTGCTGAAACTCATATCCATTGAGTCGATGATGCCATCCAACCATCTCATTCTCTGCTTTCCACTTCTCCTCTTGCCCTCAACCTTTCCCTGCCTCAGGGTCTTTTCCAGTGAGTTGGCTGCTCACATCAGGTGGCTAAAGTATTGGAGCTTCAGCTTCAGCATCGGTGCTTCCAGTGAAAATTCAGGGTTGATTTCCTTTAGGATAGACTGATTTGATCTCCTTGCAGTCCAAGGGACTCTCAAGAGTCTTCTCCAGCACCACAGTTATTAGTAGTCTGGCTTGTTGAAAGAGGAAAAGTAAACTCAACCTCACTGTTTGAGGTCTTTTCTGGGAACTTTTCTTCAGTCTTGATCCAGGTGAGTGGAAATTCAGGGGTTTTTTTGTCCAGAGGGCTCAACAGGCAGTCGAAAAGTACTCTGCCGAATGTGCTGTGAGGAATTCTACTGAGGTGCACTGCTATTGCTGGTTATGGGCAGGCTCTTTCAGGATCACAGCTTTGCCCTGCTTCTGAGCAAGTCGTCTTCTCTCCTCCTTTCTGAGTAATTCATCCAGGAGCCAGGGTCCAAAGCCTCAAATTCTGACAATGAATTGTCAGTTGGAGATTATATTTGTAATCTACATTTAAATTTGAAGGAGAAAAAAAAAATTATCTTTTGAAAAGTTAAAAGACATTGTCAAATGTCAAAAGTGAATACAAAAAAAGATGAGCTCAAACCAAATTGGTACCCAGGAAGTAGTTATCACACAGTATCAATTCCAAACACTGATCAGGTCACTTGATCACCTGGGAGGTGAATTTCCAGTCATTTGGAGGGGAGTACTTTTATGTTTTTAAAAGATTTTTCTGCATCCAATATGTTACATAATAAAAAAATTAACACATCTCCCCCCCCCAAAAAAAAGAAAGGAAAGGTACAAAAGAGCAAAGAAAGTATATGATCCATGTTCTCAAACTACGTCTTTTTCTAAGAAACAAATACATTTAACTGCATGAGAAAGAAAATGCAAGCAATAAAATTCTACTTTTAAAAGTTTTAAATTTGCCAATATATGAAATGTAAAACCCTGTGCAGAAGAAGCTGCACTGATATAATCACCAAAGAGGATGCTGCTGGGGGCTCTCTGAATCAAAACAGAATACACACTCAGATTCTACCGACATCAAAGACAAACAAAACCCTTACAAACACACTTTCATATAGGAAAGTTCTTCAGTGTCCCTCAGATTGATCTCACCTCCTCTGTGAAGATTCTACCCTTGCTCACGTGAGGGTATCCCACAGTCCTTTGAACTATCATAAATTACTGCATTGCATTCTTAAGCAGAACTTCCCAGGTGTTTCTTTTTCCTAACCCTTAAGTTACTTGAAATTTGGGACTTTTTTTCCCTTCGTCATTCATTTTGTCACTCCTCGGTACCTGGTATCAGGCTTCAGACACCCTGGATTTCCATAAAGTTGAATAGTAATTATATATTTTATATTTATAAGGTATAGATATTCCTGTATTCAGTTCCTGATTTCATTCATTATCATCTGAGTGATGAGGGGCTAACCCTAATCTCTCTGCTCCCTCAACTAAAACATTGGGACAAGAATCCTGGCCTTGGAGGTTCTTTTACAGGTACCCAGAGAAGTAAGTAGTGGCATGTAACAGAAATGATCTCAACAGATGGTCTGATTTTGTGAATTTTCATGATGCTTTCAAAATCCTTTAATATACATTACCTGCTAAAAAGAAATACCCATTGCCACTGGATCAATTCCCTTCTCCAGGTCTCAATATCTCCTCCTGTAAATGAAGGACATTAGGCTAGATTTAATCCATCCCTTAGTGAGCCTTCTTTCTGAGAAATTTGTTCTCAGGTGCCACTGAGGAATAGTCCAAAGTGGCATTACTCTTTTCTCTGACCAGCTTGTAGCTAGAAGACGAGCATAGTCCCCTAGCATAGGGATCCAAAGTTGCAGGTGAGATACAAAGGCCTCTCATGCTCACCCCACAGAATTCCCACACTCTTTTCCTGATGTGGCTCTGTTCTTCTCCTGCCTCTTCAAATCCACCTTCAGAAGAACGTTGCTTTGACGAGCCAACGGTCATTCTAAAGAACTTAAAAGCCCAGACAGTCATTGCTGCAACAGTCAGAGCACGAGGTTTCGCTTTGAGTGAAGGGTCAGGGTGTGCTGGGAGCAGGTTGGGGGCGCAAAGGTTCCTTCCATCCTTGCCTTTGTCCACGACGCTGGCTCTGGTTCAGCCTCAGTTTTGTTCCTATTTGTTCTCAGACCCATGTGACACTGGTAGGTCTCTCCTGGTGCTTCTGATTGGCTGTCCACCTCACTCAGTTCCTCGACCCTCTCACATCAATCCTTGGACCAATCATCCTTCCTTGTCTCGCTACCCACGCTCTACTTGGTAACACCCTACTGGTGGAGCCTGGTACTGACCTCCACTTCTTTCACCTGCGTTCAGATATCAACTTCTTATTAATAGATATATGTGAAGAGGAACTAAAAAGCCTATTGATGAAAGTGAAAGTGGAGAGTGACAAAGTTGGCCTAAAGCTCAACATTCAGAAAACGAAGATCATGGCATCCAGTCCCATCGCTTTATGGGAAATAGATGGGGAAACAGTGGAAACAGTGTCAGACTTTATTTGGGGGGGCTCCAAAATCACTGCAGATGGTGATTGAGGCCATGAAATTAAAAGATGATTACTCCCTGGAAGAAAAGTTATGACCAACCTAGATAGTATATTGAAAAGCAGAAACATTACTTTGCCGACTAAGGTCCGTCTAGTCAAGGCTATGGTATTTCCAGTGGTCATGTATGGATGTGAGAGTTGGACCGTGAAGACGGCTGAGTGCCAAAGAATTGATGCTTTTGAACTGCGGTGTTGGAGAAGACTCTTGAGAATCCCTTGGACTGCAAGGAGATCCAACCAGTCCATTCTGAAGATCAGCCCTGGGATTTCTTTGGAAGGAATGATGCTAAAGCTGAAACTCCAGTACTTTGGCCACCTCATGCGAAGAGTTGACTTATTGGAAAAGACTCTGATGCTGGGAGGGATTGGGGGCAGGAGGAGAAGGGGACGACAGAGGATGAGATGGCTGGATGGCATCACTGACTCGATGGACGTGAGTCTGAGTGCACTCTGGGAGTTGGTGATGGACAGGGAGGCCTGGCATGCTGCGGTTCATGGGGTTGCAAAGAGTCAGACACGACTGAGTGACTGAACTGAACTGAACTGAACTGAAAGGAGATCCAACCAGTCCATTCTAAAGGAGATTAATCCTGGGTGTTCTTTGGAAGAAATGATGCTAAAGCTGAAATTCCAGTACTTTGGCCACTTCATGTGAAGAGTTGACTCATTGGGAAAATCCTGATGCTAGGAGGGATTGGGGGCAGGAGGAGAAGGGGACGACAGAGGATGAGATGGCTGGATGGCATCACCCACTGGACGGACATGAGTTTGAGTGAACTCCAGGAGTTGGTGATAGATAGGGAGGCCTGGCGTGCTGCAATTCATGCGGTCGCAGAGTCGGACATGACTGAGCGACTGAACTGAACTGAACTGAACTGAACTGAACTAAACTTGTCCGTGCTCTTTATGTTTAATTCCTCTATTGGTTTAATTACTACAGATTTATAAGAAACCTTACTATCAAATCAATCAAGATCAACTTTTTCTTTCTTATCAAAATTATATGGTTCTTTTCTTGGCTCTTGACATTTCCCTAGGAAGGGGTTCAGAGAATGCTTTCCCCAAAATATACCGTTCTGGCATAAGGATTATTTTGAGCTGAAGGCAATGGAGAAGGAGTAGACAGAAAAATTCTCTCCTCTCCCATGCAAACAGGAAGGGCAGGAGGATTCTTACTTGCTAGAGACAAACCTAGACTCCTCAGTCCAGAGAAGGCTTGGAGTTTGATCCCACCACCATATAAAGGTTTTGTCACTCTAAAAATTTCCCCTTGTCATCCCTTGCAATAACCCTTGAGTCATGGCCTGTTACAAGATTAAAAAAGAGAGTTATCTTTTAAAGAGTCTGTGGTGACCCAAGGATGAAAGAGCAGATAAAACCAAAGAGGGTCTTGGAATGCAGGAACAGAAAAACCAGACCTTTATCATCCTTCCCTTCCCAATGTTGTAACTATTAACAGATTTCAGGTCCTCCTGAGCAGTATAACTTTTCTCCCCTCCTACCGTACGGGGAGAAGGTTCTTACCTTACTCCACCTCAACCCAGTATACGTGCCTCATCCAATCAGCAAGTGACCCATGAGATCTGTATCCTACTCCTTGTACCCTGGGTATAAAAGTGGACAAAGACCCCTCCCTGTTCAACATCAGTTCTCCATTGAACTTCCCCAGTTTTCTGACAGTGTCCCCCACTCTAATAAACTTTATTCTCCTCTTATTCTGCCTCATGTCTGGAAGTTCTTTTCCAAGCCACACACAGACTAGGACTGAGTTGTCTTGGTGCAGGGAGAATGTTGCTTTTTATGGCTGAGCAGGCTTGGTAACATGTAACGCAGGTAACACAATGTACAAGGGAGGGGAGAGAGGAGGCCAATGGGTGGAGAAAATATTTTATGATTAAATTTTTCTTCCCTTGCCATAAAATATGAATTTTATTGCACATTACTAAGTTGAGATTTTTTTTTTTTTTTTTTTGATAGCCTAACCCTTCAGACTGGAGAAGGCAATGGCACCCCCACTCCAGTACTCTTGCCTGGAAAATCCCATGGACGGAGGAGCCTGGTAGGCTGCAGTCCATGGGGTTGCTAAGAGGCGGACATGACTCAGCGACTTCACTTTCACTTTTCATTTCCACTTTTCACTTTCATGCATTGGAGAAGGAAATGACAGCCCACTCCAGTGTTCTTGCCTGGAGAATCCCAGGGACGGTGGAGCCTGATGGGCTGCCGTCTATGGGGTTGCACGGAGTCAGACACGACTCAAGTGACTTAGCAGCAGCAGCAGCAGCAGCAGCAGCAACCCTTCAGACATTTGCAGAGCTTATGGTCAGAGTGCTATCCCTACTTTTGTCCTTGTACTATTGTCCCTACAGGCTCAAAATAGTGTCACTCATGCTAAAGTCCATGATACTAAACCTAGACTGTAACTTCTGAATTAACTACTGCTTCAACCTTCCCCAGGTATCTTATTCAACCAGCTTGGAATTTTCTGGTCAGCACTAAAGAGATAATCTAGTCTCTTGGGTCCACTGTTACTCCCCCTTTCTAGAGAAAGTCTGCATGATAAAGACCCCCTGCTGTTCTCTTCCCCTCCCCCATCCCCCAATCGGGTATGTCCTGGTCCTGGTCCAAGATAACGCTTTCTTTTCTTTTGCTAATGACTGTGCCTCTCCTAAATTCTGAAGGAAATCAGTCCCGAATATTCTTTGGAAGGACTAATGCTGAAGCTGAAGCTTCAATACTTTGGCCAGCTGATGTGAAGAACTGACTCATAGGAAAAGACCCTGATGCTGGGAAAAACTGAAGGCAGAAGGAGAAGGGGACGACAGAGGATGAGATGGTTGGATGGCATCACCGACTCAATGGATCTGAGTTTGAGCAAACTCCAGGAGATGGTGATGGACAGAAAAGCCTGGTGTGCTGCAGTCCATGGGGTTGCAAAGAGAGGCAACTGAGCAACTGAACTGAACTGTGTTTGCTGGAAAACCTCCCATAACTAGCCTCCCTCCCACAACACCTTTCTTTCGTTTTCAGCTGGTGAAGGTATTTGAAGTGGTAGCTTTGAGTCATTTCAGAGTTACTCAGTTTTCCTGAGTATTTCCCATGTACACAGGAGGTATACATGTTGTCAAACTATTTGTTTTTCTCCTGTTAATCTGTTCTTTTTATTACAGGGCCAAGAATCCAGAAAAGTAGAGGAAGTATTACATATCTAAAGTAGGGTCCTGGAGCAACACCCAGTGGTGTGTGGCAGACAGAGGGCAGGACATGAAAGTATCTTTCATTCTCAGGGGATGAGGGAGATTGCCAGTTTACCCAGATTACCATAGGAGGAAATGAGGTCAGGTTGGTTTATCTGTTGCCAGGGAAAACAGCTGAGGAGCACCACCCTCACCACCCCTTTGATAAACAACAGAGTAGATGGAGCTACAGCAAGTACATAGGCACTTACAGATTAGGATCTATGATTAAGAGGGGAAGTCAGTTCTGTGAGTAGGGTGTAGGTGAAGCAGGCACTGGTGGAGCAGGGGCTGTAGGTACAGAGAGGAAAGGAACAGCCATCTTGGGCGGCCTAATCATACAACGTGTGGATATGGGTGTAAGGCAGGCATGTGTGGCCTTTGGCATGATTTCAAGGAATGTAAGTTGATCTACACCTGGTTATACATTAGCTCCCAGCCACCCCCACCCCTAATCTAAGCTGAACCCCCAGAGTGAGGCCTTTATAAAGGAGAGGCTGCAGCTTCTGAAGAAGGCAGGGACAGGAATGAACAAATGAGAAGTATGGAGAGGATGGCACTTAATGAAGACCACCTTCCAGGTTAAAAGACACTTGGAAACTATGAGAGGATATACTGACTGAAACTGATCACCCTGCAGGCACCATAGCAACCGTTTGCAGGAGTTATTTTACAACAGGAGGTCAGGACTGCCTTACACAGAATTAACAAGCCACCACCAACCAGAGGTATTCAGAAAGGTCAAAGGAGATGCCATGTGTCCTACCACCTTCCAGAATCTTTCTTGCTGGCATCCTTCTTGGCTGAGCAATGCGTGAGACACAAGGAAGTACCTGAGTCAGAATGATTGTGTTGAGGCCAGTGTGAGGAAAGCAGGAGAGACTCCATCTTGAAACCTGTCATCCATCTTAAAGACAGGATGTGAACTGGGCCTGAACCCTGCCCAAGAGTGAGGAAACTGTTGCTAGTGAAAACCAGGTCTCCTGGAGGCTTCCCTCCCTAAAGATGACAAATGGAGATTGTAGTCGAGGTCATGCTGCCCTTGTTAGATTAACCATGGAGACATCCCCCCTTGATGTATAATCATTGTTTCTCCCCTTTAACCTTAATTGTTTGTTCTCCTAGCACCAAAATCATATACAACAAAAAAGTTGCTAACATGTAACCAGTCACAAACGTAATGGGGGGCATAAAACTGGGCCTCTCAGAAACAGGATCCTTGTTGGGAACTGATTCCCCCGGACCTACTGGCATAATAAACTGTACTCCACTGTGTTGTGTGTCCTTCAAGGTGTGTTTCTGGATTCCACAACAATTGGACAGAGACAACCCAGAAACTAATCCCATCACCATAAACCAGAGATTGGCAGAGCAGCTCTCCTGGGTTCCCTTACCCTCCTGCTCTCCTCCACAAGACTCCTTCCCAATAGTCTCTTGCTTTGTCAGCACCTGTGCCTCCTCCGATAATTCATTTCAGAGCGTCATACAAGAGTTCCCTTTCAGGCCCTGGAAGGGGTTCTTCCAGGAACAGATGGACAAATCAGGTACAGTCATCCTAAGCCCCAAACTGAATTTCAATGTGTGTATGTGCACAGGCTTTTAAGGAGTTTATACAGATTTTTCGTCAGTTCTTACAGGAATGTGTACACCCACATGGTAAGAATCTCCCACCCTAGACTTTAAGGGGAGACAGTCAGAAACAGCAGACCAGCACCCATGGCTTTGAGCAATGGAGAGCTTCTTAACGTATGAGTTTAACTTATGAGTTTAGTCCGTTTGTTTGTGCTGAGTCCACAGAATTTTCCTAAAACAGGAAGGAACTGTCAGGGAAATGTATGCCTCAAAGGAAAATTATAGCACACCCTTTAGTGTCATCTGATTCTGATTCAATGAGAGGTATTTTACAATTCTGTAAATTTTTGATAACTGGCAGCAATAGAAAATAATTTCTGTCTTGTTCAGTTGCTAAGTGGTGTCTATGCAACCCCATGGAGTGCTGCACACCAGGCTCTTCTGTCTTCCACTATTTCCTGGAGTTAGCTCAGTTTCATGTGCATTGAGCCTGTCATGCTATCTAACTATCTCTTCTTCTGCCGCCCCCTTCTCCTTTTGCCTTTACTCTTTCCCAGCATCAGGGTCTTCTCCAATGAGTTGGCTCTTTGCATCAGGTGGCCAAAGTATTGAAGCAGCAGCTTTAGCATCGGTCCTTCCATTGAGTATTCAGGGTTGATTTCCTTTAGGATTGACTGTTTTTATCTACTTGCAGTCCAACGGACTCTCAAGAGTCTTCTCCAGCATCACAATTTGAAAGCATCAGTTCTTCCTGGCTCAGCCTTTTTATGGTCCAATTGCTGTCTATAGACATGCAAATTAATTCTGTCTCTTGAAGGGACATTTTTTCCCTCCCAAGTCCACCTTCCTCACCAATCCTCAGCAGTATAAAAGCCAGTTTGGACTTTATTTAGACTTTACTTTCAATATTCCTGATCTATAAATGGCATCCACTCTTTGAATTCTCCTTTTAACTGGTAGTAAAACCTCACCAGTTGTCTCATTAAAGAGGTAAAATCTTTTCAAAGGGGTTCACTTTTACACTTGTATGAATGAGACTCACGATTGTATATTTTGGGGGAAAATTAAACTTTAAGTAGGCTTCCCAGGTGGGTAGTAAAGAACCAGTCTGCCAATGCCAGAGACGCAAGAGATCCAAGTTCGATCCCTGAGTTGGGACGATCCCCCGGAGAAGGAAATGGCAACCCACTCCAGTATTCTTACTTGGAAAATCAGAGGAGCCTGGTGGGCTACAGTTCATGGGGTTGCAAAGAGACAGACATGACTGAGCTGCTCACACAAACACTCTTTAGTTAGACTTTTATTCCCTGTTTGACTGGAAGGAGTTTCTAGTGCCACTTTCATAACCATAGCAACCAGAGCCTAAGGTAAATGCACAGAATTCCTAAAACCGCCACTGCCTCTCCTTTGGGGTGACCAGAAGGGAACAGCACTAGGCTCCTTTCTTCCCCCCTTCCCTCTCATTCCTCTCCGTCTTTCTCCTTTTGCTCTGACACGCTTCCCTTCCTCTTCTCAGATTCTCTTCTTTCTGGATCTACCCTTCGTCCCCATTTTCTCCTTCCTTCCTGCCCTCGTCCCCCCCTTTCTCCTCTTTCCCTACCTTCCAGAACCCGCCCGGACATGGAGCTCCTCCATACACACACACAGTTTCTCCCACCGGGACGGGGGCCACCATCCGCTGGGACACGCCCAGGACTGGGTCACTCACACCCAGACCAACCTCCGGTGTCGCAGAGGGACGCTGTTAACTTGCAGTGGAAAGGAGGATTTCCTAAAAAGAAGGGAAAAGGGAACATTACAAGGTTCTATTCAGTAAAACCAAAAAACGAAACCTAATATATAGTTTCGATGTAGCGAGTTTAAAAAAAAAAAAAGTAAAAGCCATTTAGAAAGGGAGCAAGGCCTAATACCGTGAGCATTGGTGGTTCAGTGGTAGAATTCTCGCCTGCCACGCGGGAGGCCCGGGTTCGATTCCCGGCCAATGCAACAGCATTTCCGTTTTTTTTTTTAATTCTAATTTTGAAAATGCTCTGGTTTTGAGCTCGGAAATGTAACCGTTAAGACCCGCAATCACTTCTGCTAGGTGAAAGGGGCAGACTGGTTGGCGACCGGTTGTTCTCCTAACAGAAGCATCCAATTTTCTGCCTTCAGAATATATAAATCAATCCGTTTTGGATTCATTCTTTTGTTTGTAGCATGAGTAAAATTAATGAATGGGCTTTGAAAGAAAAGTTTCTCCAGTTTCTAAAAATAGCCTTTTACGTAAAGTGTAATAAAGGAATTATTTTGAATAGCTAATATCGCGGTAAGCAGAGTGGCGCAGCGGAAGCGTGCTGGGCCCATAACCCAGAGGTCGATGGATCGAAACCATCCTCTGCTAGCTCTTTTGTATTTTTCCTGAGGGGAGCTGTTTTGTATTTGTCCTGAGGGGACGCGCGAGGGGGGGCGCGCGCGAGGGGGGGCGCGCGCGCGGGGGGGGCGCGCGGGGGGGCGCGCGCGGGGGGGCGCGCGCGGGGGGGGCGCGCGAGGGGGGGGGGCGCGCGAGGGGGGGGGCGCGCGAGGGGGGGGGCGCGCGAGGGGGGGGGCGCGGTAGTTAGAGGAAATGAAGGACTGTAGTCTTAGCAACCCTGATGCCCGTCTTTCTATACCTAATGAAAACGTGGGTAATACAGGAATAAACTTTATTCCAAGAAAATTTTGAGACGAAAATAATTCACAAATCAGAAAGGTTTTAATGTCAGATGTGTTATCTCAGAGAGCAGAAAATTAGTGTTAACCCATCGTATTGTAAACAAGAACTTAAATTTAGAATTAAAACCATATATAGCGAATTTCAGTTTCAGAAATTTGGTTAAAGGGAGTTGAACTTTATTTAAAATAACAATTCTCAAAAATCTCTCCCTGCTGCTCTGTTTTCCTCCTTAACACATCACTATGTAGTATAAAGGTATATTTTACTTTATTCATTCACTATTTCGTCCCCCTGTGATTGCTGTAGTATGTAGACCATGGCCTGTCACATCTTAGGCACTGCTTGTTTGTAGAAAAGCTACAATTTCAAATACACCAAACAACACTATTCATTGTTACTTTTCACCTTTTAAAAAATTACAAGGGTACAAAAATGACCACAAAAAATCCATCTACTGTTTAACATTATGATATATATTCACTACAAATTTCTTTTATATTTATGGAAAACAACAACCCATAAAATTGAAGCACCCTTCAGCTGCACCCCCAACCCTAACATCCCTTTTCTTAGGGTAACTCTATCGTGAATTTGGGAGAAGGCAATGGCAACCCACTCCAGTACTCTTGCCTGGAAAACCCCTGGAAGGAGGAGCCTGGAAGGCTTCAGTCCATGGGGTCGCTGAGGGTCAGACAGGACTGAGCGATTTCACTTTCACTTTTCACTGTCATGCATTGGAGAAGGAAACGGCAACCCACTCCAGTACTCTTGCCTGGAGAATCCCAGGGACGGGGGAGCCTGGTGGGCTGCCGTCTATGGGGTAGCACAGAGTCGGACACGACTGAAGTGACTTAGCATCATGAATTTGATATGCATATCTCCCGTTCCCCTAACCTCCCTTTTTTTCTTTGGATCAGTAATTTTTATTTACCAAGAGCCTGAGAACAAGTCATATTATGAAGTTTTTTTTTTTAATCACACAATGCTTATTCAAATGGTTTGACAAAGTATCTACATGAAAGTCTTTTCTTTATAATACTATTAATTAAGCCTATTTCTATGCAACTATCTATAAACAAACATGAGAATACCTAATATCTATCTACATAAATGTCTGGAATGGAAGGCCAAAGGGTCATATTTGATTT
This sequence comes from Capricornis sumatraensis, assembly GCF_032405125.1. Classification (NCBI taxonomy): domain Eukaryota; kingdom Metazoa; phylum Chordata; class Mammalia; order Artiodactyla; family Bovidae; genus Capricornis; species Capricornis sumatraensis. Next base: position 34,405,730 of record NC_091090.1, read on the forward strand.
TCACTTGGTTCTAAAGTGAATTCCTTGGTGGTCCACTGGCTAAGACAACACGCTCCCAACACAGAGCGCCAGGCTTCCATTCCTGATCAGGGGGCTAGATCCCACACGCTGCAACAATGATCGAAGATCCTGGGGGCTTCAGCTAAGACCCGGTACAGCCAAATAAATTAACTAACAATAAAATATAAAGGCAACTTCTTTGTCAACCTGGTAAGGGAGTCTTTAGAAATCCTGTCATTAAAGCCCTTTTATCAACTGTATTTTTTTCCACATTAAAGTCCTATAACTGTATAGAATCACTATATTCAGTTCAGGTGCCAGGTGAAATCTCATTTCATTTTCAATCTGCTTACACTGATGCCCATAGCAAATACAATATCCATCTGAGGTGGTTCTTAAAGTACTATCCTCAGTAGCAAGTTTTCTAATCTCACAGATCACCAGAGGCATATGTGATTAATCCAAAAGAAAACATTTGTCAAGAAAGATGAAACAATTCACTATTTTCTTCTGGGTTCTATCTAAGAATAAATTTTAGGATGTGAGGGCGATCTGGTTGCGACATCTGTCACCCCATTGATCGCCAGGGTTGATTCGGCTGATCTGGCTGGCTAGGCGGGTGTCCCCTTCCTCCCTCACCGCTCCATGTGCGTCCCTCCCGAAGCTGCGCGCTCGGTCGAAGAGGACGACCATCCCCGATAGAGGAGGACCGGTCTTTGGTCAAGGGTATACGAGTAGCTGCGCTCCCCTGCTAGAACCTCCAAACAAGCTCTCAAGAATAAATTTTAAGACTGTTCTTGGATATTGTAACCATAGATTGAGCATCTTCTCAAAGTGGAAAATTCATGCTCCCTCCCAGCAAAAATCAGGATTTTGTCAGGTGTTTAGTTTTACAGAAAATATTCAAATATTTATCGTTTGTGGACAGAGCTAGTGTGTCCATGACCGTCTTGTTTTATTTATTTTAGGGTGCAGAATGTTTGATTTTTGACTTTTTATTTGGACAGCTCTGACCAGACCACAGAACAATACCTCTCTCCTCTCTCATGCCCACAAGTGATTTCTGGGGAAGCTAACTTAAATTCGGTGATTAAACAGAGACAGAAATGATCACTTTACTTATTCCAATTTACTGTCAGTAAAAAGTTGAAGCATTTCAATTGGATCTGGAAAACCCAAGGCCTTTTATCTGTCCTTCTGTTCCCTGGCCACAAGATGGCAGAAGAGGGCAATACTTATATCACCCACTGACGGTAATTATCCCTCAGATCTCTTGACAGTAGAAGGAAAAAAAATCTCAGAAAAAGCAAATAATAGAGGCGATGAATAGGAAGTCGATGGGTTCAGGATGAAATTAGGGGACTGCTCTTGCCAGCTTCCAAGACCTAATGACAGGGGCGCAGGTACTGGAAAAAGAGGAGTGAATGACAAACCCTGTATATTTTGCAGGACTCATTGACATGTTGGCATAACTTTCAGGAGGCTTGTTGCCTGTGACAGGGACAAAACTGTTCATCTGATATAGGTCCATATCCCCAATTTTAAGGGAAGTAACAAAGGGAAAGACACTAAATGCTGCACTCTTAAGTGGGGTTATGGGTGTAGGGGCTTATTTTGCTGTTAATGCGGAGAAAAAAAAAGAATTACAAAAGCAATCATTTGTTGGTAAAAGGGGATGCCAGGGTAGCGGAAGATGTTAATGATTCCAACTGAAAAGAATTTAGGCACTAATGAAAGATGCAGAAGAATGGGGAATTGAAGGACTTTCTATCATGCCTTGAGAAATTCCATTCCCTAATAATCCTAACTAGCCCATGCGTTAAATAAACATGCTCTTCTCTTTAATACTGAGTTCGCTGACCTCTTTCGCGGGATTTTTAATTGTGTACTCAGGACACTACCAGAAAACTGCTCCCCCGGCCAAATGATTCCTGGATGTTTCCCTTCCGTTGCATCCTGATTAAACATTGGAAGAACGCGGCTTTCCAAAGCTGCTGGGTTTCTTGTTCAACATTTTCTCTTCAAGTACCGTCCTGGACCTTTAATATTTCCATAAATCATTCCAACTCACCCTAAGATCTTCGTAGACAGGGGTAATATTGCAGTACCTATTCTGTAGAGGATGGGAAATAGAAACAAAGAGGCAATTTCGCTCAGGATCCGACTGCAGAACACAGAACCGTTAATTTTCAGCTTTATGGCTCTAGGCTCCCGAGCCTTGTGCATTCCAAGACAGAGCTAGTAATTTACTTTCGAGAAAATCTCTACAAAACGCGCAAAACTGTGGGCAGAGTATCAGGCCAATTACAACCCAAGGCGGGCTTTTCAAATAGTCCTGCTGCCCAATCAGAGGAGGGGGCGTTACTCGCTTTGAAAAAAAGAAATTTCGGTTGCTGTACTGGACTGCTACTGCGAGGTAACTTCAGTCGTGTCCGACTCTATGCTACCCCATAGACGGCAGCCCACCAGGCTCCCCCGTCCCTGGGATTCTCCAGGCAAGAACACTGGAGTGGGTTGCCGTTTCCTTCTCCAATGCATGACAGTGAAAAGTGAAAGTGAAGTCGCTCAGTCGTGTCCGACCCTTAGCGACCCCATAGACAGCAGCCCACCAGGCTCCTCCGTCCATGGGATTTTCCAGGCAAGAGTACTGGAGTGGGGTGCCATTGTAGCTGAGGGCAAAACTGAAAATCCATTTCAGTGGGCAGCAAATAACCCATACTAAATCTGCATGGCAATTTTGTGCTCTGTTGCAGAGCCATGATCGACTGAGGCCCCAGAACCTGCCAGGCTCCTCTGTCCATGGAATTTTCCAGGCAAAAATACACTGCCTTAAATGCTTACCCAAGACTGCTTGTAGAGAGCTTTAAAAAAAAATTTACCTCGTTTTCCGCCGTCAAACCAGCAGCGTTATCTGAGTGAAACTAGGCTACAACCAAGTGCACCAGCTGTTTCTCTGAAAGTGTAGGTGGCTCTGAAAAGAGCCTTTGGGTTTTGCAGGGCTGCGAGCCGGCTCACTTGGAACTGGTGTACTTGGTGACCGCCTTGGTGCCCTCAGACACCGCGTGCTTGGCCAGCTCCCCGGGCAGCAGCAGGCGCACAGCCGTCTGGATCTCCCTGGATGTGATGGTCGAGCGCTTGTTGTAATGCGCCAGGCGCGACGCCTCGCCAGCGATGCGCTCGAAAATATCGTTCACGAACGAATTCATGATGCCCATGGCCTTGGACGAGATGCCGGTGTCCGGGTGGACCTGCTTCAGCACCTTGTACACGTACACGGAGTAGCTCTCCTTGCGGCTGCGCTTGCGCTTCTTGCCGTCCTTCTTCTGCGCCTTGGTCACCGCCTTCTTGGAGCCCTTCTTCGGGGCCGGAGCGGATTTGGCTGGCTCAGGCATGCTGACAGAAATTACAAAATCTCCGAGAAACAAAGGGAGCATAGAGTCCCTTTTGTAGTCACAACTCCATATGCAAATAAGTCTTAGTAAACCTCTCTATCTGATTGGTGAATACTAGTGATGACGTCAATGCCAACATTGTCCAATAAGAGAACGTATTGGAAGAAATTGCATTTGTTTCGTTTAAAATAGTTAAGGGAACTTTAGCCAATGGAACGGCTGCTTTTTCGCGCGCACTGCGGCTATAAATTGTGAGTTCCTTCGCTTTAGTTATTTCTGGTGTATCTTCTGAGTACTGCACTATGTCTGGACGTGGCAAACAAGGCGGCAAAGCTCGGGCCAAAGCCAAGACCCGCTCCTCGCGGGCCGGGCTCCAGTTCCCCGTGGGCCGAGTGCACCGCCTTCTCCGCAAGGGTAACTATGCCGAGCGGGTCGGGGCCGGGGCCCCGGTGTACCTGGCGGCGGTGCTGGAATACCTGACAGCCGAGATCCTGGAGCTGGCGGGCAACGCGGCCCGGGACAACAAGAAGACCCGCATCATCCCGCGTCACCTGCAGCTGGCCATCCGCAACGACGAGGAGCTCAACAAGCTGCTGGGCAAAGTCACTATCGCTCAGGGCGGCGTCCTGCCCAACATCCAGGCGGTGCTGCTGCCCAAGAAAACTGAGAGCCATCACAAAGCGAAAGGCAAATAAGGTCTAAATTCATGCTTCAACCTCTAAGAACAAAGGCTCTTTTCAGAGCCACCCATAACTTCTGTGGAAGAACTGAGCACTTTCCTGAAACCTGTCGTGCCTGGCTAAGATTACAGTTCTGTGTATGGAATATGTAGGCCCCTATTGACTGAACATGCATTAACATCTGGTAAAGAAAGACCAATTTTCAGTTTACTCCACTGTAAAACCATAATTGCCAGCCAAGAAACATTTCTGACGGTTATTTTGTTTCAGCGATTCTGGGTTTTTATTATTAGAACCCAGTGGTCCAAACAGTTAAAACTTATCAAATGTTTTTTTCAGGGCTACCTATTTACAAAAACATGTAATCACTTGTTCAATGTAAACCTAGCATCACTCCAGGCCTTCTGGTCAGTACGCAGTTTACATATTGAAGTCCAACCATTTGCATCAAAATCAATTAAGTTAGACAACCACTTACTAGTATTCAAGCACACAGCAACCCCCCACCCCACCCCCCACCTCCCTTTCCCTACACCACGCTGAGCAAATCAAGTTCTGTCTTCATAGGACCAGTGTGCCGGTCTATTTTGAAACTTTATTTTAGGTCTTGATACAAACATTAAATGCAGATCTTGATTCAGTTATGAAGTGGAACTTTTTAGATTAGCAAATACATTACTTTGCTGTAATTCCCCCCCCCCCATATTATCTGAAAAGGGAAAAAGACCCCAATGAAAATGAATTTCTTTTAGAACAACTTAGTCCCTGACTTACAAAAATTCTGGACCAAATTCCTTTCTTACTGGTGAAATCAATATTTAAGTCGAAAACCAAAAACTCAGACAAGATACAGTGCAGCCATAATTCTTCCCTACGAAAATACAAAACACAAATTTAAGAGGACAGAAAACAAAACCTTTTCAGGATAAGATCCAAATGAAGATCGGTTTTTAACCAATCAGATTACTCCAGCCAAGTCTGGCCAATCAGGATCGGATCATCTGTATAAAGTCTCGTCCTGGCACCAGTTGTTCAGTTGCCTCTTCCGAGACACAACTGTTCAAGCTATGGCCCGCACAAAGCAGACGGCTCGCAAGTCCACCGGCGGCAAGGCGCCGCGCAAACAGCTCGCCACCAAGGCGGCCCGCAAGAGCGCGCCGGCCACCGGCGGGGTGAAGAAGCCGCACCGCTACCGGCCCGGCACGGTAGCTCTGCGCGAGATCCGCCGTTACCAGAAGTCCACGGAGCTGCTGATCCGCAAGCTGCCGTTCCAGCGGCTGGTGCGCGAGATCGCGCAAGACTTCAAGACTGACCTGCGCTTCCAGAGCTCGGCCGTGATGGCGCTGCAGGAGGCGTGCGAGGCCTATCTGGTGGGGCTCTTCGAGGACACCAACCTGTGTGCCATCCACGCCAAGCGCGTCACCATCATGCCCAAGGACATCCAGCTTGCTCGCCGCATCCGCGGGGAGAGGGCATAAACTCCTAACCTGGCTTGGGGGCATTAGCTTCCTCCCAAAGGCTCTTTTAAGAGCCACTTCCGTCTTCACTGAGAACAGCTGTTACACAATTTTTCTCATAAAGCCGAGAAAAATTTTATCTAAAAACTACATAGTCTTTGTCACAATACAGGTGTGAAGCGTACTTGCCAAGGCTGGACACGCCATGACAATTTTGTAAGCTATTTTTAAAGGCTTACTGATAACTGCTAATAGGGGCAAGAGTGTCTCCACCCATAAAACCACCTGGGCCCTGTCTTGAGTTTTGCAGTGTAAAAGTCTGTAAGGAGGAGTCAATTAACAAAGTTCTAATCAATTACTGATTAAACTGTCCAGGGTCCAAGGAAGGGCAGAGTATATCTAGGTTAAGTCAAGCAATGTGGCCCAGGATCTAGCAATAGTCGGCAGACCTCTAACGTAACTGAAAATCAGATTATTTTATACAACTCCAAAAAATGAATCCGGTTGAAGCTGGCTACAGGGTGTTCAAGAAACTAAGTCCTTCTGAGAACTGCATTTCTCACTGTTTAGCGGTAGCACGTGGTAACCCTGCAGGATCAAGTTCTGAGCTGTTTATTCTTCACCCCCATTCTAAGATTTGATATTGGGAAATTAACAAATTAGTCCTCTGGCTTTTATTTGCTAGCTTTCATGAACACAGACAAGCACAAGGAGCAATCCACAGTGTTCAGTTGCTGTCTTGTCCGACTCTACGACCCCATGAACTACAGCACACTAGGCTTCCCTGTCCTTCATCTCCCCGAGCTTGCTCAAACTTACGGCCATTGAGTTGGTGATGCCATGCAACCATTTCGTCCTCTGTGGTCCCCTTCCCCTCCTGCCTTCAATCTTTCCCAGCATCGGGGCCTTTTCTAATGAGTTGGCAAAAGCATCAGGTGGCCAAAGTTTTGCAGCTTCAGCTTCAACATCAGTCCTTCCAATGAATACTCATGACAGGCGTCATGCATGCCATCAACATCTGGTGACTGTCTAGAGGCAGAAGCCCCAGTGAGCCTGTTTGAGGCAGTAATGCCCTCCACATCACTTGTGGGCTTATCCCATACCTGACATCACACTCACACATATGAAATTCTAGGATCTGGAGAGTATTCTCCTAAGTCTGTGTGAACCTGTTTTATTTTTGTAACTTTTTATTTTATATTCAAGTATAGCTGATTATATAGCCAAATGTTGTGATAGTTTCAGGTAGCCAGCGAAGGGACTCAATCATTCATATACACATATCCATTCTCTCTCAAATTCCCCTCTCATCCAAGCTCCCACAAAATATTGAGCAGAATTTCCTGTACTATCAAGTAGGTAATTCCTAGTTGGTTATCTATTAATATCTTAAATATAGCAGTGTGTACATGTCGATTCCAAACTCCCTTTCTATCCTTTCCCCCTGGTTTGTTCTAAGTCTGTGAGTCTGTTTCTGTTTCGTAAATAAGTTCTCTTTTATCATTTCTTTTTTAGATTCTGCATATAAGGGATGTCATACGATATTTCTCCAACTCTGTGTGAAACTGTTTTAAATGTAAAAATTTGCCACTTTTCTATCACCATATACATATCATAAGGCAAAAAAAAAAAAAAAAATTTCACGCTATTCACTGATGATTCTCCAGAATAGAAAAAGGCTGACACAGGCAGGTGCTCATCAAATTCTATTTGAATGAATGTAGTGCTGATTTGCAACACTGTAGACACAAGATAGCCTCAGGTAATTACTGAGTGTTTCTCACCTCCTGCATTGCGCATTTCATCCAAGATACATCTTGAATTCTATGGGGAGTAGGTATAATACTGATGACAAGAATTATATAAAACTTTATAGTTTCCAAAGTATTTTCATATGTGTTTTCATTTGTGAGTTTGTTGATAGTTCCCCAGATTTAGAGAATATACATATTAATCCTTCACTAATGGCACCCCACTCCAGTACTCTTGCCTGGAAAATCCCAGGGACGGGGGAGCCTGGTGGGCTGCCATCTGTGGGGTCTCACAGAGTCGGACACGACTGAAGCAACTTAGCAGCAGCAGCAGCAGCAGCAGCTCTAGAAAACTTTGTCTTTTCTGAAGGTAGCCAAGTGCTGGGAAGACAAAGCCAATAGATCTCAGTTTGGGATTCTTTGAACAAACCCTCAGAGGAAATGAGATCTGTATAAGCCTCCCATGTCTGTAGGAAAATAAAGTAATTGTTTAAGAAAAAGAAAAAAAATGAACTAGGTAGAAAAACCTGTTTTCCTTTAAGTGGAAAGGCAGAAGTTAGGCTGTTTTAACATTTTGCAATTTCTCAGTAAGGACATCTGGGATTTGGATACCGATTGAGATCTGAAGTTAAGAAGTGTACTATGGCTCAGTGAGGACATGCTCTATTAGAAGCCTAAGGTTGGTTGTAGAAAAGGTGGTTTTAGGAAATGTCCAAAAATTCTTAAAAAGAAAGAAAGAAATTAGAATAACCATTAAATTCAAAGGCACCAACTCTGAGTATTTTTTAAAAACATGACTTTCAGAAAAGTTTTGGCCTGCTCAGGCTGCTCTATCAGAATACTACAGACTAGGTGGCTTATAAATAATAGAAATGTATTTCTCACAGCTCTGGAGGCTGGGAAGTCCAAGATCAAAGCGCTGTCAGATTTAGTGTCTGGTAAGAGCCCTATTCCTAACTCATAGATGGCTATTTTCTCTATGTGTGGAAGAGTCAATGGGGTCTCTTTTATAGAGGCATGAATACCACTGATGAGGGTACTGTACTTAAAACCTAAGCCCCTCCCCAAAACCCTACCTTCCAAATACCCTCACGTAAGAGATTAGATTTCAACATATGAATTTTGGGGAAATAGAAACAGCCAAAAATACCAGTCTGCTTTTAAAGATTAGAAGCTTAGGAGCAGTGTTCGTAGCCTCTGACCCTACTGTAAACCCAAGGGGGCAAGACAGCAGGGGATTCCTGCTCCATGGACTCCAATCTTTATCTTGATTTTTATTTTCTCAATATCCATCTAACCCTGGAGATGCTAGTAAGGTGAACTGAATAAACGGCAATCAGAGTTTCTGGCAGTTATTATCTGATATATTTAGGCATGAAAAGTGACTAAATTAGGAGATAGAATGGACTATGAAGACCATTATTTGTCACATTGTATTACAGAATTTTGGAAACAAGGTAAGGCAAAACAAGGAGAGAGTGTTAGGCATGAACAGCTGTGTATATTAGAGAATATATTTAGGTCTTGAGAGAGCCTCGGGAGAAGGTAAGGGGTTTCTTAAAGGGTTTTGCAATTCTGGCTCCAAGTCATGAGCAGACACAAGCAGGGCAGAGTGGGGACTTCACTGGTAGCCTGTGGTTAGGATTCGGTGCTTTCACTGCTGTGGCTCAGGTTTGATCCCTGCTCAGGCAAATAAGATCCCAAAAGATGCAGGGCAAAAGATAAATAATAGAAAGTGTAATAAGATGAAGGGGCCAGTAGATTCTACACCCTCAAATTTCTTTAACTGAAATAATACATGGAGGCGTAAATGCTTGAGGAACCCTTGAGAATGAAAGCAAGGATGGTGATTGCTCTGGGGTAGGACCAAGGAAGAAGGAACATTTTGTGCTTGCCTGTCTCATAATTAAGCTTCTGACTTGGTAAGGCCAATCTGTGTTGAGAAGTAGGACTCTATGGAATGGAAGAAAAGATTTGAGAAGTTAAGCTCATGGAGTAGAAAACATTCTAAAGGACTAGTGTTGGATTAGTGTATGTCTGCATGTGTCTTTGTGTGTTTATGCGTAAATATATGTGTTTGGAGGACAGGAGAAATGAGAATTAAGAAAGGCACTAATTACTAGTAAATAAACTAACTTTGAATGAAGAACAATGCAAGAACAATAATGATAGCTTATGGTGAACAGTCTTGGATTTGTGATCTCCAAAAAATTAGCTTCAGGACCAGGGACCAGGCTTGATCACTCAGAGCTTTTGTGTAGCAGAAGTTTTATTACAGTGAAAAAAAAACAAAGAAAGATTCTGACATAGACATCAGAAGGGGGATAGAGAGTGCCCCACTTGCTAGTCTTTTCAAGGCCTTATATACTTTTACCAGACCCACTCCCACAACATTCATCTTAAATCAACAAGGTTAATCAGAAGGTTCTTGTTAAGAAGGAGAAACATGTCCTCGAGAAACATACATTGTTGTTATAGACTCATATGGCAGAAGTCCTCTAGAAGGAGGTCACAATTAACCCCACCATAGAGCCAGAAGTTACACAGGACTGGGGAAACAGACTCTTGGAGGGCACAAACAAAATTCTGTGTGCACCAGGACTCAGGAGAAAGGAGCAGTGACCCCAAAAGAGATTGACCTAAACTTAACTGTGAGTGTCCAGGAGTCTGGCGGAGGCATGGGTTGGCGGTGGCCTGCTGCAGGGTCGGGGGCAGCAATGCATGCATGGGACCTTTTGAAGGAGGTCGCCATTATCTTCATTATCTCCACCATAGTTTAGCCTCAGGTCAAACAACAGGGAGGGAACACAGCCCTGCTATCAACAGAAAATTGGATTAAAGATTTACTGAGCATGGCCCCGCCCATCAGAACAAAATCCAGTTTCCCCCTCAGTCAGTGCTCCCATCAGGAAGCTTCCATAAGCCTCTTATACTTATCTATCAGAGGGACAAGACAGAATGAAAAAACCACAATCACAGAAAACTAACCAATCTGATCACATGGACCACAGCCTTGTCTAACTCAATGAAACTATAAGCCATGTCATGTAGGGCCACCCAAGATAGACGAGTCATGGTGGAGAGTTCTGACAAAACGTGGTCCACTGGAGAAGGTAATGGCAAGCTACTTCAGTATTCTTGCCTTGAGAACCCCATGAACAGTATGAAAAGGCAAAAAGATAGGACACTGAAAGATGAACTCCCCAGGTCGGGTAGGTGGCCAATATGCTACTGGAGATCAGTGGAGAAATAACTCCAGAAAGAATAGAGACAGAGCCGATGCAAAAACAACACCCGGTTGTGGATGTGACTGGTGATGGAAGTAAAGTCCAATGTTGTAAAGAGCAATATTGCATAGGAATCTGGAATGTTAAATCCCAAATCAAGGCAAATTGGAACTGGTCAAAAAGGAGATGGCAAGAGTGAATGTAGACATTTTAGGAATCAGTGAACTAAAATGGACTGGAATGAGTGAATTTAACTCAGATGACCATTATTCTACTACTGTGAGCAAGAATCCCTTAGAAGAAATGGAGTAGCCATCATAGTCAACAAGAGTCCAAAATGCAGTACTTGGATGCAATCTGAAAAACGACAAAATGATATGTGTTCATTTCCAAGGCAAACCATTCAATATCACAGTAATCCAAGTCTATGCCCCTACCAGTAATGCTGAAGAAGCTGAAGTTGAACGGTTCTGTGAAGACCTACAAGACCTTTTAGAACTAACACCCGCCAAGGATGTCCTTTTCATTATAGCGGACTGGAATGTGAAAGTAGGAAGTCAAGAGATACCTGGAGTAACAGGCAAATTTGGCCTTGGAGTACAAAACAAAGCAGGTCAGAGGCTAACAAAATTTTGCCAAGATAATGCACTGGTCATAGCAAACACCCTCTTGAACAACTGCTAGGTAACAAGGCAGAAAGCTGCCTGGTTTTTCTATAGTTGCAAGGCAAGAGGATTGTTGAGATTACCCACCCAATAACATCTTCAAGGTTAAGCACTCAGATTCCATTACTAAACAGGAGCAGGAAGAAGAAGACAGACAAGTTACTCAATAAGAAATGGATTAACTAATAGAAGATGGGCATGCAGTCTTTTGCACATGTAGTATTTACAGAGATTATAAAATAAATTTGGAGAATAATATTAGGTATTTGTTCAAGTAGTAAATAATCAACCACACATATTTGAAAGAGAAAAGGTAAACATTTCTGAAGCTCGGAAAAAGAGAAAAAGTAAATGTGTTATGCGTTAGAGAAGGCATTTTCTCTGAGAAATGAAATCTGCTACAGACAAGCTAGGGCTCGAAAGGTCATTTCAAATAGCCAGGAGTCAAGGAAACATTTGAAAGTTTTTTATTTTTTAAATTCCTGGAACAAAATCGTCCCTGGTCTTTACATTCAGCGCTTTATTAAAGATACTATTAAAGGCACAGAATTTTGGGGTGCACTTGATTTCTCAATTCAAGAAAGGAGAGAAAGAGGAAGGTGGTGATGGCGGGGGTGGGGGTGGGTAGAGGGTAGGGGGAGGACGGGAAAGGAGTCCCTGAGAGGATTTTCATTTACTCATGGACTCGCCAGAGGAAACGGCGGGTAAAAACTGAGCTTCCTCAATTTCCTGAAGTGTTTTTAAGTGAAACGAAGAACATTTGAAAAAACCAGTTCTACCAGCAAAAATGTGGCAGCTAGTGAGGGAAGAGAAAGGAAGATGATAGGACGAGTAAAAGATAAGGAAAAGGGGAGACCACTGCTGAGAACGATGAGGAAGCCCATCCTGAAGTTATCTATAATCAGGCTCTCAGCCACGAGGTTTCACAAAAACCCCCAAAAGACTCAATCACGGCTCTCGAGATGGGCCGATTCATTCCGGAAGCCACAACTCGCTAGTACGATCAATGCCTAAGAGAGAGCATAAAAAGAGAAAAGGACAGCAAGTCCTAACCCAAACAAAGGAATAGTTTTCCAGTTGTGGGCACGGGCAACACAATGTATTGTAGAAGCTGAACGGAGGGATTTTATTAGGACCATTTTCTGACTGTATTTTAAGCGCCTCTCCATTTTGCGGAAAACGTGGGCCGGGCTTCAGGTCTGGAAACTCCCAGAGGCGTCACGGCTGGTCTGAGCGGTTCCCAATCAGGTCCGAAACATCACTATATAAAACACGGCCTTGGGGAACTACAGCGCCGTAGTGAGTGTGGTTGCAGATATGTCTGGACGTGGCAAGGGCGGTAAGGGTCTCGGAAAGGGGGGTGCTAAGCGCCACCGCAAGGTTCTTCGCGACAACATCCAGGGCATTACTAAGCCCGCTATCCGTCGTCTGGCTCGTCGTGGTGGCGTGAAGCGGATCTCCGGTCTCATCTACGAGGAGACTCGTGGGGTGCTAAAGGTGTTCCTGGAAAATGTGATTCGAGACGCGGTCACATACACCGAGCACGCCAAGCGCAAAACTGTTACCGCCATGGATGTGGTCTATGCGCTGAAACGTCAGGGACGTACCCTTTACGGCTTTGGTGGTTAAAGCTGCGTTTAACTGTCATATATCAAAGGCCCTTCTTAGGGCCACCCACTAAGTCTGGTAAAGAGCTGTAGACGCTAAAGTCGTTAGGTTGTGTGGGAAAGATTAAGGTCTCAGGTATAATTTGCGTATGGTCACAACCTCCAGTCCTTCGTCAGTATTTCCGTCACCAACAGTGGCAGATTTTCGTTTGATGTCTTTTCTTGTAAGCCAGGCAAAATGGCTTTTGTGTTGACTGCTCACACTTCAAGGGTAAATAGCTCACGAAGCAGTACGGCTAGCAATAACAAATAAGTATTAAGGGAAAAAGGTAACCAAGCTTCGTTTTAGTTAGCTATTACAGAGTTCTGGAACAGAACGTGGTGGCTGGGTTGACTTTAACTTCATTGCCTCCACTTAAACACTCCTTTCATGTTATTGAAGCTTGTCAAATCCTGACAGCTTATATCTAAATGCAAGACTCTCTAGATTAGCTGTCCCCAACCTTTTTGGCGGCAGCGACCGATTTTGTGGAAGACAGTTTTCCACGCGCCTGGGTGGTGGATGGTTTCGGGATGATTTAAGCCACGTTAGAAGCTCCAATAGTTTGGGCGCGTCATGCGAAGAGCCCACTCATCGGAAAATATCCTGATGCTGAGAAAGACTGAGGGCAGGAGGTGAAGGGGGCGACAGAAGATGAGATAGTATCACTGACTCGGACATGAGTTTGAGCAAACTCCAAGGGATAGTGAAGAACTGTGAACCCTGGCATGCTGTAGTCCATGGGGTCGCAAAGAGTAGGGACACGGCTGAGCAACTGAAGAGCGACGACTATTTATTGTGCACTTTATTTCTCTGGAGTAGGAAACGGCAAACCACTTGAGTATTCTTGCCTGGAAAATCCCATGGACAGAGGAGACTGGTAGCCTACAGTTCATGGGATCACAGATTCGGACACTGAGAGACTAGCACACTTTATTCTTACTTTCATTTCATCAGTTCCACCTCAGATCACCAGACAGTTAGGTCCAGGAGGTTGGGGACCCCTACTCTAGATGACAAATTTAAGAATTTGGATACATCCTGCGGGCTTTTTTAAAAAGCCAACAAGATATTTCCTATCTCACCACGTAATCCTAGAGTCCGAAGAAGAGGCGGGACAATGCTTCCTAAACCCAGAAAGAATGGGCGTGGAAGGGCGGGGTGGGCGAGGGAGCAGCAGTTTATTGTCCAATCAAGACGCGAGGTTCGCTATATATTTTGGGAAGACCGAGTTCTCACATCACTGTTAGGTAGTTGGCACTACTTACCAATGGCTCGCACTAAGCAGACGGCTCGCAAGTCCACCGGCGGCAAGGCGCCGCGCAAACAGCTCGCCACCAAGGCGGCCCGCAAGAGCGCGCCGGCCACCGGCGGCGTGAAGAAGCCGCACCGCTACCGGCCCGGCACGGTAGCTCTGCGCGAGATCCGCCGTTACCAGAAGTCCACGGAGCTGCTGATCCGCAAGCTGCCGTTTCAGCGGCTGGTGCGCGAGATCGCGCAAGACTTCAAGACCGACCTGCGCTTCCAGAGCTCGGCCGTGATGGCGCTGCAGGAGGCGTGCGAGGCCTATCTGGTGGGGCTCTTCGAGGACACCAACCTGTGTGCCATCCACGCCAAGCGCGTCACCATCATGCCCAAGGACATCCAGCTTGCCCGCCGCATCCGTGGAGAGAGAGCATAAATTTAGTGGCTCCTCCAAGTAACACATACCACCAAAGGCTCTTTTAAGAGCCCCTCAATTGTCACCAAAAGGGAGCTGTTCATTGTCGAGTATACATAATTACCAGCAAATGAAAAACGCCATGAGTTTTAAATGGGAACGTATCGTGGACCCAAATATTACTGTGCCACGTCAATACTATGCAGAAGTGGCTGTATCCTGGGCTCCGAATCAGTCTTTTGAACTGTTTCTCGGGGAAGCATTTTTTTTTAAGTGATAATATTTAATCCTTGGCTAAAGGAAGTGACTGAAAGTGGTCCATTACTTCTTAATTAGTGCTTTCTGTGGACAGTTCTGTAATGACAAATGAAGCGCCTTCCCCCCACCTTTTGCCAAGTGCCATACAACTTAAGATAATGTGTCTCCTGTCTCCCTGTTGCAGGAAGAAATATTGGTCGAGGTTCACAGCAGCCAGTTGCCCAATTACTCAGCTCTCTGCGACTCACCTACAACAGTTGTAAAATGTGGCAAATGAATTAGTTTGTAGACCATACTAAGACGTTCCTGGCACTAAATGCTCAATGAATGTTAGCTATATTATGCCCTTCTTTTGTAAAGCAGACACCACCACCGCCCCCTCCCCTCCCAGCCTTCCCAAGTTTTCTGAAAGTTTTGTGATTGAAACAGTGGGAAATGCTTGATTGAATCATTTTCTTAAGATCTCCTATTCTTTAGATCTGGGTTTGCATAATTCTGAAAAAAGGCAGACCTGTAGGAAAAACATGAACTATCTGAGAAGAAATTCAAACCGTGAAAGCCATAAAGTAAATATTTTAAGTTTTGCAGGTAACATATAGTCTCTGTCACATCTTAAAAATATTCTTAAAAATACAGAAACTTACCTTGGCCATACAAAAATAAGCCACTGTCTAGATTTGGCCATAAGAGGCTATAGTTTCAACTCCAGGAACCCCTGAAGACATGAAGTGTCAGCCTACAGGTTTTCACAAGAACTGACTGTTGAATGTATGAGAGACCCTAATCATCATTGCATCCAGGGACAAAATCCTCTCCAAGCTTCCTCCTCCCAAAAAATAACAAACATTACCCTCCATTTCACCTCAAAGTTACTGCCTCAGGGCCCTTGGATGTTAATGTTTTCCTGAATTCTCTTGAACTTATATAACCTCCACTCACTCTCTTACTATCCAACCCACACTTATAGTCAGAAGCCAATTATTTCACTGAAAGATACAGGTCTGTCTTCATTAAATATGCAGAAATATCCACACTGAGGTCCTACAAAAGAAGGTGTTCCTGACCATTCAATTTGTTAAATGTTGGTGGAAATGGAGTTTGAGGGAGAGCAGTGGAAAGTGCTGAAGCTCCAAAGGAGGAAAACAGCTTCTGAGAGACGGAGAGAGACCCATGCCATCTAAACAGCTTTTCCGATGTTGCTGGAAGCCCTTGAATAATTTTTAGCCGATTTCAGAGTTTTTTTTCTAAAATACATTTCTGGGTTAAGAAATTTTCTTTCTCATTTTAATGGATTTGCTTACAAATTAAAGGGAGAAAACTTCTCAATCAAAAACAGACTAAATTTGTTTGAATTTGAAGACAGGTCATTGGATTCTGAAGCCAAAGCAATTTCTATTCCTCATGGAAGAAGTCACTTTGACTACAGAACTAGTCCGAGCCGCGAAATCCCATTCTCTAAAGACATTGGCACCTGGAAACTCCTTGGAACGCAAAACCTATTTTTAAAGTAAAATCTATATGCTTAATTTGTGGCTGTAGGCAACTGGCCATCCTGCACCTGTGTTACTTGCTGCCGTTCGAAGCAAAGTTTAAGCAAAACCAAGGAACCTAGTGTCTTTCCTCTTGCAAAAATCGAAGGCCGAACTTGGCGACAATGCCTTTTAAAAAACATTCACTTGATACTTAACTAAAACTTTATTGCAATATGCAACTACGTAGCTCGATGCCTTAGGTCCGGTGAATCTATAGGAAAAGCTGAAGGGATTTTTAAAAATATCTTTCATTAACTGCGCGTGAGTCATAAAAACACAAACAAGTATGTGAACTTGGAGGCTGTTTTCCTCCTCTGAAGCTTCAAAGAGTCAAATTCTGCACCACTGTTTTTAACATTTAATCAAATTTTGGGGACTAACAAACACAGTTTGGGAGTCCAACCACGACAGGCTGCTGCCTGAGGGCGGTGGATCGGACGTTCCACCAATCACAGGGCAGCACCGACTTATATAAACCCGGGCCGGCGCAAGACAGCATTGCAAAACTTGCTCTTTGGAATTTGAGTCTCTTTGCTTCTAGCAGGTTCTCCCATCGCAATGTCGGAAACCGCTCCTGCTGAGACGGCTGCCCCGGCGCCGGTGGAGAAGTCTCCTGCCAAGAAGAAAACAACCAAGAAGACCGCGAGCGGTGGAGCGGCGAAGCGCAAGGCTACCGGGCCTCCAGTTTCCGAGCTGATCACTAAGGCTGTCGCCGCCTCCAAAGAGCGCAATGGCCTTTCTTTGGCTGCGCTCAAGAAGGCGCTGGCAGCCGGCGGCTACGATGTGGAGAAGAACAATAGCCGCATCAAGCTGGGTCTCAAGAGCCTGGTGAGCAAGGGCACACTGGTGCAGACCAAGGGCACCGGGGCTTCCGGCTCTTTCAAGCTCAACAAGAAGGCGGCTGCTGGGGAAGCCAAGCCCAAAACCAAGAAGGCGGGGGCTGCGAAAGCGAAGAAACCCGCAGGGGCCACCCCTAAAAAACCCAAGAAGGCTTCGGGAGCGAAAAAAGCCGTTAAGAAGACGCCTAAGAAGGCGAAAAAGCCCGCGGCCTCTGGTGTCAAAAAAGTGGCCAAGAGCCCCAAGAAGGCCAAAACAGCAGCAAAGCCAAAGAAGGCTGCTAAGAGCCCCGCGAAGCCCAAGGCAGTGAAGCCAAAGGCGGCTAAACCCAAAACCTCCAAGCCTAAGGCAGCAAAACCCAAAGCTGCAAAGGCGAAGAAGGCGGCTCCTAAGAAGAAGTAGAAAGTTGGCGCTTGAGAAGCAAACCCCAAAGGCTCTTTTCAGAGCCACCCAGAGATCTCTGGAAACAGCTGTGCACTTTGATCTATTTTCTAATCGTTCTCCAAGCCAATATTCCTTCCCGTTAATAATTCCCATTTTCCTCCTACCAATGAAATCATAGAACTTAACATGCAGACCTTATATATATATTGTACTTGAGTAAGCGAGCACTGACAGCCCGAAAACTAGCGTCTTGGGCTGCATGCAGTCAGTCCATGGGGTCGCGCTTTTCACTTTCATGGTATGTTCTTGCCTGGATAATCCCAAGGACAGGGCCGCCTGGTGGGTTGCCCGTTTATGGGGTCGCAGAGTCAGACACGACCGAAGCAACTTCGCAGACTAAGGTTAATTAATACTACTGTCCCAGCTCCTCAGCAGAAAAAGTAGGTGGCTCTGAAAAGAGCCTTTGGTTTGGAAGGCGTGGCTCTTGACCCCTTACTTGCCCTTGGCCTTGTGATGGCTCTCGGTCTTCTTGGGCAGCAGCACCGCCTGGATGTTGGGCAGGACACCACCCTGAGCGATGGT
Organism: Capricornis sumatraensis; assembly: GCF_032405125.1. NCBI lineage: Eukaryota > Metazoa > Chordata > Mammalia > Artiodactyla > Bovidae > Capricornis > Capricornis sumatraensis. The sequence goes on from NC_091090.1 coordinate 34,423,802, forward strand.
AACTTTGCCCAGCAGCTTGTTGAGCTCCTCGTCGTTGCGGATGGCCAGCTGCAGATGACGCGGGATGATGCGGGTCTTCTTGTTGTCCCGGGCCGCGTTGCCCGCCAGCTCCAGGATCTCGGCCGTCAGGTATTCCAGCACCGCCGCCAGGTACACCGGGGCCCCGGCCCCGACCCGCTCGGCGTAGTTCCCTTTGCGGAGCAGCCGGTGCACTCGGCCTACCGGGAACTGGAGCCCGGCCCGCGAGGAGCGGGTCTTGGCTTTGGCGCGAGCTTTGCCGCCCTGTTTACCACGTCCAGACATACTACAACTCTTCAAGACTACACCCGAGGAGACTAAAGTAAAAGAAAACTGCACGTTTTATAGCTGCAGTTGGGCGCGAAAAAGAAGCTATTCCATTGGGTAAAGGTGCAGTCAAAGTTGCAGAGTAAAGTGTAGGTCCTTAAAATGAGCGTTTTCATTGGACAAAATTGAATGTGATGTCACTACGAGTATTCACCAATCAGACACAGAACGGTACTAAATCTAATTTGCATATTGCATGATAAAATAGAGGCTCTGAGAGATCCTTCATTTTTTTTCTGCGATCTTGTAATTATCGTCAGTTATGCCTGAGCCAGCCAAGTCCGCTCCCGCCCCGAAGAAGGGCTCCAAGAAGGCGGTGACCAAGGCGCAGAAGAAGGACGGCAAGAAGCGCAAGCGCAGCCGCAAGGAGAGCTACTCCGTGTACGTGTACAAGGTGCTGAAGCAGGTCCACCCGGACACCGGCATCTCGTCCAAGGCCATGGGCATCATGAATTCGTTCGTGAACGATATTTTCGAGCGCATCGCAGGCGAGGCGTCGCGCCTGGCGCATTACAACAAGCGCTCGACCATCACATCCAGGGAGATCCAGACGGCTGTGCGCCTGCTGCTTCCCGGAGAACTGGCCAAGCACGCGGTGTCTGAGGGCACCAAGGCCGTCACCAAGTATACCAGCTCCAAGTGAGCCACTGACTTCTTGATCAGACCCCAACACTTCCAAAGGCTCTTTTCAGAGCCATTCACGGTTTCCAAAGAGAACTGGCACTTAGTTTATCTAACTTTAGAAGTAGGTAAAAGCAGTATTGGGCTTCCCCGGTGGCTCAGCAGCGAAGAATCTACCTGTAATGCAGGAGCCGCAGGGAGATGCGGGTTCTATCCCTTGGTCGGAAGGATCCGCTGGAAAAGAGCATGGCACCCCACTCCAGTATTGTTGCCAGGAGAATCCTATGGATAGAGCAATCCATGGGGGTCACAAAGAGTTGGACACGACTTACTGATTGAGCACGCATAGAAGCAGGTTGTCCTACCTTTAGATTTTTCACGTAGTTTGGTGCTGCATCATGTTCTTAAATTTAAATGTTTCACCCCTTTTGGTAAGGGCACTACTGTTCACTTTTTTACATGGTCAGATTCTATGAGGGAAAAATCTAGAACATGTCAGTTTCTTTTCTGAGTCAGCTCAACAGTTCATTTCACTCATTTCTTCTTTACTTTGTAATAAGGGAGAAATTCTAAATGAAAAGGCAGTCTTTGAAACCTGGAGAGTAGCAGGATGGCATATTTTCTCCCAGTTCAGTTAGTTCAGTGTCTTGTTCGACTCTGCGACCCCATGAACGGTAGCACTCCAGGCCTCCCTCTCCGTCATCAATTGCTGGAGTCTACCCAAACCCATGTCCATTGAGTTGGTGATGCCATCCAACCATCTCATCCTCTGTTGTCCCCTTCTCTTCCTGCCTTCAATCTTTCCCACCATCAGAGTCTTTTCAAATGAGTCAGCTCTTTGCATCAGGTGGCCAAAGTATTGGAGTTTCAGCTTTAGCATCATTCCATCCAAAGAACACCCTGAACTGATCTCCTTTAGAATGGACTGGTTGGATCTCCTTGCAGTCCAAGGAACTCTCAAGAGTCTTCAAAAGCACCAATTCTTTGGCACTCAGCTTTCTTTATAGGCCAAGTCTCACATCCATACATGACTACTGGAAAAACCATAGCCTTGACTAGACCAACCCTTGTGGACAAAGTAATGTCTCTGCTTTTTAATACGTTGTCTAAGTTGGTCATAACTTTCCTTCCAAGGAGTGTTTTTTTAATTTCATGACTGCAGTCACCATCTGCAGTGATTTTGGAGCCCCCCAAAATAAAGTCAGCCACTGTTTCCACTCTTTCTCCCAGCAAGAGGTTCAATCTCCCAGCGGTGGTCCTTTAGTCGTTAAGTTGTTTCCCACTGTTTTGTGGCTAAATGGACTGTAGGCCGCCAGGATTATCTGTCCATAGGATTTTCCAGGCAAGAGCCCGAGTGGGTTGCCATTTCCTTCTTAGGGAAATCTTCCTGACCCAGGGATCGGACCAGCATTTCTTGCAATGCAGGCCAATTCCACTTAGCCACCAGGTAAGCCCATATATATTATTTAACTTCAGTTATATGCTATTTACTGCCTACTAGTTTGGCTTCCCAGGTAGTGCAGTGGTAAGAATTCAGACTCGAGGTTGGATCCTTGGGTCAGGACAGTCTCCTGGAGGAGGAAATGGCAACTCACTCTGTTATTCTTGCCTGGAAAATTGCATGGACAGAGGAGCCTGGTGGCCTACAATTCATAGGGTTGCAAAGAGTCAGCTATGATTGAACAAGAGCATGCACTTTGAGCCTAAAAATTGTTCTTTGTATGACATTGAACGATCAGGGAAGGGAGCAAGGATTAACATGTGTTAGGCCTTGAAGACCTACCAGCACCAAATTAACACATCCCCAGTTACTTCATCAGAAAGATTTAAAGAGAGTAGAAAACAGAATGATATTTACACTCTCTGTTTCAACATTTTAAATACCAAAGTCCACATACTACTTACAATAAATTCCCATGCTCCCAATGGTACTTAGTACAGCTGTGAAAAAAAAATACTAGTTAACTAATGTACTATTCAATTAAGACACTATATGTCTAACTCAGAAAATACAAAACTGTATGATACAGAGAAGATCACTCTGTGGTGAAACATTTATTATACTTTTTATTTCTCAAATTGAATAATTACTTATTTTGTTGAAAAAAAAAAAACAAACTAATGTCTCTTTCATAGTAACATTTGTGGATCTCATCCAGCTTCCAAGAACACACTTGGAAGCAGTGTATATCATCTCATAAGGTCCTAAGAAAACTGGGTCTGCATTATTATCTCCATTTTACAGGAGACTCATGGTGTTAGGCTGTACTCTGTAGCCCTGCAAGTCCTGTAATCCCCCAACCTTGAGACCAAAGGAAATGTCTGGAGACAGCAACAGAGACATCAACAGTTTATTGGCTAGTGTATCTTACAGGTCTGAAGCAGAGTTCTAGAGTGACTCCCCACTGTGTACCAACAGCAGACAGGACAAGGCAGCAGTCTTCATGGGGGTAGGGTGGTGAGGTGTATCAATTACAGTGGGAATGGATGTTATGTGAGCTCATCAACTACCAGGGAAACCAACAGATGACCTCCTTCACAGTTCCTTTGGTTAACAACCATCAAAGTTTCTCTTTATTAACCCAGCATGCTAGAGCTATTCTGTTCTAAGAATACAACAATCACTGGTTGGAACAGGGGGCAAGCACTGAAGAAGTTTAATCTCTATGATTAAGAAAAAAGGTCAGTCCTATGAGTGGGATAATGTAAAGCAGGGGCTTTTCACACAGGGAATGTACAGAGAGCAAGAGAACAGCTATCTTGTGTGGCTGTTCATACACATGGGTTCACAAAGTAAAATCCAACATATCCAGCTAGCAAGTATTGACATAACCTCAGTCTCAAATAGTTTTCTGGGGCCTATGCTACTTCTACCTGTTTAGGTTGCTTTCAGGTATACTCTTATTAGTTCAGAATATCAGAATGACCTGCTTTGGTACTCTATTCAGTTTTTCCATCTTTAGCATTTTGTTCTCATATATTTCATTTACTTTATCTCCTTATACATCTGGAAGGTTTTTATTCAACTTGCTCTAATATTTTGTCATTTACGGGATTACTGAATGTCAGGGTTTATGTTATGGCTCTACTCAAAGATCTGCCCTCAAGGATTAAATTATATGGCATTTACATCTTGCTTTTGACATATGGGGGGAAAAGTCACGTTAGTTATTGGCTGCCATGTGTTAAGTGTATATTATCTTTTGATTCTGTGCATTATTTAATTTTTTTTTCCAATTATTTTTTTCAATCTAAGGAGGTAAGTGCTAATAGTATCTTTGGTCTACAGGTAAAGAGACAGAGGATTGGGATTGTAGCATTATATTTATGTTACTGGCTGCTATGTTACTGCTACTGGCTGATTTCCTGGGTGGCTTAGACATTAAAGCGTCTGCCTACAATTCAGAAGACAAGGGTTCAGTCCCTGGGTAGGGAAGATCTCCTGGAGAAGGAAATTGCAACCCACTTCCATATGCTTGCCTGGAAAATCCCCTGGACGGAGGAGCTTGGTAGGCTACAGTCCAAGGGGTCGAAAAGAGTTGGACACAACTGAGCAACTTCACTTTCAGCTTCACCACTGGCATTAACAAGGTACTCCCATCTGGGTGTCAGGGTGGTTGAAAAAACAGAAAATTGTTTTCTCACTCTTCTGGAATCTAGAAACCTGAGATCAAAGTGCCAGAAGACTTACTTCCTTCTGAGGGCCATGAGGGAAGGATGGGTTCTAGGCCCTCTACTTAGCATAGATGGCCATGCTTTCCCCTCTGTCTTCACATATGTTCCCTCTATGCCTGTCTGTGTCCAAATTTCCTCTTTTAAGAGAACACTGGTCATACTGGATCAGGACCCAATCACTCTCCAATGACCTCATTTTAATTTAATTACCTATTTAAAGACTCTATCCCTAAATATGGTTACATTTGATAGGGGGGAAGATTTTTCCCCATTGAAGCTGCCTTCCTTTAAGTAGAACAGCCCATAGAAATCAGGACCTTATGACTCCCTTCCCTGGACTAGGCCTAGTTTTGATCCTTTGGAATGAGGAGGACAAAAGAAACTAAGAATAAGGATAGGTTAATGTTTAGCATCCATTGCAAATAATTAAACAGCAGTCAGGTCTCATCCACAGTGAAAGTTTAAGCCTTTCACTTGGGTAAATCTGAATTGCTGACCCTCTAGGAAAATGAATATAAAGGGTCTTCCCAGCTGGGCTGCTGCTTCAGGGAGGGACTTCTTGTCAACTTCATTACCGCCTTCAAGGCAGAAATGATGGTCAGATAAGAGATATAATTCCATATCTCACACAGAAGTTTTAGTGGGCAGGTTTCTCTCTGCTTCTTGGTAGCATGACATAACAGCAAATTGACACACATTTCCAACAGATGAAATAGTCTATGTACAAGCACTAGATGAATTTAAGTTGTAATTTTCGAACACCGTCTTTTGGAAAAGTTAGAAACAGGTTTCAGTTGTTTTTTTTTTTAATTTCAGTATTATAATCAACAGGCAGACTTTGTTATACACACTTGTTTCCCACAGGAAAGGCAAAAGTTATTAATTGTGTGATGGTAAGAGTAGGGCTACAGGACCCTCTAAAGAGAGCTGGACCAGTGTTTGCCAAGAAAAATAATAATAAACTGCCCTTTTTTTCTTTTCTGTTCTTGGGAACAAGAAGGATAAACTTTTTTTTTTCCCCCAAATACAGAATGGCAACTTTTTCACTATTAAAACAAATACAAATGGCCTATCTCCATTTCTTTATTTGTTTTGAAAGAATGACCACAAAATACATCATTTTTACAGTGATGGCCACTACCATGAGGCTTAAAAACTGACTCTATCATTGATCCTCTAGCTATTTAGACAAAATACTCCCCTTCTCTATGCATTAGTTTGTTCATCTAGAAAATAGATATGGAATGAGAATGGCCTTAAAGGACTATTGTAAGCTTTCACCTTCCTACATAGGATAGACTGAAGTCTGGAACATTAGAGCAGCAGCACATGATACATATTCACATACATGTATTCATATACATGTATTCTGTTTTTCTTAGTTCCATCAAATTACAACTGAAAAACTATTCAAAGTCATGGTTTGTGGCTTTTAGAAGTCTATGTCCCACGGTGTGGCCACTGCCAAAATTTAACACTAGGTTTGAAGGAAGCAACAGCTACAGTCTCATGTAGCCTAAAGAGATAAGCATTCCACCTTAAGAAGTGAGGATAGTGTTGAAGAATTTTCCTCCACCAAGATTTTGGATCCAATGAAAATGTATCAGAGGACTGTCAGGATGACATAAGTGAAGAATCCATAGTGGACGTTGTTCTGAGTACTCTGATGAGTTTAATTGCACTGATGGCTTCAGCAGGATCGCGAAGTGATGGATGTAGTTCTGGAAAACAAGGCATAAGTCAAAGTTTCAGGGAAAAAAAATGTGATTACAGAGGTGATAGGTTTGATAAAAATGTCCTTGATAGTGAGGTGAAGGTGGTTGAATGTTAAGTGTTAAGCTCTTGGGTGTGAACTGTGCAAAAATATAGAGCCAGATGGAATGCCTAACGTTCAAAAGATTTGACTCAGATACAGCATGCACTTTTTTGAGATATATCCAATTTCCATGACTGAAGTGACTGAGCATGCATGCACAGTGTCGGGGATGGCTACCGTAGAAGCTGATACACAGGATAATTTAAGGCTGCCTTGGGAATTAGAGCTTGGATGGATTTCAAAGAATGGAAATCATTAAAATGCAATTTGCTTTCCTGAAATGAAATTTTAGTGAACAAAGCATCAGTGAGATTCTCAGGAAGATCTTTTTTGAGACTTGATCCTATAGCATCACAGGAGGTTAAGTTTCCCCTAATATAAGTACAATAAAACCTTAAGAATGCAAGGCCAGGCACCTTCTGGGAAGATAACTCATCTCCATAACATAGGGCACAAAGACTTGGGAAAATATGAATAGTGCGACATACCATGTAAACTTCTTATTCAGCTCATTATATAGTATTTGTTCCAATTGCTTATTATCATGGATTCATGGTTTTTTATATGCCAAACTATTCCAGTGGATGACTGTAATTGTTCTGTTTAAATCTCAAGTTAGCACTAGTTTCAGGTTTTCTTGCCTCTCTCATCTTAACTCTATTGTTACTCCAAACATGGGAGACCATCCTTGTGTTGAGTCAGCATACATGTTTTATACTCATCAGGATTTCCTCTGTCTCAAACTTGTAATTAGTTGCTCTTCAAGGACTTTAGATTCCTGAGTAGAGGTGGAAATCTCCAGACCAAGATTTGTTAGACTGCTTTGTGTGATGCCTGGCTGCCTTAGAGAACTTAGAACACTGCGATAACAAACTTAAAAAAAATGTATTTTCAAAGGCTAAGGACCTGTTACTCTTTTCACTAAAAGTTCTTAATCTTTTCCCAAAATAGTTTTTTTTCAAATCAGACTCTTTTCTTCTTAAGCTGATAACTTCATTCTTCTCTGCCATGTAACACGTCACCTCACATTATCAAAACACTGTTCCACAAGAACTAACTAGTAAAAGACACTGATATATTTGACCTATATTTTAGATGCAACTCCAGATTCACATCACATATACATATTCCTAGTATCCAGGTGTAACTTTATAGTGAACATTGTCATTTTATGCATGAACAGGCCATGCCTATATACTCTCAATTTTATATTCTGCATTATTTTCACAATTAAAGCAGACAGGATATAAAGTCATTTATAAAGAATTAAAACGTATTTTTAAAAGATCTTTAATTAATGCATATTTTTCTTCATTCTAAGCACATGAGGAAATCCTCTGGGAAAGATTTTGTCTCTGTTTTAATAAAACCTACATTAAAAATATTCTTTTTAATATGCCTAATATACAAAGTCAGAAAGTTGAAATTATAAATCACCTAGTGGGAAAAAAATAGTTTCCAAAGATGTAGGTTATACCTATTAATTCTGAATGTGAGGTCTTAAGCAGATTCAGAGTAGTTTTCCACATAGTTAGACTTTAGTCTTAGGAAACTTTTCATGGCTACTCATTTATGTCTTGGCATATTGCAAATTAAATGTTAGGTCACCTATACATTTTCATATGCAATATGAACAAATGGTCATTTTTGTATCAAGTGGTCACTTGATAGAATAACATACTTTTAGGGGGAAGCATTGCCACCTTGATTCCGGATAAAGACCAAAATAGTTTTAAATATGCCATTCCTAAGGACCTAAAATGAAGAGATGGAATTTTATCTTCCTTTGAGGATTGGGAGAACAGTCCTTCTATTTTAAAAAAATTTATTCCAGTTAATACAGCAAAAGTAAATCCCAGAGACATACTGGAAAAAAAAAGAAAGAAACCAGGGTTTGGAGAAAATGGCAGAGTTTTTCCCATTAAGCCTCTTGGCCCAGAACTCTCCGTTAGGATGGAGTCACAAACGAGTTAGTAAATTTCAAACTGCGCGCGCAGAGTCTGGATTGGCTACAGACAAAACGTGGCACCAGCCTGCTCAGGGCGTTAACTTTAATTAGATTCTCACTTCCGTTTGGTTTGCTTCTGCCTTTTTAACTTAATACTTGGCAAATTTAAACTCAGGTAAAGGGGAAGAAAGCAAGCAGCGCTTCACAAAGAAAACATAAGTGAATAATGCGATTTGTAATTTTCTTACTGTGTTCCAAGGAACTCCTTACTCAGGCACACACACGTTAAAATTAAGGATGCAGGGGACAAGCCATGGTCAACGAAATCTTTTGCCAACTTCAAACGTAAAGGAGAGCTGACTTTGCTTTGGGACAAACGGCATTTTGTTCTCTTTACTAAATTTTTCTGGTAATGAACCTGACCTTTCTCGACATAAACATATAAAAACGTCTCCAGCGTTGCTGCAGCACCTACATTACAGAGGAAGCAATTTCTAACAAGTTCAAAGGAAATGTGAACAGAAAGAATACCTAGGGAAGACAGAAAAGATGGCCACCTGGAAGCCAAAGAGAAGCCTGTGCAGAAAACACCCCGGTTAACAGTCTTGGGCGTCTGCCTTCCAGAACTGTGACAAATAAATTTCTCTAGTTTAAGGGAAAACAAAAAAGGAACTTATTGCTTAGCAGCATATAAGAAACACCTACTGAATAAAGTGCCAGTTCTCTTTAGAAGATTGAGTGGCTCTGAAAAGAGCCTTTGGGTTGTAGGCCAAGCCTTACCGATCACTCCGTGGCGGGCCGGCTCACTTAGAGCTGGTGTACTTGGTGACGGCCTTGGTGCCCTCAGACACGGCGTGTTTGGCCAGTTCTCCGGGAAGCAGCAGGCGCACAGCCGTCTGGATCTCCCTGGATGTGATGGTCGAGCGCTTGTTGTAATGCGCCAGGCGCGACGCCTCGCCTGCGATGCGCTCGAAAATATCGTTCACGAACGAATTCATGATGCCCATGGCCTTGGACGAGATGCCGGTGTCCGGGTGGACCTGCTTCAGCACCTTGTACACGTACACGGAGTAGCTCTCCTTGCGGCTGCGCTTGCGCTTCTTGCCGTCCTTCTTCTGCGCCTTGGTCACCGCCTTCTTGGAACCCTTCTTCGGGGCCGGAGCGGACTTAGATGGTTCAGGCATGGCGGGGAGTTTACTGCCAAACCACCACAAAACAACAGGAAGAAAAGAGAAGACGTAAGAATTTGCTTCCTTCACAGCTTCTTAAAGGAGGCAGTGAGTAATGCCAAGCGTCTGATTGGTGGTGGATGCTGGAAACGTCACATAATAGTTTTGTCCAATTAAAACAAGCGTATTTCAAACTCACGGTTTCATTGGGTTAGGTGAAACTGCAGCTTTAGCCAATGGTCTACCGTTATTTTCGCGCCCAGTAAAGACTATAAGTAAGATAGGTCTGATTGTATACTCATACTTTACATTGGTGAGATTGTACTTTGGTCATGTCTGGTCGTGGCAAGCAAGGAGGCAAGGCTCGTGCAAAAGCCAAGACCCGCTCCTCGCGGGCCGGGCTCCAGTTCCCCGTGGGCCGAGTGCACCGCCTTCTCCGCAAGGGTAACTACTCCGAGCGGGTCGGGGCCGGGGCTCCGGTGTATCTGGCGGCGGTGCTGGAGTATCTGACAGCCGAGATCTTGGAGCTGGCGGGCAACGCGGCCCGGGACAACAAGAAGACCCGCATCATCCCGCGTCACCTGCAGCTGGCCATCCGCAACGACGAGGAGCTCAACAAGCTGCTGGGTAAAGTCACTATCGCTCAGGGTGGTGTCCTGCCCAACATCCAGGCGGTACTGCTGCCCAAGAAGACCGAGAGCCACCATAAGGCCAAGGGCAAGTAAAAACCTGGCATTGTTTGCAACTCAAACCTGTTAAAACCAAAAGGCTCTTTTCAGAGCCACCCACTTTATCAGCAAAACGAGCTGTACTTTCAAATTCCCATTGTTTCAGATACCAAGGTGTTAAGTAATCCTATAACAAAATTTGCTAACTCACATAAACGTAGGTCGTTATCCCCAAAGTCTCTAAATTGACTTTAAGTTTTAGGTTAAACCTATGGGGGCAGAATTCTGTGGTTCTTTACAGGGTAAAATGGCTATCGGAGACAAAACCTTAGGACCATACGACGGGCCTAGCTCCCCTCCTAATTGAATCTTAGGGCGCACCACTCACCCTCCTAAATGAGAAAACGATAGTAACCCAGCAAGGTAAATTACTTGTTTCAAGTAGCTTCAGGCAAAGAATACACCTTGTAGTGGGCTGTTTACATCAATGCTGGTGAAGTAAAAGACGTGAGTTATTCATCCATTAGGAAGATGTGCCTTAACAGACAAAAGTAGACATTGTAAATCACATTTATAAATCAGCAAACTAGTTTCTTACAGTCCTAATGCTGTCATTGATTCTTGTTCCCCTTTTCTCCCACTATCATCACTCACCCTGCTCTCAGATCAAGTCCTACTAACTAAAGAGGGCCTTCAATTCTCCACACCAGGTAATCTAGTTTTCATTATGAATACATTTTAATGAAAGGAATTACAATCGCATTCCTAGTCCACTGGAATAAGTTTTCTAAGTCTCCTGAAATATTTTTATTTCCTATGTTTAAATCTCAACTGCAATCACATGTAAATAATATTCTTTGAAATAACAGTGACCACAACAATCCTTTTTCTTTTTAATTTAAGTTTCTTTGATGTTGGAAGAATCGCATCCTGATTTCAGTGAATCTAATTATTCAGTTTTTTCCTCTTAAAAAGTCATTTGCATTATTTGAGTCTGTAAACTTTAAACAGCTCTATCTCAGAACTAGAACTCTCAAGAATAAATGATACAGCTTCAAGGAAAGCCTATGAGATCTTCATGTTTTAATAATAAAATATGCTGTGGTTACAGTTATTGATGTTGATCATGCAAGAAGTAACCCTTGTATCATTTCTATTCCTTACAACAAGGACCATCACACTGTTAAAATAATGCCTTTATTATTAATGGTAATCAATGAACCTATAATCAAATAGTTGATAAATGAATATAAATTGTGTTTTAAATAAAATATTCAAGTGTGATATGTCATTACTTATAATTCCACATATTAACTGAGCTTTTAAAATTGGGCTACCCTTGTGGCTCAGCCAGTAAAGAATCTACCTGCTATATGGGAGACCTGGCTTCCATCCCTGTGTTAGGAAGAGTCTGATTCCTGGGTTGGGAAGATCCTCTGGAGAAGGGAACAGCTACGCACTCCAGTATTCTGGTCTGGAAAATTATATGGACTGTAATGGACTATTAATCCAATTTCATTGGATGAAGCCCTTACTGTTCTTACTATCTGCACAATCAGAAAGAAAATAAAACTTATATTTAAAAATGGAGATAACACAACTTTCCAAAAATCTTGCCAAAATAATTTATATATTTCTTTCAATTAGATCCTGAAGAATTCCGTAATTTATGCTGCAAAGTCTTCATAAGAGGTACACTTCAGTTTGAGTGGCAGAAGATTTATGAAAATATTAGTTAAACTTTGTTCTTGACATTGGTCTTCCCATTAATTTCCCTCTCTGAAGACTGGACTACTATGCAAGTATTGGGCAGTATCTTCCCATATTACATTTTTGTGTGTATTATTGGGGAGAAAGAATTTTCCTCTACCCTTCCAAGGTTCTTTTATAGGTCTAATAATCAAATTGACATGATGAGATAGATTAACAGAAGAAAGACCAAATTGAATTTCATACATATGGAAACACCACACACGTGTGAAGTTCAAAAAAAGAATGTAAAATGAAGTTTATATCCCATTCTGAGCTAAGGAATTAGACAACAGCTTCCAAGTACAACAGGGTAATTCACAGAATAAGAGAAAAAGCAAATACTGGATAATTAGTTTGCCCTACCATGCAATTGAGTCACTCAAAATTTTTCTCTGGTAATAATTCTGGGAAAGTAAAAGTATCAGTTGCTCAGTCATGTCTGATTCTTTGTGACCCCATGGACTGCATCCCACAAGGTTCCTCTGTCTATGGGATTTTCCATTCCATAGAGTTCTTTGAGTAAGAATACTGGAGTAAGCCCGGAAAGACTCCCATTTTGAATTCTAGATAGTTAAGAGAGGAGCAGAGTTTGTCTTGAGATTACAGGGTCTCAATTTACATTTACATTTAAAGTCACTCAGTCGTGTCTGAATCTTTGCGACCCCATGGACTATACATGGACATGGAATTAAAAGACACTTGCTCCTTGGAAGGAAAGTTATGACCAACCTAGACAGCATATTAAGAAGCAGATATCACTTTTCCAACAAAGGTCCATCTAGTCAAAGCTATGGTTTTACCAGTAGTCATGTATGGATACGAGAGTTGGACTATAAAGAAAGCTGAGCTTTTGAACTGTGGTGTTGGAAAAGACTCTTGAGAGTCCCTTGAAATGCAAGAAGATCCAACCAGTCCATCCTAAAGGAAATCAGTCCTGAATATTCATTGGAAGGACTGATGCTGAAGCTGAAACTCCAATACTTTGGCCACCTGATGCGAAGAACTGACTCATTGGAAAAGATCCTGATGCTGGGAAAGATTGAAGGTGGGAGGATAGAAGGGGATGACAGAGGATGAGATGGTTGGATGGCATCACCGACTCAACGGACATGAGTTTGAGTAGGCCCTGGGAGTTGGTGATGGACAGGGAGGGCTGGTGTACTGCAGGCTACAGGGTCGCAAAGAGCCAGACACAACTGAGCAACTGAACTGACTGACTGATTGAACTGGACAATACAGTCGATGGAATGTGCCAGGCCAGAATACTGGAGTGGGTAGCCTTTCCCTTCTCCAGGGGATCTTACAAACCCAGGGGTCCTGCATTGCAGGCAGATTCTTTACCAGCTGAGCCATAGGGGAAGCCCAAGAATACTAGGGCAGGTAGCCTATCCCTTCTCTATGACATCTTCCTGACCCAGGAATCGAACCAAGGTCTCCGGCATTGCAGGGGGATTCTTCACAAACTGAGCTATCAGGGAAACCAAAAATCTGACACTTGTAGTTTGTTTCCTCTTGTCTCTCAGTGAGTCATTTCAGTTGCTCAGTCATGTCCGACTCTTTGAGACCCGATGGACTGCAGCACACCAGGCCTCCCTGTCCATCACCAACTCCCAGAGCCTACTCAAACTCATGTACATTGAGTCGGTGATGCCATCCAACCATCTCATCCTCTGTTGTCCCCTTCTCCTCCCACTTTCAATCTTTCCCAGCATCAGAGTCTTTTTCAATAAGTCGCTTCTTCGCATCATGTGCCCAAAGTGTTGGAGCTTCAACTTCAGCATCAGTCCCTCCAGTGAATATTCAGGATTGATGAATATTAATGACATGGTGGAATAATAAAGAGATTGAGAGATTTGGGGGACCAGTAATTTGGTCTTCCCTGGTGGCTCAATGTTAAAGAATCAGCTTGCCAATGTAGGAGACATAGGTTCAATCCCTGGGTCAAAAAGATCCCCTACAGAAGGAAATGGCAACGAACTCCAGTATTGTTGTCTGGGAAATCTCAGAGACAGAGAAGCCTGGCTGGCTATAGTCATAATAATGTTTGCACAATTGAGAGACTAAATAGCAACAATTTGGAAGAAGGCAGGGACTCTGGACAGGGGCCAGCATTAAGGACAGAGAATTATGGAGCCTTCAATAATACAAATTTCTGAGGTTCTCAAAAAATGTCTTTCCCCAAAGTTGTTTTTGTGGTTTTAAAAAACTTCTCCACTCCCAGACCTTTATCTATGCTATTTCAATTGTTTATATGAAAATATTAGTTTTACTCATTCTGTGACTGAGAGCTTCCTGTAATAAGAAACAGATTTACAAGAGAAAAACAAGTTTAAAACCATGTATGTCTGATGTATACATAGAATACACAGAGGGGAACTGAACCTCTGTTCTGAACTTCAGAAGTGGCCTGAACCACTACTTTAAATATCATCTTCAGCTAAAGACAAAATATGTTGGAGATAGTGGCATTTATAGGGATTGAGCAGGAAACCCAGAGTAAACCAGGTGTGGCAGATTTAAGTCCTGCCCCTTCCTCAGGTAAGTTTCTTGTGAGTTCTTAATATCTTTCTCTTCCTGGCTCAAAGAAGGAGCTACTCTTAGAAATGGAGATTTCTGACATAAATGTAAATTTCCCTTAGTGTATGTGTTAGCTGCTCAGTTGTGTCGGATTCTTAGTGATCTCATGGACTGTAGCCTGCCAGGCTCCTCTGTCCATGGGATTCTCCAGGCTAGGATACTGGAGTGGGTAGCCATTTCCTTTTTCAGGGGATCTTCTTGACCCATGGATCCAACCCAGGTCTCCTGTATTGCAGAAAGATTCTTTACCATCTGAGCGACCAGGGAAGGTTTCGGTATTAAATTCTGTTTTTATAGCTTCTCCTATGTCTGCTTTTACTCAAAACTGTCAGCTCACTATAATTCATATGCTGAAGAAGGATATTTGGGAGTGACATATTCTGGTACACTTTGTTAGAAATGGCAGTATAGTATATCCAAGTATAGTGAAGTAAATTTTTACTAAGTGGAAAAAAATTTTTTTTTCCAAAACACTGATTACTGGGGAGTTTGTTAAAAGTATTAAAGAGAATTCATAAGGTTAACAAGCAGGCGTTAAAAATACACTTTCTCGTTAAATAGGGGAAATTGATGAAAATGTAAACAGTGCAAGAAGTTTCCAAAATGCCATTTATGGCATTGCGTACATTTTCTTTGAAAGAGTATGTGCTTTTATCTGTTCACCAAAATACCAAATAGCTACTAGCTGTGAATTATTACTTTATCACCTGCCTTCTCTGTATATTTTACACAACATTCTTGTTTTGTGCTCGCATTCAAAAGCAATTGCTAGTTTTAAAACAAGGTAACAAAAGAGTCACCTCAGAACAAAGGAACAGAGAAGGCCTCTTTTTTTTTTTTTTGGTCTAATTCCCCTCCCCCACTTAAGGCGTAACTTCCCGCCTCCTTCTTTCTTCAGGTTCTCAGTTCGGTCCGCCAACAGACGTATAAAGGGGCATCGCGGGGTCTGGCAGTTGGGCTTTTTCGAGTCTCCGGGTTTTTGCAATGTCTGGTCGCGGCAAAGGCGGAAAAGGTCTGGGCAAAGGAGGCGCCAAGCGCCACCGCAAAGTTCTTCGTGATAACATCCAGGGCATTACCAAGCCTGCCATTCGGCGCCTGGCTCGTCGTGGTGGTGTGAAGCGCATCTCCGGGCTCATCTACGAGGAGACCCGCGGGGTGCTGAAGGTGTTCCTGGAGAACGTGATCCGCGACGCGGTCACTTACACCGAGCACGCCAAGCGCAAGACTGTCACCGCCATGGACGTGGTCTACGCGCTCAAGCGACAGGGCCGCACCCTCTACGGCTTCGGCGGCTGAGTATCCGCGTTCCCCGGTATTCAACAAAAGGTCCTTTTAAGGGCCCCCACTGTTTCATTTGAGGAGCCGTGATGCTTTGCTTTTGAGTTTTCTTTCTCCTGTTACTCTGTATGCTTCTTGAAACGCTTAGAAGCACTATTTCCACCCTTTGTTGTGAGTGTTTAGTTATATTTTACGCTTCCAGGCAATGTTTTGAACATAATTTTGTATTTTGTAACCTATTCAGTGGAATATTTGGTCTAATAGCCTAGACATTCATAAGTGGAAGCAAATGTCACCCAAATATATGTGGCTTAAGATTTAGTGGTATTTCTCTTGGGATACAAGAGAATGTCTACCAAGGGAGAGAGAAAGACTCCGAGTTTAGACATGGAGTCTTACGGTTCGATCACAGTGATAGATCTATATGTCCTCATGACTGTTCAATAGTCATTCACGCTAGTGGGGAAGGATGATAAAGTACAGGCTCACTGTAATATCCGGCAGAACAGTTGGTGAGGGTGGGATGCAATTCAAAAGGATTTCAACAAAAACAAAGTCATATTACAGAAATATTCTCTACAATGAAAAACTACAAGGCAGCTTTATAAACCAGAACAACGAATTTAAAATTTAAAAGATCCTTGGTACAGAATTGGAAAGGAATAAGATTGGGATTGAAATAGGAATAAATTGGAAAGGAGTAAGATTAGGAAATCCAGACCTAAACTCTGAAGGAGGTCTTAGCATTTTCCTAGAATCTTAGAAGCTATAGAAAGAAACCCAAGGTCAAGGGGGAAACCTTGACTAATGTAGACACACATTCCAAAGAGTGATTGCCTCAGTTCAGTTCAGTCGCTCAGTTGTGTCTGACTGCGACCCTATGGACTGCAGTATACCAGGCTTCCCTGTCCATCACCAACGCCCAGAACATACTCAAAGTCAAGTCCATTGTTCAGTGATGCCATCCAACCATCATCCTCTGTCGTCCCCTTCTCCTCCTGCCCTCAATATTTCCCAGCATCAGGGTCTTTTCCAATGAGTCAGTTCTTCGCATCAGGTGGCCAAAATATTGGAGTTTCAGTTTCAGCATCAGTCCTTCCAATGAATATTCAGGACTGATTTCCTTTAGGATGGACTGGTTGGATCTCCTTGCAGTCCAAGGGACTCTCAAGTCTTTTCCAAAAACACAGTTCAAGAGCATCAATTCTTTCATGCTCAGCTTTCTTTATAGTCCAGCTCTTACATCCATACATGACTACTGGAAAAACCATAGCCTTGACTAGATGGATCTTTGTTGCTAAAGTAATATCTTTGCGTTTTAATATGCTGTCTAGGTTGGCCACAGATTTTCTTCCAAGGAGCATCTGTAGTCTTCATCAGCAG
The DNA here is from genome assembly GCF_032405125.1 of Capricornis sumatraensis. NCBI lineage: Eukaryota > Metazoa > Chordata > Mammalia > Artiodactyla > Bovidae > Capricornis > Capricornis sumatraensis. The sequence goes on from NC_091090.1 coordinate 34,441,034, forward strand.
TAATTTTGGAGCCCCCAGAAATAAAGTCTGTCAGTGTTTCCATTGTTTGCCCATTTATTTGCCATGAAGTGACGGGACCAGATGCCATGATCTTAGTTTTCTGAATGTTGAGTCTTAAGTCAACTTTTTCACGCTTCTCTTCCACTTTCATCAAGAGGCTCTTTCGTTCTTCTTTGCTTTCTGCCATAACGGTGGTGTCATCTGCATATCTGAGGTTATTGATATTTCTTCCGGCAATCTTGATTCCAGCTTGTGCTTCATCCAGTGCAGCATTTCTCATGATGTACTCTGCATATAAGTTAAATAAGCAGGGTGACCATATACAGCATTGATGTGCTCCTTTCTCGATTTGGAACCAGTCTGTTGTTCCATATCCAGTTCTAACTATTGCTTCTTATTCTGCATACAGATTTCTCAGAGGGCAGGTCAGGTGGTCTGGTATTCCCATCTCTTGAAGAATTTTTCACTGTTTGTTATGATCCACACAAGGGCTTTGGCATAGTCAATAAAGCAGAAGTAGATGATTTTTTGGAACTCTCTTGCTTTTTCGATGATCCAGTGGATATTGGCAATTTGATCTCTGGTTCCTCTGCCTTTTCTAAACCAGCTTGAACATCTGGAAGTTCATGGTACACATACTGTTGAAGCCTAGCTCAGAGAATTTTTAGCATTACATTGCTAGCCTGGAGAGATGAGTACAATTGTGCAGTAGTTTGAACATTCTTTGGTGTTGCCTTTCTTTGGGATTGGAATGAAAACTGACCTTTTCCAGTCCTGTGGCCATTGTTGAGTTTTCCACATTTGCTGACATATTGACTGCAGCACTTTCTCAGCATCCTCTTTTAGGATTTAAATAGCTCAACTGGAATTCCATCACCTCCACGATTGTTTTTCATAGTGATGCTTCCTCAGGCTTACTTGACTTTGCATTCCAAGATGTCTGCTCTAGGTGAGTGATCACACTATTGTGTTTATCTGGGTCGTGAAGATCTTTTTTGTATAGTTCTTTGTATTCTTGCCATCTCTTCTTAACATCTTCTGCTTCTGTTAGGTCCATACCATTTCTGTCCTTTATTGTGCTCATCTTTGCATGAAATGTCTCTTGGTATCTCTAATTTTCTTGAGATCTCTTGTCTTTCCCATTCTATTGTTTTCCTCTATTTCTTTGCATTGATCACTAAGAAAGGGTGGCAATTGCCTACATGTAAAAAAAAAAAAATGACAAAATGACTAGGTTTACATATTTTTATATCTGAAGCTAAAAATTCCGTTGTCTCATCAATATTTAATCTTTGTAAAATCAAAGGCTAAATATTCATCTAGCCAGTCTCCCAACTCAGGAATATTTTTTCAACAACCCTAGCCCCATCTCTGAAACACTATCAAAGATAATAGGATCTCTGTTTCCCAGAAAGAGAGGGGGCTAACTTCCATTATTACAAGATTACAAATTGCCATGTCTACTAATTTTTGAGCAGATTGTATCCATTAAGCTGTATAAAAGAGAGCGATTTCTCTCCTTGCTTTGCAATCCCTTTAGCAAAATTGTCTGTGATGTTGTTCACATTCTGGTTTAACGCTTATTTAGTAATAAAGTTTTATGTTTTTACTCCCTTTGTGCAGAGGTTTTTCTGAATTGGGAGGTATTACTTTTAGCTATATTCCTACATTTTCTGAGGATCTATTACTATTTTTGTGGCTTTCCATCGATGTCTTGAATAATTCTGATAGAAGTCTCTCGGTTCTTAAACAAACAAAAACCCCCACAGAAAAAAAATCCTTAAATATTCAGTACATAATTTAATACTATCTTATATGTAGTGTTTTAGTATTTGTCTTTAGAAATATATTATTATATTTATAGCCTGATTTCTTTTTGAGATTACCTTCTCTAAACCTGGACCACCAAATTTTGAATAATGAAGCCATTAAGATATTACCTATTTAACACTTAAGGTTTGTTCTCTCGTTTACATTTGTAATTAGGCACATATAATTGTGACAATTGTTCTGTTGTATATATTGTGCAATATTAGAAAAAAGAGGACAAATCAAAAACGGAAACTATACATCCCTAAATTAACCAAGTAAAATGTTATCAATGTAAATGTTTAACAGTTATACTTTTTAAGTTGGGTGGACCATACTTGCATGCATATAAAGGACACACTGCCAACAGTTTGTTCCTAAGTATAAATACCTTCTCATTGGGAGGCAACAATAGCAAATACTTACAGCATATATCAAAGGGGAAATGTCAATATCCTCACTATAATACCATATCTATACTGGGGATTCTATCCCACTCCATACTGATAATATTAATTACTATTATACATTGACCAGACTGATGGTTGCTGTTTTTCTTTACAGTTATCTCTAAGACCCCGCTACAAAATATTGGGTTTCCCTTGTGACTCAGCTGGGAAAGAATCTGCCTGCAATGTGGGAGACCTGGGTTCTATCACTGGGTTGGAAAGATCTCCTGGGGAAGGGAAAGGCTACCCACTTCAGTATCCTGGCCTGGAGAATTCCATGGACTATAGTCTGTGGGGTCGCAAAGAGTTGGACACAATTGAGTGACTTTCGCAAATTATAGATCTGAAATAGAGGTTTTCAGAAGAAGCATCAAAAGAGCTTAAAAAAATAACTGTACCTGATACTGTCAAGCTCTACTACAGGATTTCTTTAGGATTTTCCAAGCCATATTACAAATTTTAGAAAAATATTTAGGTAACTGAACTTTTGATAAACTGTCAGGAATACTAACAATGTTTTTGAAAATATAAAATACACGTTGCTGGGTTGTGTTTACAGAACAATACAGAAGAGTGATTGGATTTTGTTAAAACTCCTTTTTCATAGGAATGTGATTATTAACACAGGCTTAAAACTAAGCGTGAAAGTGTTACTCGCTCGGTCGTGTCTGATTCTTTGCAACCCCATAGAGAGTAATCTGCCAGGCTCCTCCGTCCATGGGATTTTCCAGGCAAGAGTACTGGAGTGAGTAGCCATTCCCTTCTCCAGGGGATCTTCCTGACCCAGGAATTCAACCCGAATTTCCTGCATCTCCTCCGTAAACAAGAAGGAAGGCCTTCATCCCTTTGCACAACTGTGTCATATAAACAGACCAACTTGTTGGTTCAGTGGTTAAGAATCTACCTGTGCTTTAGAAATCCAAAAGCAACAACTACTGAGCCCATGTGCAGCAACTACCGAAGACCACAAGCCCTAGAACCCGTGCTCCACAAGAGAGTAGCCCCAGCTCTCTGCAAGTAGAGAAAGCCTGCATGCAGTAACAAAGACTCAGCACAGCCAGTAATAAATAAAAATAAATATTTTTTAAAAAGCAGACCAAGTTGAACAAAAGATACAAATTTAAATGTTCTATTATATACCTATCAAAGAGTCTGGTCATGTTTGATCAAATTCTTGATCTTGGCTTCCTAAACATTTTGAAGTATTTATTTCTTATACTATTTGCAGAGCTGTAGTTCTGCTGCAGAGGAAAAAGTGAAACTCAAAAGGTGCATTAAGTATTTTACATGATTCAGCAGTCATCCATCTCCTTGAACCCTTATTTTAAGCCTTAACTTACCCCATGTCTTTCTCCTTGTCTCAAGCTGTATGTTTAAATTTATTTTTAAAAAATCAGGCATCTCCAGCATTTTAATTTGATTTGAGTCTTTTTATGCCCTGGGAGAACTTGCCTCATAGTTTCATTGGAGGCTCCCAGGGCATCAAGGTAATTTCCCACAGGTTGGTGAGGGATCAAATATGGAAACAGGGAAAACACTAAAGATATTAAAGCAAGTAAACTAGGAGAGAGAAGATAGTCCTCCCACCAAGATGGGAGCATGGTGGTACTGAGAATTGATGTTTCCATATATATTTTGAAGGAAAAATCAGGAAGATTTCTAGAAGAAATGAATGGAGAATGAAGTCATTATCAATTAAATCAGGGAGTGATTTAATGAAAGATTAGAAAGAGGGAATACCAAAGATTCTAGTATGGGCATATTAATTTTAGGATGTCAAACATCCATGTGAAGAAAGCAGTTAGGGGATAGGAGGAATTTCCTGGCAGTCTGGTAGTTACAATTCAGCACTTTCACTGCTGAAGCCCTGGTCAGGGAACAAAGATAGCACAAGTCACTTGACCAAAAAAAAAAAAAGACAGAAAAGAAAGAAAGAAATTGAGGTTATGTCTGTCTGGAGTTTAAGAGAGAAGCTGAGTTGGCAATATAAAGTTGGAAGTCATTGATATACAGATGGTATTTAAAGTCTGAGCTTGGTCAGATCTTCAAGAGGGTGAGTATAGAGCAAGAAGCAGTAAAAACTTAGGCCTGTATCCCCCAACATTAAGGGTCTGTGGAGAAGAGATGAACTAACAAAATATACAGAGCCTCTGATAAAATAGAACCAAGTGAAAAAAGCATATCAAAGAGAAATTATAGGATCAATTATGTCAGTGTTTCCAATAGATTAAGTAAAATGAAGATTAGCTATTGGCCATTGGATGTATCAATAGGAAAATGATTTTGATGATTTTATATTATTTACTTTCTGTCTTTTTTCTAGTAGAAAAAAAGTGGGGACTTTTCCCCCTCCTAATGTCACCGGTGCCAAGTACAATGTCTGAAATCTAGCAGTTATTCAATAATTAATAAATAAATTAATTAGTTAATTAACATTCCGGAGAAGGCAATGGTAACCCACTCCAGTACTCTTGCCTGGAAAATCCCATGGACAGAGAAGCCTGGTAGGCTGCAGTCCATGGGGTTACTAAGAGTCAGACACGACTGAGCATCTTCACTTTCACTTTTCACTTTCTTGCATTGGAGAAGGAAATGGCAACCCATTCCAGTGTTCTTGCCTGGAAAATCCCAGGGACAGGGGAGCCTGGTGGGCTGCCATCTATGGGGTTGCACAGAGTCAGACACAACTGAAGCGACTTAGCAGCAGCAGCAGCAGCAGCAACTAACATTCCTGCTGCTGTCGACGGAGAGCTCTTCTTACTGACTGTCCTACAGTGTACTCACTAGGGTAGAGTCCTGAGCAAGCAATGGAACTGTGTTAAGCAATACATGCTAATTCTCAGGGCATTTAGTCACAATATATATTTTTCTATTTGTTTAAGTTTTAAAGACTATGTTTTTTTTTTTTAAGGGTATTTTTCCTAGTATAGCTGGAAAGGAAAGCCAGGCTGTTTACCTAGGTTTCTGATGCCTCGATTCTATAACCACTGAACCTAGCAGATGTTTATAGCAAGATCTTTCTATGCAACAAACTTTAATTCATTGACCACAAATAAAATAAACCCTTGAATTTGAACTCAATCCTCTCTTGGGAGAAAGGTAAGAACTTGAATTCCTGGACAAGACCTCTCATCGCAACAAAGAAAGACTGATGCTTTATCTCTTAATTTGGGTCTGAACCTTGGGGCTGAGAGTTCCACAGCCTTTGATTGTATTCTCTTAAAGTTGAAACTGATGAAAAAATGATATTAAAAACCAAAATTTGCCCTTAGATTTTAAAAGGCCTGTGGAACCAGGAGAAATGAGAGGTGCTGATAAGTTGTATTTGAGAAGACACAATCCCACAGATTCTAATAACTGGTCTAGGGAAACATCAGTTATTAATATTTAAACAAACAACTTTCTCATAGTAACTCTTATGTGCCTCCACATAAGAGAGAGATCTCATGCCCACATGATGTCTGGGTTCCTTTATGGCAAGTAAATTCTATGCCATTCAAAAAAAGTGAGATGAGGTTGATAGAAAGGGAGAACAGGGAGTAAGAGAAAAACAAAAATTACAGCAAACCTATCAGTTATGCTGTGATCATCCTTAGAAAGCTAAAGAAGGCTCCTCCTCCTCCCCTTTATTTACCACCCAGATTGTGAATGCAAATGAACAGAATGATATTGGAGAAATAATCAAAGTGATCCTTATTACTCAATTGTATACATGGAGAAGCTAAGGCCCAGAAAAATATATAACTTAAAATTCATTATCACTAAGGAACGGTGTAATACCAAATCATCTGCTCCTAATGATTATGCTTAAACTTTTCACCGTCTTGCACCCCTTTAGTTGATTTCAATAGTAAAATCACAGTAAGTTGGACAGAGAAAAACAAATATCGAGTATTAACTCATATATATGGAATCTAGAAAGATGGTACTGATGGACCTATTTGCAGGACAGCAATAGAGACGCAGACCTAGAGAACAGATTTGTGGACACAGTGAGGGAAGGAGAGGGTGGGATGAATTGATTAGTGTTGAAACATACACATTTAGTTCAGTTCAGTTCAGTCGCTCAGTCGTGTCTGACTCTTTGCGACCCCATGAATCGCAGCACGCCAGGCCTCCCTGTCCATCACCAACTCCCGGAGTTCACTCAGACTCATGTCCATCGAGTCAGTGATGCCATCCAGCCATCTCATCCTCTGTCGTCCCCTTCTCCTCCTGCCCCCAATCCCTCCCAGCATCAGTCTTTTCCAATGAGTCAACTCTTCGCATGAGGTGGCCAAAGTACTGAAATTTCAGCTTTAGCATCATTCCTTCCAAAGCAATCCCAGGGCTGATCTCCTGTAGAATGGACTGGTTGGATCTCCTTGCAGTTCAAAGGACTCTCAAGAGTTCAACACCACAGTTCAAAAGCATCAATTCTTCGGCGCTCAGCTTTCTTCACAGTCCAACTCTCACATCCATACATGAACACTGGAAAAATAATAGCCTTGACTAGACAGATCTTTATTGGCAAAGTGATGTCTCTGCTTTTCAATATGCCATCTAGGTTGGTCATAACTTTTCTTCCAAGGAGTAAGTGTCTTTTAATTTCATGGTTGCAATCACCATCTGCAGTGATTTTGGAGCCCCCCAAAATTAAGTCTGACACTGTTTCCACTGTTTCCCCATCTATTTGCCATGAAGTGATGGGACCAAATGCCATGATCTTACTTTTCTGAATCTTGAGCTTTAAGCCAACTTTTTCACTCTCCTCTTTCATCAGGAGGCTTTTTAGTTCCTCTTCACTTTCTGCCATAAGGTGGTGTCATCTGCATATCTCAGGTTATTGATATTTCTCCCGGCAATCTTGATTCCAGCTTGTGCATCTTCCAGCCCAGCGTTTCTCATGATGTACTCTGCATATAAGTTAAATAAGCAGGGTGGCAGTACACAGCCTTGACGTACTCCTTTTCTTATTTGGAACCAGTCTGTTGTTCCATGTCCAGTTCTAACTGTTGCTTCCTGACCTGCATATAGGTTTCTCAAGAGACAGGTCAGGTGGTCTGGTATTCCCATCTCTTTCAGAATTTTCCACAGTTTATTGTGATCCACACAGTCAAAGGCTTTGGCATAGTCAATATGGGTCTGCTTAGTGATGCCAAATCAGACTTTTCACAAGATGAAAATAAGTACATTTTTCATGAATATATTTACATTGGTGACCTAAAAAATTAAGAAAAAATGTCTAAATAAAACATTTGCACTGCATATGTGGGCCAGAAATTTTGTGCTTTTGCTTTATCTGAATCCATTACTATAACTGTCCCTTCTCAATTCTTACCACCAGTGGTATTCATTTCACCAAATACATAAACACCTAATGAGGACCAATTATGAACCTCGCCTTTAAAAAAAAAAACCACCAAAAGTAAGGTAAAAATATTCTTTTTAAACTCTTAACTCACTTGATTTTATGAGTATACTAATTTCGTCTTCTCCCAGACTTCCCTTGTAGTCCAGTGGTTAAGAATCCGCCTGTCAATGCAGGGAGCATGGGCTTGATCCCTGGTCCTGAAAGATTCCGCATGGCACGGGGCAACCGAGCCCAGGTGCCACAACTCCTCTAAAGCCCGCGAGCCACAACTATTGAGCCAAGACGCTGCAACTACCGACAAGTGCCGGTGCCAGACTCGATTGTACTGTTAGTGTACGGCATGTTAATCGGAATTTTCAAAGTACCCTGCTCTTAATAGGGTGGCTTAAATACAAGAATTGTGTTCGGGGTTTTTTTTGTAAATAAAAAAATTAAAGGTACTTGGTATCAAACACTTTTATATTGACTAGCTACTCCATTAGCTAGTCATGCAACTTTAGGCCCCAACCAACCTAGTATGAATGTGTTAAGATAAAAGCTTGACGGGGCACGGGATACCGCTGTACAAGGTGGGACTTGGCGCGCACGCGCCCAGAAGCAGAAACAAGACGGCCTTTTAGACGAAAGTATTAAGTGTATTCTTCGCACTTGATGAAAACGAGAATTACAGCTCCTTACAAGGGCAATTGGGAAGCCCTGAAAAGGGCCTTTTGTTACGTGAATGGAAACAAAATGAACACTCAGCCGCCGAAACCGTAGAGAGTGCGGCCCTGACGCTTGAGCGCATAAACCACGTCCATGGCGGTGACAGTCTTGCGCTTCGCGTGCTCGGTGTAAGTGACCGCGTCGCGGATCACGTTCTCCAAGAACACCTTCAGCACCCCGCGGGTCTCCTCGTAGATGAGCCCGGAGATGCGCTTCACACCACCACGACGAGCCAGGCGCCGAATGGCAGGCTTGGTAATACCCTGGATGTTATCACGAAGAACTTTGCGGTGGCGCTTGGCGCCTCCTTTGCCCAGACCCTTTCCGCCTTTACCGCGACCAGACATAGCGATAGAGCTGAAGACCCGATAAAGCCTAACTTCGAAGCCTCGCGATGCAACTTTATACGTCTGTTAGCGGACCGAACTGAGAACCTGAAGAAAGGAGGAGGCGGGAAGTCACGCCCTAAGTGGGGGAGGGGAATTGGGCCAAAAAGAAAAAAAAGGAAAAAAGAGGCCTTCTCTGTTCCTTTGTACTGTGGTAACTTGTTACCTTAATATTTAGAATTGATTTTGAATGAGAGCGAAAGCACGAATGTTGTGGAAAATAGAGAAAAGGGGAAGTAATAAAGTAATAACTTGTTATCGCACCGCACACAGATCTCCCCTAGTAGCTAATTTGGTATTTTGGTAAGCAGATAAAAGCAGACTCCAAGAAAATGAATGCTATTCTATATATGGCCTTCTAAAACCTCTTTATACTGGTATATTTAAATCGACTCCCCTTGAGTTTTTAATAACAAGTTAATGTCTGCTTATTATTGCTTATGAATTTTCCATAGCGAAGTTTTAAACAGTTCTCTACCAATTCCTTAATCAGCAAGATATTTTAATATAATTTTTTTCCTGCTCTTGAAATACCACCTTTAACCTTCTTAGAACTAGTACTAAAATTCTGTTCTATTACAGTTTCTAAACAATCTATTTGTTACATTCAGAATTAATTTTGGGATAGATTATATTTTGTCTTTGATCAACTCTCCACCCAGCAAGATTTATGGATTTATTTCCCACTAAGAGTATCATCTTTAATGTAATCTCTGTAATATACTGAGAAAATTTGTCCTTCCTAGTGAGTTTCCATTAGAACGTTTTCAACATTGCAAAATGTTTCAAGAAAAAAGAAAAGAAAACTCCTTTGGGCTTTTCAGAGGCACCAGGCTTTCCTGCCAACATAGGGAAGGTGCATTGTTTCAAAAATAACTGAAGAGATGAAGGAAATTTTAAGTTTTCCAATTCTTCACTCTTAAACTGGCATAAGAGAAAGGACTCAGGATTATTTTTCAAACTGCTCTTTAGCCATCTACTACCTTTAACAATGCTTATCATTTTACAGTTTTTTTATGGAAGGTGGTGGAGAAGCGTGGGGTAAACTGCAAAGAGAGGGATCTAGAAGAAAACCTAAAAAACTGTTAAAAACTATGCTGTCGCATGACGAGTCATCAAGTTCTGTTAATTCTCTATCTTAAAATTACTGTACATCCCAACTATAAAGGTTGAGATTTTAATAATGCACGAGGTTCTAGGGCAGCTTCAGCTTGGAGAGCAAGCACTCAAGACACACTGGTGGTGAAATTGGCCTCCTTCTCATCTAATATCTAAAACTACTAGATCCGCCTCTTCAATTTCAAACGCAGTAAGTAGAAAAGTAGTGAAAAGTTCCAACCAGGAGAGCCGTGAGCCACAGCGGGTTTCATGACCCCCGGAGAAGAGGATTTCGATCAAGGGTCAGAGACGAGGCTTGATCATTTGAACCTTACGTGAAATAAAACTTTATTAACGTATAGAGGGATAAAAGAAGCTTCTGACATCAGAAGGGGGCATGAGGAAGGGACAGAGTGACCCCCTTGCTAGCTCTTCAGTTCAGTTCAGTTCAGTTCAGTCGCTCAGTCGTGTCCGACTCTTTGCGACCCCATGAATCGCAGCACGTCAGGCCTCCCTGTCCATCACAAGCAGTTAAAGAATCACCTCAAATCTGAGAGTTGCAATCAGGCCCCTTTTCCATAACAGGCATTTTGAGATAGCACTGGCATAAAGTGAGTCATCCCCTGCCATAAAACAATTAACATGAAATTTAAAGAAAGGCAGGTTACCAGCAAATACACAGTTTAATTACCATAGCTTAAGAGAAATTTTCCTTGAGTAAGACAACGATGGTTTGTTGAGTCATTATCTGTTCAAGGTTTGAGCCTTAGGCTGAACCTACTTGAAGACAGGCAGATTCCAAGGCACATACATCGTTCGTTAACACAACTTAAGAAAATGATTTCCATAAGAAAAACACATTGGTTAGCTCAAGGTTTCGGAAAGTTTTAAGTTCAGGCAGAACCAGGTGTCATCTTGACAACACAAAAGAAACCTTTTAATTTTGTATAGAGGTGGAAAAAAAAGAAAAGAAAAAGTCTGCCACTTGGAGTCTATTTCCTCCACTTGGGGACCCCTAGCCTTCCAGTTACCCTCCGTGTAGCTTATTGGTTATACTGCAAAGAACCAGTTCTATGTTAGAACTGTCTCTTTTGACTTGCTTCTTGTTATAATCATACATGAGCTGCCTCAGAGGATCCTGGCCCTCGGCCTGTTAAATTGCCTTTGTTCACGTCACAGATAATCTAAACCGCCCGCCTGTGGATGGCTACGAGAAGTAAGTTATTAATACATGCCTTCCCTGATGCTGGCCATTCCCAGAGATGGCCCTTTTTACTTCCTTATTGCCTCTCCCGCTTCTGCTTTCTGACTTTTCCAGATACCGAGATGGTTATTAAGACATTAGTCTGCCATCATCTCGGTTTAGGCGGCTTTCTGAACCTGAACAGTTTGTTTCTGAGGCTCATTGGCCTAGTGAGGCGAGCAGCGAGTTTGGAGCCGGCAATGAACAAGACTCAGATGCCAGATAGCTTAATTGGAAGACCGTAACTGTAAGATCACAGAAAAACCCAGAAATGATTGTAATACCCTAGCTACTTACACTGCAACGATAGTTATCTTCAGATACTTTTGCAAAGTGAAACTTAAGCCTTTCATCAAGGGGAAAAAAAAAAAAACTCATCATATTGTAAAAACAAACAACCTCTCAAACCAGTTATCAGTGGACAGGCCCTTTTATAGAAAAGGTAGGTGGCTCTGAAAAGAGCCTTTGGGTGAGAAGAAATCTGACTACTCTGCAACCAGTCCCTCACTTAGAGCTGGTGTACTTGGTGACCGCCTTGGTGCCCTCGGACACGGCGTGCTTAGCCAGCTCCCCAGGCAGCAGAAGACGCACGGCCGTCTGGATCTCCCTGGATGTAATGGTCGAGCGCTTGTTGTAATGAGCCAGGCGCGACGCCTCGCCAGCGATGCGCTCGAAGATGTCGTTGACGAAGGAGTTCATGATGCCCATGGCCTTAGACGAGATGCCGGTATCCGGGTGGACCTGCTTCAGCACCTTGTACACGTACACGGAGTAGCTCTCCTTGCGGCTGCGCTTGCGCTTCTTGCCGTCCTTCTTCTGCGCCTTGGTAACCGCCTTCTTGGAACCCTTCTTCGGGGCAGGAGCGGACTTCGCTGGCTCAGGCATGGTGAAGTACTGCAGTCACAGAACCACTATAGGAGTGAGAGCCGAAAGGCACCCTTTTAAGGACAAGGGTTTATGCAAATGAAGCGCGGTAGAGGTTTCTGGTGATTGGTGAGCCTTCTGTGTGACATCACAGCTCAGCTTCGCCCAATCAAGGTAGGCATTCTGCAGAGTCGCATTTCCATTGGTCTAAACAAAAGTAAAACGGTAGCCAATCGTACAGCTTTCTTTTCGCGCCCAGCGTGGGTTATAAACTTTCCGTTTCTGTATTCGCTTGTCATTCTCGAGGGTGATCGTTGATCCTGAGTCATGTCTGGACGTGGCAAACAAGGCGGTAAAGCTCGCGCCAAGGCCAAGACCCGCTCTTCGCGGGCAGGCCTCCAGTTCCCGGTCGGTCGAGTGCACCGCCTTCTCCGCAAGGGTAACTACGCCGAGCGGGTCGGCGCCGGGGCCCCGGTGTACCTGGCGGCGGTGCTGGAGTATCTGACGGCCGAGATTCTGGAGCTGGCCGGTAACGCGGCCCGGGACAACAAGAAGACGCGCATCATCCCGCGTCACCTGCAGCTGGCCATCCGCAACGACGAGGAGCTCAACAAGCTGCTGGGCAAAGTCACTATCGCTCAGGGTGGTGTCCTGCCCAACATCCAGGCGGTGCTGCTGCCCAAGAAGACTGAGAGCCACCACAAGGCTAAGTAAAGAACCAAGATTGAAAACTACCAAATAAACGGCTCTTTTCAGAGCCACTTCTATCCTCATAAAAGAGAGTAACACAGTTTGTTGCACCTGGAACTAATGTTTATTACAGCACTGAGATTTGGAACTAAATTCTCCGGTCGTGTAGGGCATGTTCTGGTCTATATTTCAGAATTGGTATTTCGGGGCAGTTGTGAACAAGTGAACATTTGTGTTAGACTTAGCTCCAAACTTAGTTAAATGTTAAATTTTGGTTGCCTTTAACCAGGGGTCCGTATTAGAAACTTAAATATGTGAATGTTAAATATTGGTTGCCTTTAACCAGGGGTCCGTATTAGAAACTTTAGTATGTGGTGTGAATTTTCATTCCCCAAGTCGGCCCTTCAGTGGTTTTATGTGAAAGATATGCAGAAATCATCGAAGTGTCTAGGAAGGTAGCCTTGCAAAAGTATTGATATCGTTACCTGGGCTAGAAAAGTACAAGCTGGGTTGTAACAACGATGGTGATGCATCCTATTGGTTCCAAGAACACTAATGATGAGAACTTAATTTTAAACTGAAAAAAACAGTTTTCAGAATAATAAAAACAAGATTTTGGTAGTCAGGCCTGAGGTCCTCTAATTCCAGAATATGAGACATGTTTGGAACATTTATTCCATTGAGCATTTTGGCCTTTTCAAGGATTGCAGACACAAAGACTTTTCCTCTTCTATTAAATGTAAACGTACTTGTTTTCAACAAATGCCACACACTTAAGTACCATAGTAATGAGATACTGCTTGTTCTAAAAAAAATCTAATGAAGAGAAACAAAAGGAAATAAAGTACAATGTAGCAAAAGGAGTAAGCACAGAATACAAAAGGAGCATAGAGAAGACTGAGAAGGGACATTTGGTCTGAGGATTAAAGGAAATTGGGAAATAGAGGAAAAACATAGGGATTTCAGCAGGAAACCAGTGTCACCAGATTCGTGGCTTGTATGTGCACGCAAATGACAAAAAGTTCGCTATTGGAAAATAAAGCAGAGAGGTCACAAGAGAGAAGTCAGAGGGATGGATCTCTAGGTCGTTCCTTTGGTTCTAAATCCTCTATATATCTTGTATGTTAGTCACTCAGTCGTGTCCGACTCTGCCACCCCATGAACTGTAGGCTGACTTCCAAATCTTTATGTCCATCCCAGACTTCATTCAAGTTCAGACATGCATATTCATCTACTTTCTGATATTCTTTATTATGTGTTTTACTTTCTTATACTCTTATAGTGGAGAAGGCAATGGCAACCCACTCCAGTACTCTTGCCTGGAAAATCCCATGGACGGAGGAGCCTGGTAGGCTGCAGTCCATGGGGTCGCGAAGAGTCGGGCATGACTGAGCGACTTCAGTTTCATGTACTGAAGAAGGAAATGGCAACCGACTCTAGTGTTCTTGCCCGGAGAATCCCAGGGACGGGGGAGCCTGGTGGGCTGCCGTCTGTGGGTCGCACAGTCAGACATGACTGAGGCGACTTAGCAGCAGCAGCAGCAGCATACTCATAGATCTCTGGGAAATTAAAAATGTATATCCCAGACTTATCATCGTCCTTACTCCCCCAGTGATTCTTACAGGCATCACTATCTACCAACATTAGCATGAACGAAAATGGTCTGGTGTATTCGTTGTCAGCCATTACGGGCTACAGTTCATGGGGTCGCAGAGTCGGCAACGACTGAATACACACGCACGCACACACTATGGGATGATGAAACTAAATTCCGGAAAAGCTTAGGTGGAAAACAAATGGTGGTTCGAGACCTGGAATATTTGTGTCCACTTAACTAGAAATATCCACATAACTAGGGCTACTACCTTCCCCTGAAAATAATCTTCAAGTAATGAAAACTGAGAAATCACATAGGTATAACTTCATATATTCAAGTGAGGGTGCCCTACCCAGCCAGCAGGAAGGGCATCTGTCCTGGGCCCCTCTTAACTTGGTATTCTGTTCCCGAATCCAGACGTCCCGGTTTACAGTTAATTAAAAATGTACACTAAAAATTGGTCTTACACGTGCCCGCGGCTGGGGGAAGGAGGGAGCGTTAACCACTTTGAACCAAACGTCTCCCTTTCCATACAAAGGCTGATTCCTGGGGAGGGAGACTCTCAATACTTATCTCAAGGTGCAGAATGTTGAATTCACCCCAAATTCCACGTGATTATAGGTCGTACGTTTCACAACGCCACTTAAACACGACTACCATAGCATCAGCGAGCAAAATTAGAATGTTGGAAAAGCCTAACACTTTCTGCCACGAGGAAAACCTGGAGTAAATAGCAAGGTAACAGTCCCTTTTCATTGTGTATGTGGGCGGCTCTGAAAAGAGCCTTTGGGGTTGAGGAGAAACGTCCAGACTCACGCCCTCTCCCCGCGGATGCGGCGGGCAAGCTGGATGTCCTTGGGCATGATGGTGACGCGCTTGGCGTGGATGGCACACAGGTTGGTGTCCTCGAAGAGCCCCACCAGATAGGCCTCGCACGCCTCCTGCAGCGCCATCACGGCCGAGCTCTGGAAGCGCAGGTCGGTCTTGAAGTCTTGCGCGATCTCGCGCACCAGCCGCTGGAACGGCAGCTTGCGGATCAGCAGCTCCGTGGACTTCTGGTAACGGCGGATCTCGCGCAAAGCTACCGTGCCGGGCCGGTAGCGGTGCGGCTTCTTCACGCCGCCGGTGGCCGGCGCGCTCTTGCGGGCCGCCTTGGTGGCGAGCTGTTTGCGCGGTGCCTTGCCGCCGGTAGACTTCCGAGCAGTCTGCTTAGTTCGAGCCATAGTGTCAGCAACTTTAACGAACGCCACCTAGCCACATATTTATAGAGCGAGTCAGAAGCTGATTGGACAAAAGGCGACCAAGTCTGTCCAATCGGTAATCGGACTGACTCAAGTCAGTGCTCCTTCACTCAGTCGTGTCCGACTCTGCGTCCCCATGGACTGCAGCACGCCAGGCTTCCCTATCCAGCACCAGCTCCCGGAACCTGCTCAAACTTGTGTCCATCTACTCGGTGATGCCGACTCGAACTTTTCGATTGTTGCCCAAAGGCCTTGACCTCAATTTTTTTTTCCAATTTTTCCTGTACAATTGTTTGCTATATAATAGCACTTTTCAGAAGAAATAAATACACACTACATGAGAAATATAGACTACAGTCCATGGGGTCGGGAAGAGTCTGACACGACTGAGCGACTTCACTTTCACTTTTCGCTTTCATGCATTGGAGAAGGAAATGGCAACCCACTCCAGTATTCTTGCCTGGAGAATCCCAGGGACTGGTGGGCTGCCGTCTATGGGGTCACACAGAGTCGGACACGACTGACATGACTCAGCAGCAGCAACAACTATATTAGAATAAAATAAAAAACAGGAGTTCTTTTAGATAATATTTCAACCCAGTATATCTAAAATTTTCATTTCAACATGTAATCAATATAATTGTTAGATATTTCACATTCTTTTTAAATTTTGCACTAACCATTCAAAATACAGTGTACACATATAACATGTCCACCACTTTCTTCTTCTAGTTAGCCACATGTCCATTGCCCAGGGCCACTGGTTTTTACCATATTAAGACAATGAATGCAGATCTATACCGTCACCCCTCAACTTTCCTCTAAACACAAATTTTAAGAACTTAAATTTGTTTTTCAGTAAAAATAATTTGATTTGCATGTGAGGAATTCAAGTTATTACTTCATAAAGAAACACATCCTTGCCTGAACTTCTTTTCAAACAATTCCCTTGCAACATAATTGATTTTTCTATTTTAGGAATGTAATTCCTTTGTTTTTAAAGAATCTTAAATCCCCACCAATAATGTATATTTACCACACATTCCATAAGTTTGCATCTATAATAGTTCCTTGCATGCATGTGTGATACTCGGTCACTAAGTTGTGTCTGACTCTTTATGACCCCCCAATGCACTGTAGTCTGCCATGCACCTCTGTTCATGGAATTCTCCAGGCATACTGGAGCAGATTGCCATTTCCTTCTCCAGGGGATCTTCCCCAGCTGGGGATCGAACCCTTTGTCTCCTGCATGAGCAGGTGGATTCTTCCCCACTGAGCCACCTGGGAAGCCACTGGCAGAAACTTGGGATAAGCTCCTTGCCTGACATCTGAATTTTTCTGGTCATCTCCTTCCCCTCAGAGCCTAGAAGTTACCTGGCAAGTTTTTTTTTTTTCTACTTCAAAGTAAGTGGAAAACTATCTAATTCCATCAGTACATCAAGATCTTTAACACAATAAAAAGACCAAGAAGATGGCATTTTAACAGTAGAATTTAGCATTTTCATCCTAAAACGTATGACCATTACCTTATACCGACATCTCAATTTGTGTGGATGGGTCCAAGGGAGCTAGGAAAATACTTTAGAACACAAAAATAAACCAATGGGTATAATTACGAGGTACCTCAGCTAACTTCCGATAAAAGACCTGGAGATTTAAAATTTCCATATTCAATTATGTAAAACAATGTACGCTGACGTGAAATTAGCGATGCTGAAATCAGCTCAGTTTCTCTGTACAGCAGTACAGAACTGAATCTCGGAGACTGTTTTGGGTGAAGTAGAAAAGTTTTATTCCTTTGCCAGGCAAGAGGAGACACAACGGGCTCTTGTCTCAAAGTGAAGTCTCTCAGTCGTGTCCGACTCGTTGCGACCCTATGGACTGTAGCCTACCAGGCTCCTCCGTCCATGGGATTTTCCAGGCAAGAATACTGGAGTGGGTTGCCATTTCCTTCTCCAGATCTTCCGGATCCAGGGGTTGAACCCGGGTCTCCAGCATTGTAGGCCGACACTTTACCGTCTGAGCCACCAGGTAAACTTGTCTCAAAAAAACCGTCCCAACCTGGGAAGATTTGAAAAGGAGTTTTATACTTCTCAAGGGCGTGGTTGCTGACAAGGTCAGGGTGTATGCCGGATATCAGTTGGTCGGCTCTCCTAATCTTGATGAGTTTCTCTGATCCCTTCAATCTTGCCTCAGGTGGTTTCTAGTCTGCTCCTTAGACTAGCAACTGTTAAAATCTGCTATTTGGAACTCAGGGAAGTTAAGGCTAGTCTTGCCTACAAGAAACGGGGAGAAAGGGCCACCATGTTTGGGAGTCCCACTAGGCCCCACTGTTTTCAGGTTTTTCAGAAAACTAACGCCTCTAATAATGGCCTTTGGCCTAAGAAACAGATTTGATTTGCTCCCTGGACACACGAAACCTTTATTACTAAAACCCAGAAAATCAAAAAGCCTTAAAACTGCCATAGAAAGGAATAAATCTCCCATCCTAACTTTTGTGCTTCCCAACTCAATAATTGGCACAGGGTGGCAATATTTAACGAGTAAATAAATCCTATCTGCCAATGCTGATGGATAATAGTTTATAGACTACATGATACACTTTAACAAAAGTGACTGTCTCCGAAGTTTCAAGGTTGGTGTAATACATGTTTATCCTCAATTATCATCTAGGATCTAAGGTTTAAAATTTAGTGCTCAGTTCTTCCAAGGAAACTTTTAAGTGGCTCTGAAAAGAGCCTTTGGTTTGATTGAGACCTTTGAACTACTGCGAAATAATCCAATCTTCTATTTGCCTTTCGCCTTGTGGTGGCTCTCAGTCTTCTTGGGCAGCAGCACCGCCTGGATGTTGGGCAGGACACCACCCTGAGCGATAGTGACTTTGCCCAGCAGCTTGTTGAGCTCCTCGTCGTTGCGGATGGCCAGCTGCAGGTGACGCGGGATGATGCGCGTCTTCTTGTTGTCCCGGGCCGCGTTACCGGCCAGCTCCAGAATCTCGGCCGTCAGATACTCCAGCACCGCCGCCAGGTACACCGGGGCCCCGGCGCCGACCCGCTCGGCGTAGTTACCCTTGCGGAGAAGGCGGTGCACTCGACCGACCGGGAACTGGAGGCCTGCCCGCGAAGAGCGGGTCTTGGCCTTGGCGCGAGCTTTACCGCCTTGTTTGCCACGTCCAGACATGACTCAGGATCAACGATCACCCTCGAGAATGACAAGCGAATACAGAAACGGAAAGTTTATAACCCACGCTGGGCGCGAAAAGAAAGCTGTACGATTGGCTACCGTTTTACTTTTGTTTAGACCAATGGAAATGCGACTCTGCAGAATGCCTACCTTGATTGGGCGAAGCTGAGCTGTGATGTCACACAGAAGGCTCACCAATCACCAGAAACCTCTACCGCGCTTCATTTGCATAAACCCTTGTCCTTAAAAGGGTGCCTTTCGGCTCTCACTCCTATAGTGGTTCTGTGACTGCAGTACTTCACCATGCCTGAGCCAGCGAAGTCCGCTCCTGCCCCGAAGAAGGGTTCCAAGAAGGCGGTTACCAAGGCGCAGAAGAAGGACGGCAAGAAGCGCAAGCGCAGCCGCAAGGAGAGCTACTCCGTGTACGTGTACAAGGTGCTGAAGCAGGTCCACCCGGATACCGGCATCTCGTCTAAGGCCATGGGCATCATGAACTCCTTCGTCAACGACATCTTCGAGCGCATCGCTGGCGAGGCGTCGCGCCTGGCTCATTACAACAAGCGCTCGACCATCACATCCAGGGAGATCCAGACGGCCGTGCGTCTTCTGCTGCCTGGGGAGCTGGCTAAGCACGCCGTGTCCGAGGGCACCAAGGCGGTCACCAAGTACACCAGCTCTAAGTGAGGGACTGGTTGCAGAGTAGTCAGATTTCTTCTCACCCAAAGGCTCTTTTCAGAGCCACCTACCTTTTCTATAAAAGGGCCTGTCCACTGATAACTGGTTTGAGAGGTTGTTTTTACAATATGATGAGTTTTTTTTTTTTCCCCTTGATGAAAGGCTTAAGTTTCACTTTGCAAAAGTATCTGAAGATAACTATCGTTGCAGTGTAAGTAGCTAGGGTATTATAATCATTTCTGGGTTTTTCTGATCTTACAGTTACGGTCTTCCAATTAAGCTATCTGGCATCTGAGTCTTGTTCATTGCCGGCTCCAAACTCGCTGCTCGCCTCACTAGGCCAATGAGCCTCAGAAACAAACTGTTCAGGTTCAGAAAGCCGCCTAAACCGAGATGATGGCAGACTAATGTCTTAATAACCATCTCGGTATCTGGAAAAGTCAGAAAGCAGAAGCGGGAGAGGCAATAAGGAAGTAAAAAGGGCCATCTCTGGGAATGGCCAGCATCAGGGAAGGCATGTATTAATAACTTTCTCGTAGCCATCCACAGGCGGGCGGTTTAGATTATCTGACGTGAACAAAGGCAATTTAACAGGCCGAGGGCCAGGATCCTCTGAGGCAGCTCATTATGATTATAACAAGAAGCAAGTCAAAAGAGACAGTTCTAACAGAACTGGTTCTTTGCAGTATAACCAATAAGCTACACGGAGGGTAACTGGAAGGCTAGGGGTCCCCAAGTGGAGGAAATAGACTCCAAGTGGCAGACTTCTTTTTTTTTTTCCCCCACCATGTTCTTGCCTGGAGAATCCCAGGGACAGCAGAGCCTGGTGGGCTGCCATCTATAGGGTCGCACAGAGTCGGACACGACTGAAGCGACTTAGCAGCAGCAGCAGCAGCAGCATACAAAATTAAAAGGTTTCTTTTGTGTTGTGATGATAACACCTCAGCACGCCGTGGCTGAGGGCACCAAGGCGGTAACCAAATACACCAGTTCCAAGTAAACGTCATTATAGGCCATGTGGAACCCAAAGGCTCCTTTCAGAACCACTCAAACATTCTCCAGAAAAGAGCCGGTGCGCCTTTCCTATCAGTTCAGTGGGAGGGGGGTGCTATCCCTTGAGTGGCATTTTTTAAAACGTGGTTTAACGGAAATAAAATACCTGGGTGTTAAGAAAGTTGCAGTTTTGCGAGAATTTCTATTACAGAAACTAGGTTCATCTGATGCCTCCCCTTAGGTTTATACTGGATAGCCACAATACCTAAAAACCTCGAGGGCAACAGTTCGAACGCTGGAGAACCCCAGGAAATCACAAAACTGATTTACTGACTTCCTAACACATTTTTTTCTTTTAGTAGTAGCTTCTCAGGAAGCCCCAGACGCAAATACTTGCAGTTTCGTACGTTCTACTGATGTGACTGGGAGCCTGCAAGCACTGAATAGGGGCCATTTTTACATACACGGGAACTACAAATCTATTCTTTGCATATCCCTTCTCTTTATATCATACTGCAGGTCCAAATGCAGGATCTAAGGAACATATCTTACAGCTACACAACGTGATCTGAATTGCTTTCTAACTCCTTAAAAGATAGATACCCCTGAGACGAACTTTTACAAGTGAGAATGGCAATACAAGTTGCAATGATATCAGCCACCAAAGCCAGAGGGTGCTTCCCTGACCCCTGAGAGAATAACGTCCACAGCGGTGACCCTCTTGCCCTTAGCATGTTGGGTATAGGTTTTGGGGTCATGTTCACTTTTTCTAATAAGATTTCAGCACCCCGCAGGTCTCTCTGTAGCCGAGATAAAAGATGCCTTAACCACGCCTGCGGGCCTGGCGCCGGATGGCGGGCATGGTGATGCCCTGAATGTTGGCACACAGGAACTTACTGTGTCTTACCGTAATTTATAGTCCCTCCCTGCCGGGGTCCAGCCCCGGTGGATCCGGGGTGATTCAAAGGTGGGGACGGAGTCGGCGTCCTTGGAAAAATACATATTTAATTACAGATATATAGAGAGATTAGAAACGGATAGTGTAGTAGGAAGATTAGTGGAGAAAAAGAGGCTGAATAACTTGGATTATGTGGAATAGCATCCATGCTCCAGATGGGAATTCAGCCAGAAAAACAAGGAGCAAGAAAGAACGACATGGGGGTATCAGTCTTTCTGGAAACTGATCCGATTTCTTTATTTTTGGGTTTGCTTATATACCTTTTGTTACATATAGGGAAGAATACAGAGTCACGTGGGGGTCAGCAGTCCTGACCTTTATCAAAATCAGGTGCTTCACATAAAAAGGTCTTAGGGATTTTATGATCCTTTCTTTCTGATAACCAAAAACTTATTTTTTCCAAGGGTGTTTTTTCTTAAACCAGGCACCACCCTCCAAATAAAGTTACACTCCTATAGGGTGAGGGTGTAGTGAGTTACAATCAAGAAAGGAATTTATTTAACCCAAGGTTAATGTGGTTAATCTTAAAGGTTAATTGCTTATTTCTCCTATATGCTTAAAGGTTAATACTTATTTCTCCTATATGCTAGTTATATTCATTATAAGGGCAGGGAATATGGAGATTTAGCAGCAAACATCAGCCCAACAAATGAAAATCCTTTCACCAATATTCACCTTAAGATCTATTTAGTCTTAAGATAGTGATAAAGTTACATTTTTACATAGCAAGGACACAGTGATTTATAACAAAGTACAGTGATCTATTACAAAAGAGAAAAGTGACTAACTCAAAAAGTCTAGTATTGCTAACCTTAAAAACTACTATATTTCCTTTTCTATATTCCAAATACATTGATTAATATATTCCCAGGTGCCTAAGGATATGGAGGCCTGGCGGCAATCATTGACTCAACAAGAAGAAAAAGCCCCATGCTAATTAAGACTCTCAAAATACTCCAAAACTCTCTGTGCTGTTTATGGTTGAGAGGTAGTAAACAATCATGTGCATAGTGGCAGGAGTATGAATAATCCTGTCACACAAGCTAGTCTGTCAGCAGAGAGGTTTGACCTGAGACATCCTTGTCCCACCCAGAGCAGGGAATTAGCAGCAATTATTGACACAACAAATGAAAAACCCTTCACCAATATAATTCCTAACCAACCCACTATACTAATAATTTCCAGCTCCCCAAAAGAATTTGCCTTTAGTAAGTCTAAAACATTTCGTGCCTCTCAGGTTGGGAGGCTGTAAACAATCACATGTGGCCAGACGAACCTATACAGGTGGGCTAGATAACCTTCAGAGGAGTCCGTAAGCTGAAACACCCTTGTCACGCCCAGGAATTTTTATTGACTTGGAGCTGCAAGTTAACTCCTTCTCCGAGAGAAATGGTTATGGGGGAGAGCCTCCAGTAAAGTCAGATGTGTAGGTGAGAGCATAAAACAGACTCTGGTTTTGGGGTAGATGCTCGGGAACAGGGGATTTCCTGAGGCTTGATCACGCCTTTGCGTATGCCAAGCCTCCTTCCTCATGACCTTTGCCACGGCCCGAGTTCCTCACGCTGGCCCCCGGCACCTCCCCACCTTGGCACGGCCTTAACATGTTGAGAGTACAGATAAATGGAAGTTCTAAAGACAAAAGTGGGGTGGGGGTGGGGGTGAGGGTGGCGGAGATGTACTTTCAAGCCAGCGTGGGGGAGGAGGAGCCAGGCATTTAGCTGAATTTTTCGGACCAAATTGAAAACTACAGAAATTCTGCGGGACAGATTCGCAGTTCTCGTTTCTCCCACTTCCTTGTTTCAAACAAAGGCGGAGGAGGAGATACCAGCCGAGGCTGCTCCCGAAGTAGCAGAGTTCTCTTGGATAACGTGAGGCTGACGGTATGCTCCCCGTGGAAGGAAGAAAGGATCCTGTGGATTGAGATGTATTGGGCACGAAAAGGAGATTGACCAGTGAACGTGGATCTCCAGTTGCTACTTTGCCTAACTGCAGATGTAGACATAAGATGTAGTGAAGCTTGCAGCCTGAATTGGATTAGGAACGGAAGGACTAACTTCTGGCCCCAGCTCCACCACTTACTCTGTGGCCATGGAGAAATTTAACCACTCTGAGTATTCCACTCTGTGGAAAGCACTGTTCGCAAACACACCATGTGCAATGTGGCATATTACAGTGTGCTAACGATGTATGCTAGATTGTGAGGACAGTTCTACAAAGTAGGTAGTGTCATCATCTCCATCATCTCAAAGCAAAACACAAGTAATTTACCAAATGTCACACAAAATTTTAGGGTGAATGGGATTTAGGCAGTCAGGTTTAAAGTCCATGCTCTTAGCAGTAGGATCCACTGCCTGTCTTAGGTCATAATCGCCACTTCTGAAAACAAAGTGACAGTAAAGCTCTGAAACGACTTTGTTTTTATCAGAGTCACTCCTACAGTATGGGGGGGGGGGGGGCTTCCCTGGTGGCTCAGAGGTTAAAGCGTCTGCCTGCAATGTGGGAGACCTAGGTCTGATCCCTGGAGAAGGAAATGGCAACCCACTCCAGTATTCTTGCCTGGAGAATCCCATGGATGGAGGAGTCTGGAGGGCTACAGTCCACGGAGTCGTAAAGAGTCCGACACGACTGAACGACTTCACTTTCACTTTCCTACAGCATGACTATTCATGTATTCAGTTATTGGGCATTGGCCATGTTTTGAGTGCTGTGCTATATTCTTAGCCCAACTAGGCCACTTCTTGACTGTGTCTTGCCACAGGCTATGTAAACTATGGCTCACCAGACCTTTCCTCTGTAAAATGGAAGTAACTCGAAAATTGCGATGGTAAATTTAGAGGGAGTTTAGTAGCTCTTGGTCACTCAATGTTCTTTTGTCCTTTTCTCTCAGGTATCTTTGCATATGTATCAGAATGACATGAGATAATAAATATGAAGACTTTAATTAATAAAGCATTTTTTTTCTACTGGGAACCCGGTCAATCAGTGGGACTCTAGCCAATTTTCTATTATTAATCCCCCCTCCCCGCCCCCACCCCCACCCCCCGCACTCACGCACCCTGTTGCTTTACAGTATTAACAAACTTTCAATAATGCTTTTTTCTTTTACCACGCTTTCCAGGTTCTAAAAGAAATCTCTGTAATAGTAAAACTGCTCAAAGTGATCAGTAAAAGATAACTATTTCTCTTCTGTCCTCTAATAATCTTCAGTGAATAACAGCAAACAAGATTTTAAACATTTAAATGGGATTTAATGCCAAAGGGATTTTAAGTGTTCTTGCTGCCACCAAAACCCAGCTGTATTTCCTAAACCATCCTTTCATCCAGTTAACTAATAAATATTATTCAGCATTTACTATTCTCTCAGGATAGTCACTGTATGCTGGGATAGGAATGGAAAATTCCGAATAAGGCTGTTCTTGAACTTAATTCTCTGTCACTGCTGGTGGCCTTGAAAACTGAGAGAACGTTCATACAGGAAAAGTGGGCGGTATCCAGCATATTTAAAAACACGCATATCCCTACTCCCCGCAACCTCATCTCTAGGAATTTACCATTTTTGAAAATGTGAAAAATGACGTTACAGAGTTTTCCAAGCAGCCCAGTTTGTAGTACCAAAGACTAGAAGTAATCTGAACGGTGAACAATAAAGTAGAACATTACAGTATATCATTCTACCTGCAGGTAAAAACAAATCTGAAGGCTCTTTTGCATAATATTAGTAGCAATATTTACTGCTTAGTGTGTGCCAGATAATGTCCTAAAACTTTCCCTGTGTGCTTTGCTGCGACCGACTCTGCGACCCTTTGAACTGCAGCCCACCAGATTCCTCTGTCCATGGGACTTTTCAGGCAAGAATACTGGAATAGGTTGCCATTTCCTTCTCAAGGGATCTTCCCCACCCAAGGATCAAACCCACCGTCTCCTGTGTCTCCTGCATTGCAGGCGGATTCTTTACCTGCTGAGACATAGAGGAAATCCCAAAATGTCCTTGTATACATAAAATCACTTATTCTTTATAACAATATTTTGAGTTAAATTACTGGTTATATTTGTTTTACAGATTATAAGATACAGGTCCAGAGATGATAAGAAACTTACCTGTAAATGTACAGCTAGTAACAGTCGTGCCCCACTCTTAGCGACCCCGTAGACTGTGGTCCACCAGGCTCCCTGTACATGAATTTTTCCAGGCAAGAATACTGGAGTGAGTTGCTATTTCCTTCTCAGGGAGCGAGCCTCGCGTCTCCCAAGCCGCCTTAAAAAGAACTGCCCCCTCTGAGGTTCGAACTCAGGACCTTCAGATTATGAGACTGACGCGCTGCCTACTGCGCTAAGGAGGCAGACACGCGTAGTCACTGCTATTCGAACGTAGTCTAGCTTCAAAAACCGCATTTGTAACCACTATATGGCTTCCTCAAGTATTGATAGGTGATGATCTCCATGATTTACTGTCAAGTGCCAAAAGCAAGATACAGGATAATGTGCAGTAGATTTTTGTATACATAGGTTCGTATGAATCTAAAATATCTCCAGGAGACTACTACACAAATTGCTAATATTGGTCATTTTTGTAGAAAGAATGCTGGATAGCCTAGAAGCAGGGATGGATAGAAAATCTTTTTTGATTGTGATGTTTTTACGCACTTTGAGTTTTTAGTCATATGTGCACATTGTCCGTAAACAAACAAATGAAATAATAAGATAATAAATGCTTCAGTAGAGATGTATGTGCAAAACCCAAGGAGCAAAGAATAAGTAATAGTTACCAGCAGAGGGGAGTGGTGTACAAAACAGCATTCTGGGCAGATGAAGTAAGAACGTAGGTGTCACATTCAAGGCACTGGGAATGTTGGTGGGACTAACGTCTACAGGAGTGGGCAAAAGGGAGCGGTGCAAAGGGTTGAGCAAGCAGTCTGAATGTTACACCAAGGGCTTCATTCTGTATCATGAGCACACTTCTCAAAACAACGATATGACTTCAGTATAAAACCTCTAGGTGTGAACCATGAAGAGTTTATCAAATAAGATTCTGAAATAGTCATGATTCTAGATGCCAGTTTAACATTGTATGGTCATTTAAATGAAGCAGACTGTCACATTATTTGTTAAATTATCTATCAGTCATAGATGTTTCTTTGTTTTTCTGAGCATGATAGAGACAGAAAAAGTACCACTAATCCATTAGGGAACTAGTAGTCCTTTTCTTAACCAGTTAAAAAGAGATGTCAAATACAACATTCTTACCTTTGCAACCAGGGAATCAGAATTGCAAACTGCATTGATCTATATTTAAGGACTCTGCAATAATGTCTAATTTTGGACTTCATGGACCTGTCTCTTACAAATCAAGTGACACTCCCACATTTTTATTAGCTGAGAACAGACAGTAGTTTCATATTGGACAGGATTTCATATTGGACAGGAGAAAGGGAATCTGACAACACATTAGGTCACTTTTTACAGCCAGATAATTAATAAATTAATAAAATTCTTAATATATCAGCTCCTTAGAGGTGATGTGGATAAAGATAAAGAAAGGAAAGAGGACTTTGGGAAAGGTGATTTTAAGGAAGGCATGTGGATAAGGCCTCACAGAGGAGTCATTGGCATAAAGTGGTGAGTCACTACTTGGGGGAATCTGTTCCAGGCAAAAGGAACAAGTACCCAAACCAGGCCCCTGCTTAATGTGTTTTGGGAACTGCCAAAGGCTGTTGTGGCTGGAGCAGAGGGAGCCATGGGATGAGAAGTTTTGACTTCTCCTCTTTTTCTCTTTGTTCAACTTGATTTCTGCATAGAGCCTCAACAACCTGCAAGTTTTCTAGATAGCTGCTGAAAAAAATGCCCTGCAAAGCAAGAGAAGATCACTCCATCTCTGTTAAGATCTACATCCAGAAAATAAATAAATAAATAAAATTGTTATAAAACCATTCCTGAAGACTTGGGTTCTACTAAGGGAGTCTTATTCTCAGCCATACCCCAGTACCAAGCCCAGAGCCTAGAATGTACACTGAGTCAATGCCAACCAATGTCTTTTTACAGCTTAATATAATGAAAGGACATAACACTTAGATGGTTATCTAAAGAGGGGAGTTTTCTTATCTTTAATCATCCCACTCCCACAAGATCCCACACAAGCCTGCCAATTTTGTGAACAAACATTAGTTTTGAAAATACATGACAAACAAATTGGCCCATAGGAAGACACTGATGTTCACATTACTTTTGGTGGCAAAATATTGGGAACACTCTCATTGGGCAAAACTAAGAGATTAGGTAGAGAAAATTCCTGTTTCTAGACCTGTTCAGGTTACTGTTCCTGCATGCTAAAGAGCCCAGACTTGATGGCACAAAGCATTTTATTAATCTTCATGGAGTCTGTGGTCAGGAATTAGGTCAGAGCACAGCTGCAATGGCTATCAGCTCTAAAATGTCTAGGGCTTTAGGCAGAAGATCATTGACTTGTGATTTACAGGACAATTGCTGAGGGCTAGAATTATCTAAAAGCATCTTCACTTGCTTGTCTGGCAATCGACACTGGCTGTGGGCTAGCACTAACATTCAGAGGACTTTTTTTTTTCCTTTGGCCACTCGACCTGTGGGATCTTTTTCCCTGACTGGGGATCCAATCTGGTTGCACATCAATGGAAGTGCAGAGTCCCACTGGATGACCAGGGAATTCCCAGCCTGAACACTTTTATGTAATCTGGCTCCCTAACTGTGTGGTGGCTTCAGAATGGTCAGACGTCTCATACATTCCAAAGATGAGTGCCCCAGGACACCTAACCAGAAATTGTGACATCCTATCTCAGAATAAAAATCATAATCCTAACAAGGTCCCACACAGCACTGCCAGTTGTATATGAGAAGATGATTAAATGAGAGGGTACAAAGGTGGAAGCAGGGACTTCACCCTTAGAAAAGATCCTTGAAAATCCAGATGAAAATGTTTTACAAAAGTCATGCTGTTCTAAGGATAATTCTTGGTATAGGAATGTCCTGAGCATTACTGGACTTCCAGCATCTGGCCCTAACCTGAAAACCAGTTGTGCCACTAAGCCACTAAGACAACCAAAACACCCACACATTTTCAAAATTACCGCTCCAGAAGGTACAGTTTTGGGGGGGATTGGGGGGATCACGTTGTTTGAATTTTGGTAATTGGCATCTAGTGCCTCAAAGATGAATATTTGCCACAAGAGATACTTTTTCAAAGCCTTTTCTCATGGGCCCCATGGTGTAATGGTTAGCACTCTGGACTTTGAATCCAGCGATCCGAGTTCAAATCTCGGTGGGACCTTCCTGGTTGTTTCCGCGTTCGTTTTTACTTCTGCAATCTCGTCCCTTAACCCAGCCTTTTCCTTGTAATCCAACCCACCACGCGTCAGTATTAACGAGCAATAGTAACAGAGTCTTCTCTGATGGGAAGTCGGAGCCCACCGGCTGCTGAGCGAAACTGTGTTCAGAATCCAGTACCACCAGGAGAAGCCGCCGATCCTATAACCCGTGCCCAGGTCTGCCCAGGTCCGGATGCGGAGGCGCCGTGTCTCCGCTGAGACAGCTTTATTCCTAGAAAGAAATCTGTGAGAGCAGGCAAGAGAACCTGGTTTTTAAAAGAATGGCCACTTCACCTTAAAACTGGAAAAGGGAGTCTAAACTGAGACGTGATAAATTTGTGATTAGAAGGCGATTAGGGGCGGTTCTGTTCTCTCTCGCGGCTGGGCTCTTCACAGAGGGCGCTCAAAGGAGGCATCTGAGCCCACCGGAGCAGAGCACGATAGATGGACTAGCAGTCCGGGCCCTTAACACTTTCAGGCCACCTCTTCCCATCATAACTGCAAATCCCTTCAATTCTTACTTAGACTTATGTTAGGAATACCTCTGCACAAAGTTGATCCTGTGGGACTGTTCTTCAAACTGTGGGTAGCAACCCATGAGTGAGCAGCCCTTGCTATTACCTTTGAGAATTCCAGTACAGGACGAGTTCTTTCCACCTTGCTGGGGGCAGCTCCCCACATTTTCATGACTGTTGAAACCTAACCTAACCTGCCCACACCTCCAACCTCGTTTGTCACCGTTCCTGTCACACTCATCCCTCCAAAATATCTTCTAGTCACAAACCATGATACAATCATTTCTACCATTTTCTTTTCCTTTCTGTATTTACTACCAGGAAAACGTTTTTGCGCTCCATTTTGCCTCCAGTTCTGATTCTCTGTTCATTCCTCAAATATTAACTTAGACCTTTAAGCCCTTCTTACCCAGGCCTTCACTGGCTCCCTTATCTAGGCTCACGTGCTCCATCTGTCTTTCCTCAGCACCCAAATGTCCCCTTCTCCTACCACCTCACGTTTTAACTGCTTGTTGAATAACTTCCCCCCTCCCTCCTGTTCTAGACAGAGGATATCCTAGGGGAGAGACCAGTACTGTGGCTTTGTTCACCTTTCACTTCTCAGTCCCACAATCCCTGGCTCCTGTTAGGAGTTTAAAAATATTGAGTGCAGAGTTCCCTGGAGGCCTAGTGGTTAGAATTCCAGACTATCCCTGGTTGGGGAACTGAGATCCCATAGGATATGTGGCCAAAAGAAACAAACAAAAAAAATAATTAAATAAAGAGAAAAGAAAAACTTGCTGAGTGCATAAAGTTTCACCTAATCTGATTTGATCATCCCAGAACCCAGGGTAGCTTGTGTCCATGTTTGGTTCCAAAACATTCTGCTCTGCTTTTTCCCAAATTCATTCTCACTCTTTTCCTTCAATGATCCCAAGTCTACAGTAAACTCTAAGAACCAGACTTTGCCCAGGACTGGAGCAGAAACTTCCCTGAAGGTGAATGTCAACCATGACTTTGTCTTAATGAGGCCACAGCAGTAGCTCAATTTGGAGTTGAGGAAGGATATGTAATAGGAGCACCGAATTTTGAATCCGAATTTGAAAAGAAAGTCTCTTTTGACTACATGCTTGCCCTGTCATCCTAAAGTCTGGATGTGCCTACTTTTGGTTATCTATTGGCTAAGGAGAGGCCAGTGCCTGCCATTAGCCTCTGAAAAGTGCTAATTACACATTTGTCATCCAGTTGAACATTTTTGAACGCTGCACAGAAAGCGAGGATTTAATCTGGAGGCGTTCTTTTCCCCTTTCTGGGGTGCAGGAAGGAGACTCTAGCCTCTGAACATTGCACTTTATTCATTGCTTGCTCCAAGGGCTTCACTTGCTGTCCTCATCACAGTTCGCCTGAGGGTGTGAGTCTGGGAAAGCTGTAGGATGTGGCCCTGGGAAGTACAGGCCTTTTCTCTGCAACACGGGGCACCGCTGCTGCACAGGTCAAGGCCTCTTCCTCACGCAGTGCACTTTTGCTAACATATCAGCAACCACACAGAGTCAAGGCCATTGGGACTATTCTCTGGGGCATGGAAAACGTTATCGGGCTGGTGTATCCATTGCTGACTGAGTTATGCCGATGGAAGAGAAATCTACCTGGGTTCTCCCCGCTCAGGTTTAAAAGCGTCTCCTTTGTAAGGACATTTTTCTTGTACCCGCCAGGTTTTGACAGTTTAGGATCTCCAATGGTGAATCTTTACCCTCTCTCTTGAGGGTCTTCTACCCACTCTGTGCAAACAAGAAACAGCCCTTGGCCATTCTTCACCTGTTCTAGAGGAAAACTCTCAACCCAGCATTCCAGAAAAGAACCAATTTACAGATTTGGCCAGTAAAAGCCACCCTGAAAAAAATCCTTCTGTAAAGGAATCCTGCAAGAAACCTGGCCTTTTGTTTTTGGCGATTTTTTTTTCCCCCACCCAGGTAGTGGGAGTTGCGCTTCATGGTCTAAATCCACTAGAGGCGCACGGACCCCGAAATCCGCCTCCAGTTTAAAATCTGAAATCCTGGAACGCAATCCCAATCTGCAAATCATGAAAGAATTTCAGCTAGATCAGTCTCATCCGACGGGCGTCGAATTCCAGGAAACTGCTTGGAGCAAAGCTAGACTCTCCAGTACCGCTAAAGAAATCGCTGGGTACTCACTGCTAAACTTGTGCTGGGTATCTTTGCCCGCGAAAAACCAGCCCGAGGAGTTACTGGATTAGGATGCAACTCAGAATATTCACCAAGACCCATCAGAAAAACTGATTGTCTTGCAGGTTTTCATCAGTGTGGACGCCGATGTGTGTGTGGGAAACAGTTGCGGCAGCAGGGGAATCTTCTCTGTGTCCATTTGGGAGTCTCTGCATATTTTCTGTTGGTGAAAGTAGGACCGTGGGCCTGGACTCAGTCCTAGGAAGATTCTCGAGGGCCTTTCCTTCCCTTTTCCTCTCACCTCCCCGGCTCCGCCTTGTGCTCCCTGGGCTGCAGGGATCTTACTCCACTCGCATCTTCCAAGCATGTTTAATTCCATTTTCCTTAAATGTCAGTATCTCATCTGCGACTCTGGTAAATCTTTCCATAACGCGTTAGCAAAAGAGGTAGATCAGTTCAGTTCACTTGCTAAGGCGTGTCCGACTCTTTGCCACTCCATGGACTGCAGCACGCCAGCCTTCCCTGTCCATCACCAACTCCCGGAGCTTGCTCAAATACGTGCCCATCGAGTCCGTGATGCAATCCAACCATCTCATCTGTCGTCCCCTTCTCCTTCTACCTTCAATCTTTCCAGCATCAGGGTCTTTTCCAATGAGTCAGTTCTTTGCATCAGGTGGCCAAAGTGTTGGAGCTTCAGCTTACCACCCTAGAAAAAGACGATTTTCCGTGAAGTAGCAGAATCTGAGAGAAAAGGGTGAAAGACACCGGGTCTCTGCTTCAGGTTATTCATCTGTAAAATAGCGATAATGATCCCCATCTCGTAGGACAACTGTGACCCTTGAGTGAAGTAACAGTACAAAACGGTTATCATAAAACCGAGCACTCCGTGGGAATGGGTGGGTGGAGAGGACGATTCCTAACATTAGGGAGGCAATGTTTTCCAGTAGAGTCTGGCTTAGAAAATAGTTACAGGCATGTGACAGGTAAGAGTTCATGACTTAATCCTAGAGGAGGAAATCCAAAATGTATTTCTACACTTTAGAAAACCACATCAAGGTTCTTAGGGAGGAAGAATTATATCATCAAAGAATTTAGAAAGCAGTCATACAGGACAGGCCCCATGGTGTAATGGTTAGCACTCTGGACTCTGAATCCAGCGATCCGAGTTCAAATCTCGGTGGGACCTACAGAAGATCTGTTTTTACCTGATTTCACATCCTCTCTCTGTAAATTTCTGATAACACTTATTTCTATGCAAGTCTTCTCATTGCAACCCCTGGAAGCTTCCACCCGCAGACACAAGTCTAGGAAAAAAGTGCTATCCCTCTTTATTGAGTTCAAATACAAATTTTCTTTTGGTATACTAAATGCTTCTCAAAAATTACATCTTTACATTTTATTGGTCACTTGCTACTATTGAACTTGAAAACAACCCAAACTGGGGGTAGGGGGAGACCCTTGAAATACAAAACACGCACTAGAAATAGTTAAAATTATATTCGTCTTTTAGTATATTTTTCTGTTTCAGAGTAATACAATAATCAGTAACAGCGTTTAAGCATAGAAAAATGCAATATGAGGGATAAAATTTCATGGTAGTTATAAAATAGAAATACCTTTGAAAGAGAAAAAGAATTCATGGACACTGTTTGACTTGTATATTTTTAAAGGATGCTAGCTTATATCATGGAGAAGGCAATGGCAACCCGCTCCAGTACTCTTGCCTGGAAAATGCCATGGACGGAGGAGCCTGGTAGGCTGCAGTTCATGGGATCACGAAGAATCGGACACTTTCTGAGCGACTTCACTTTCACTTTTCACTTTCATGGATTGGAAAAGGAAATGGCAACCCACTCCAGTGCTCTTGCCTGGAGAATCCAGGGACGGGGGAGCCTGGTGGGCTGTAGTCCATGGGCTCGCACAGAGTTCGACACGACTGAAGCGACTTAGCAACAGCAGCAGCAGCATATATCAAATTGCTCTTGGGTACCAATGGATAAAATTCAGTGATGGACTGGACTATTTTAATGTTCAAATTTTACCAATTACATTGTGAAAGTTTGGCAATTATATTCTTTAGGACGATTTAAACTTATGAAGAAACAATTTAGAAGGCCACTGGAAGGCAATTGAGAGTATCAGAATATTATGACAATTCATAAAGACTCTAAGAAATGAAGATAGCTTAAGGATAATGTCCTCAGTTAAAACAATGAAATGATAAACCAAAGCGGCATCCTCACCATTCTCTAATTCTTAGACCCATTTATTTCTCATTTTCAAGTGGATTTCTTTCTTATGTGAATTTTCTTTTTTTGCAGGATTTCACCAAAGCGTATTTTTACTAAGCCTTAGTTGTTCAAACATTTCTTATGCTACAGTTTCCAAGTAAATACTTTTTTCTTCTGAGTTTCTTATTAATTGCAACTACATACTTTATTATTTTATATTTTGTATTTAAATCACTAATCAATCTAAAATGTGATTTATTACTTGTTGAAGGTAAATATTTATCTCTGTTTTCTGCCATAGGCAAAGTTAGTTATGTCATCACACTTTATTTTAAAATTATCTTTGCCTACCTACTGAATTGAAATAACAATTTTGTTACTTATTAATGTCTATATTATTTATCTATTTTATAAATTTATTTCTCTTTATGTATACTTATGGCAATGCTAGGATCTTCTGATTAGATTTTATTTTAATACATTTTACCGCCCATAAAGCATTCTTCTCCTAGGGCATTTGACATTTTCAGATGAAGGGGAATAAGAAGATAAAGAAGGGGAGGTTGAAGATTCAAATAATGTATCATTTTGTAATTTCAAGCTTCTGGTAAAAGTTGAGAGCACATTGAATAAGCATACATATAAACCAGATATTCTGGAGTACAGAAATCTCAAGAGTTAGGTTTCAGTCCTTTGGATCTCTATTTAGTTATCTCACTTATAGTAAAGGTGCTGGTGCCATTAAACACTGTCTTTTCCTTGGTGAACCCTGCAGGCTTTGAAGAGATCCAGAAAATAAAAATTATAAGTCAAAAAGTTTCAGCATTTGTTTGAGATATCTAAGATGTGATAAAGCATATTTTCTCTCTTTCAGTGAAACTATGAGCCATGCTGTGTAGGGCAACCAAAGATGGACAGGTCACAGTGGAGAGTTCTGACAAAACGTGGTCCACTGCAGAAGGCAATGAATGGCAAACCACTTCAGTATTCTTGCCTTGAGAACCCCATGAATAGTATGAAAAGGCAAAAATATGGGACACTGAAAGATGAACTCCCTAGGTTGGTAGGTGCCCAATATGCTACTGGAGATCAGTGGAGAACTAACTACATAAAGAATGAAGAGACAGAGCCAAAGCAAAAACAACACCCAGTTGTGGATGTGACTGGTGATGGGAGTAAAGTCTGATGCTGCAAAGAGCAATATTGCATAGGAACCTGGAATGCTAGGTCCATGAATCAAGGCAAATTGGAAGTGGTCAAACAGGAGAAGGCAAGAGTTAACATCGACATTTTAGGAATCAGTGAACTAAAGTGGACTGGAATGGGTGAATTTAACTCAGATGACCATTAAGATTATCTACTCCTGTGGGCAAGTATCCCTTGGAAGAAACGGAGTAGCCATCATAGTCAATGAAAGAGTCTAAAATGCAGTACCTGGATGCAATCTCAAAAACGACAGAATGATCTCTGTTCATTTCCAAGGCAAACCATTAAATTTCACAGTAATACAATTCTATGCCCCGACCAGTAATGCTGAAGAAGCTGAAGTTGAACAGTTCTATGAAGACCTACAAGACCTTCTAGAACTAACACCCAAAAAAAGATGTCCTTTTCATCATAGTGGACTGGAATGCAAAAGTAGGAAATCAAGAGATACCTGGAGTAAGAGGTAAATTTGACCTTGGAGTACAAAATGAAGCAGGGCAAAGGCTAACAGAGTTTTACCAAGAGAATGCACTGGTCATAGCAAACACCATTTTCCAACAACACAAGAGATGACTACGCATGGACATAACCAGATGGTCAATACCAAAATCAGATTGATTATCTTTTTGCAGCCAAAGATTGAGAAGCTCTATACAGTCAGCACAAACAAGATTGGGAGCTGACTGTGGCTCAGATCATGAACTCCTTATTGCCATATTCATATTTAAATTGAAGAAAGTAGGGATAACCACTAGACCATTCAGATATGACCTAAATCAAATCCCTTATGATTATACAGTGGAAGTGACAAATAAATTCAAGGGATTAGATCTGATAGAGTGCCTGAAGAACTATGGACGGAGGTTCATGACATTGTACAGGAGGCAGTGATCGGAGACCATCCCCAAGAAAAAGAAATGCAAAAATGCAAAATGGTTGTCTGAGGAGGCCTTACAAACAGCTGTGAAAGGAAGAGAAGTGAAAGGCAAAGGAGAAAAGGAAAACTATACCCATTTGAATGCAAAGCTCCAAAGAATACCAAGGAGAGATAAGAAAGCCTTCTTCAGTGATCAATGCAAAGAAATAGAGGAAAACAATAGAATGGGAAAGACTAGAGATCTCTTCAAGAAAATTAGAGATACCAAGAGAACTTTCCATGCAAAGATGAGCACAATAAAGGACAGAAATGGTAAGGACATAACAGAAGCAGAAGATATTGAGAAGAGGTGGCAAGAATACACAGAACTATACAAAAAAGATCTTCACAACCCAGATAAATATGATAGTGTGATGACTCACCTAGAGGCAGACCTCCTGGAATGTGAAGTCGAGTGGGCCTTAGGAAGCATCATTACAAACACAGCTAATGGAGGTGATGGAATTTCAGTTGAGCTATTTCAAATCCTAAAAGAGGATGCTGTGAAAGTGCTGCACTCAATATGCCAGCAAATCTGCAAAACTCAGCAGTGGCCACAGGACTGGAAAAGGTCAGTCTTCATTCCAATCCCAAAGAAGGGCAACACCAAAGAGTGCTCAAACTATTGCACAATTGCACTCATCTCACACGCTGGTAAAGGAATGCTCAAAATTCTCCAAGCCAGGCTTCAACAGTACATGAACGGTGAATTTCCAGATGTTCAAGATGGATTTAGAAAAGGCAGAGGAACCAGAGATCAAATTGCCAACATCTGCTGGATCATTGAAAGAGCAAGAGAATTCCAGAAAAACATTTACTTCTGCTTTACTGACTGTGCCAAAGCCTTCGGCTGTGTGGATCACAACAAACTGTGGAAAATTCAAGAGATGGGAATCCCAGACCACCTGACCTGCACTCTGAGAAATCTATATGCAGGTCAAGAAGCAACAATTAGAACTGGACATGGAACAACAGACTGGTTCCAAATAGCGAAAGGAGTAGGTCAATGCTCTATATTGTCACCCTACTTATTTAACTTATATGCAGAGTACATCATGTGAAATGCTGGAGTGGATGAAGCACATGCTGGAATCAAGATTGCTGAGAGAAATATCAATAACCTCAGATATGCAGATGACACCACCCTTATGGAAGAAAGCAAAAAAGAACAAAAAGCATCTTGATGAAAGTAAAACAAGAGAGTGAAAAAGTTGACTTTAAACAACATTCAAAAATCTAAGATCATGGATGGCATCCTGTCCCATCACTTCATGGAGACTAGATGGGGAAACAGTGGAAACACTGACAAACTTTATTTTTGGGGCTCCAAAATCACTGTAGATGGTGACTGCAGCCATGAAATTAAAAGACTCCTACTCCTTGGAAGAAAAGCTATGACCAAGCTAGACAGCATATCAAAAAGCAGAGACATTACTTTGCCGACAAAGGTCCATCTAGTCAAAGCTTTGGTTTTTCCAGTAGTCATGCATAGATATGAGAGTTGGGCTATAAAGAAAGCTGAGCACCAAAGAATTGATGCTTTTGAAGTGTGGTGTTGGAGAAGACTCTTGAGAGTCCCTTGAACAGCAAGGAGATCCAACTAGTCCATCCTAAAGGAAATCAGTCTTGAATATTCCTTGGAAGGACTGATGCTGAAGCTGAAACTCCAATACTTTGGCCACCTGAAGAACTGACTCATTGGAAAAGACCCTGATGCTGGAAAGATTGAAGGCAGGAGGAGAAGGAGACAAGAGAGGTTGAGATGATTGGATGGCATCACCGACTCAATGGACATGACTTTGAGTGAACTCCAGGAGCTGGTAATGGACAGGGAGGCCTGAAGTGCTGCAGTTCATGGGGTCACAAATAGTTGGGCACGACTGAGTGACTGAACTGAAAGCATAGTTTACACAAATAAAGCCAAGGGTTCAATCTCTGAGGAACATCTTTTGATTTCTATGATCCACACTTCAGGGACAGTCTGTGACTCTCCTATTTTTTTTCTCTTCCACTATTTCCTGTTCCTTCCCTATTTTCCCACCAGCCCTGTTTTGGGTTGGCCAAAATTTTCGTTCTGGTTTTTCCATCACATCTTAATGAAGTTTTTTGACAACCCAATACTTCATGTACCCCAGCACTATTACTACACTTTTAGATTGCCAGTTTCACTAGTCTATCTTTGCTGTTTTCTGTTCAAAAGGGAAAATGCATATGTTTTCCTTACTCCCTTTCCTTCTTGAAAAAAGATAGCATATTATAATCTTTGTCTGTACATCCCCTCACATAAGTAACAATATCTCCTGTAAATCACTCCATATCTTTTTTCCGGTTGCATGGTACTTCTCCTCTGAGTCTATATGTCTCAGTTTATTCAACAAATCTCCTGTGCTTGGACATTTTCAGTTAAAAATGCTTTTAGGGGAAGATGCAAGCAAAATAAATTGAAAATGGTTGGTTTTGCCAAATAAGAACATATTCATCAGAGAAGTAAAGGAATGAAACAGATCCAACACATTTTTCGTTTGATATTTTTCTCTGTGAATTCTCACTGCTTAGAAGAATTTATATTTTCTTGTCATAGATAGTCACTCATTTTAAATTATTTAAATTAGACATTTTCTCTCAATTTCTTTTGCAAATATATCAGTAAAACTATTTTTCTTCTAGTTTCTCCACGGAATTCTGATGCACAAAAAAATTTTAAATGTAGTCTACTGTTTTCTATCATTTCACATGCAAGGTTTTTGCTTCTTTTTCTCGTAACATTAGCATGAAACCATTTTATGTAAGTATGAACAGGGATAGTGTATGAAAGGTGTCTTCTCAATTATTGTAACATAAATTGCTTCAGAGAAGAGTTCACAGTATGTTTCTATTAACTTGAACGTTATAAATTATGCCTAAGAATGAACAAGAGTGAAAGGAACCTGAACCCCCCAATTCAAGTAAAAAGGCAATATAGGTTTCTAGCAACCAATATCTCAGGCAAAATAACAATGTTTTTTTCTTTGAGTGTAAGGAAATGTGCAAGAAAATAAAAAATTATATCCTACCTCAGTGTATAGTCTCTGGAACACAAAAGGTTAATTTGTTGGAAATAAACATGAAATTTGTCAATTCTTCCTCTACTCTAAAGATAAGACTTGTCTCTTATCTTTTGAACGAGAAAGAAATTGTGCAGTCATTTGTGGAGGAAAAAAGGAAAACGCTAAACCCTAAATGAACTTCAGGAAATCAGATAATACACTCTCTGAGGCCGTGTGTTGGAGATGTCACAAAAACATTTAGCAGAGGATGGTTTCGATCCATCGACCTCTGGGTTATGGGCCCAGCACGCTTCCGCTGCGCCACTCTGCTTCGGGTAAGCCCCTGTTTTTCCTCTTCCCTACCATATTAAAGATCAGCCACTTTGTCAGAATACATATTTTTTCTCCCTTTCCTTAGCCTGCGATCAATTTTCCCAAGAATTAAATGACCTCAGTACTCCCCTCCATGTTGCGCTTTCCCAATCTGCCAAAAATCCGACATCTTTCTTTCAGGAGCTGCTCTGAGCTCAGTGGAGGAACTTCGAAACAAGACGAGCAAAGCCCCCAAATCCTTCCTTACGGATAACCGAGGAAGGCATGAATTCAGACTTGAGGAGAAAGGATATTAACTAGCTCGCTCTGTTTCCCGTCCTCAAGAAAGTTCCCTGAGGAAACTAGAAGCAGCATTTCCATATATTGACTAACTAAGTGCCATTTTCAGCTTCCGGGGCATCTGGTTTACCCTCTCAGGCCTCTGCCCTTGGCTTCATGAAAAGGGGCTTCGGATCCCTTTGAGGCCATGTCTACAGACAGTTTTCTCTCGTCCTCAGCGAATGCTGGATCTCCCAGACCAAAGGCCTGGATAGAAACCTCTGACGCCTTTCATCCTGTGCTCTGTCTGCCAAATAACTTCCGCAAGTTTCCTCTTGCTCTTTTCACCATCTTCCTTCTGTCCCTTCAGGAGTTTCTGTATCTTCATTAAATACTTGTTTTCCCGGTCCCAGAACAGGTAGGGTATTGGTTAAGGAACAACTTCTCTGTAAACCTCGAGAGAATCTGAATGAAAACACTCCCCTGGCGGTTCTCAGTTGTCAGTGCGAATTTGTGGCTTGGTACTTTGCTCTTGTTCCTGCTACGGAAGAAGGGTCCTGTGTTTTAAGATAAACAAAGATACCATGTGGTCAATTGGAAACCTCAAGCAAAAGGTAATGTTTCCGCCCGGTTTCGAACCGGGGACCTTTCGCGTGTTAGGCGAACGTGATAACCACTACACTACGGAAACAAGACTGCAGGGGGTTGGCTTCTTTTTGACCAGGATAGATGAAAGCATATCTATAATCTGGGCTGCTGCTGCTAAATCGCTTCAGTCGTGTCCGACTCTGTGCGACCCCATAGACGGCAGCCCACCAGGCTCCCCCGTCCCCTATTTACCAGAATATACAGCGATCTTTAGTCGAGAGAATAGAAACTTTCCAAGTGCTCATCTGCAATTGCCTAGGTCTGTTAGCGTGAAAAACTATAACGCAACAAGAAAAAATAGTCCATAACCTATAAGAATGAACTTCACAGACCTACTGACCAAAGGAAGGGCGCAAAAGAGAATGTATTCTATGACGCCAATTGTTTACATTACATTGTAGGCAAGACGCTTGTGCTTTGTTAGGAGTCAGAATAGTGGTTCCCTGGGAGTAGGCGGAGTGGGTAGTTACTAGAAAGTTCTGGGAATATTGTTGATACGCCCGCTGGTTACACAGAGGTGGTCAATTTGTGTAGAATCATCAAGAAAACATTTTCATGTTGGGAAGTGGGGTTATTTATTGAAGAAACTGGGGAGTGCCAGTTGTGGGGACTGGCTAAGCAAGTTGTAAATCCATAGGGCAGGCACTCAGGTAAGACTGGCAATCAGAAAGGGCAGGCAGGAAACAATAGAAAAATTATCAATGAAACCAAAATTTGGCTCTTTGAAAAGTTCAATAAAATTGACAAATGTTTAGCTAGATTTACAAAGAAAAACATAAAGAAGATATTTAAATTACTGAAATTAGAAATGTAAGTGGGGATATTACTACAGATTTTGCACAAATAAAAATATTACAAGGCAACACTATGAAAAATTGTATGACTGCATATTGGATAACCTAAATGAAATAGACAAATTCCCAGAAACACACAATTTACCAAAACTGAAACATGAAGAAACAGATATTTTGACAGACCTATGATTGTTAAGTATATTGAAGCAGTAATCAAAAAAATTACAACAAAGAAAAGTCCACCCTAGACATTTTCACTGGTGGATTCTACCAAACATTTAAAGAAGAATTAACACAATTCCTCTCAAACTCTTCCAAAAAATTGAAAAAAGGGAACATAACTCATTCTATGAAGACTGCATTCCCTTAATATCAAAGCCATTAGAAGAAAAGAAAACTGCAGATTAATATCCCTGATGAACATAGATGCAAAAATCCTCAACAAAATGTTAGCAAACTGAATACAACAACATATTATACACCATAACCAAATAAGATACTTTCCTGGAATGTAAGTGAGGTTTAACATATTAACAGAATGAAGAAAAAAAGAACAGGATCATCTCAATAGATGCAGAAAAAGCATTTGACAATATTCTTTCATGATAAAAAAAATCAATAAACTAGGAATAGCAGGAAACTATTTTATCTTCATGATAAAAGTCATTTATCAAAAAGTCACAGCATCTTCAATGGTGAAAAAGTGTAAGCTTTTTCTCTAATACCTGGAACAAGACATAGATGTTCACTTTTACTACATCTACTCAGCATAGTAATATCAATTCTAGCCAGGATAAGTAGTCAAGAGAAAGATATAATGTCATACATAGAAAGTGCTGAGGATTATACACACACACACACACACACACACACACATTAGAGCTAATAAAAGAATTCAGCAAAATTGAAAGATACAAAATTCAACAAACAAAAATCAGTTGCATGCTTATTCACTTACAATGAACAATCCAAAACAAATTATGAAATAGTTCCTTTTACAATTACATGAACAAGAATGAAACGTTTAGGAATGAACTTAAGGTGGAGGAAGCGGTTTACACTGAAAACCAGAAAACTTTAGAAAGAGGGGGAAAAAAGGGATTAAAGAAGGTATCAGTGAATGAAAATATATCTGTATTCATGAACTGTAAGACTAATATGGTTATAATGTCAATAAAGCCCAAAGTGATCTGCAGTTTCAATACAATCCCTATCAAAATCCCAATTTTTTTGAGATTAAAAAAAAATCCATCCTAAAATTAACATTGACTCTTGTGCAACCCCCAAATAGCCAAAAAGATCTTGAAAAAGGAGAATAAATTTGGAGCCCTCTCACTTCTTAATCTCACAGCTTACTTTAAAGCTACAGTAACCAA
Source organism: Capricornis sumatraensis (assembly GCF_032405125.1). Classification (NCBI taxonomy): domain Eukaryota; kingdom Metazoa; phylum Chordata; class Mammalia; order Artiodactyla; family Bovidae; genus Capricornis; species Capricornis sumatraensis. The sequence goes on from NC_091090.1 coordinate 34,483,077, forward strand.
ATTCATGTGGTCCTGACATATACCCAGAAATATAGACCAATGAAATAGAATAGAGACCCCACAAGTAAATTCTTGCATATATGATCAGTTGGCTTTTGACAAGAGTGCCAAGACTATTCAATGGAGAAATTACAGTCTTTTCAACTAATGGTGCTAGGAAAACTGTTTATCTACTGAAAGAATTAAAGGTGAATTTCATTAAAATTTTAAAACTTGCTCTGTGAAAGACATTTTAACAGAAATGAAGACAAGACAGAGAAAAAGATTTGCAAATGACACATCTGAAAAACGACTGTTACTCAAAATGTTACCTTAATACTCAACCAGAAAACAACCCATTAATTTTCTAACTCCTGCTTCTTTGCTTGTCTTTAAAATATCGTCACCAGCAGCCTTTGAAGGCTGAAGGTCTGAGGCCACGGAATTTGCTTTTATGGGTTTTACCTTATGAAGCCAAGAGAAAGGCCTCGCTGGGATTCGAACCCAGGATCTCCTGTTTACTAGACAGGCGCTTTAACCAACTAAGCCACGAAGCCCCGGTGCTGAAAAAATGTCACAATGTGTTGTTTTTCATTTCAGCGGTTTGGTCGAGCTTTAACTACGAAGTACATTTGGACAGGAATCTCTTCTAGGAATGGAAACTTGATCTGACCAGAGATTCAAAATCAGAATTGAACAGCCAAAGGACTTGAGGGGGCCATTTCTTTTTCATGAATTTATCAAAAAGAAAGATCTGGTTGTGGACCGAGGCAGCTCGAACAGTCCAAGTAAAGACTGAAAAGAAAGTTTGTCTCTCAGCATTTGCGACCTCACGGACTGGAATTCTCCAGGCCAAAATCCTGGAGTGGATAGCCGTTCCTTCTCCAGGGGATCTTTCCAACCCAGATATCGAACCAATGTCTCTCACATTACAGACGGATTCTTTACCAGCTGAGCCACAAGTAAAAATTGGATTGCCCCAGAAACTTGAACAGTTGTCCTTGGACCCCCTTTGCTTATCTGGTACAACTGACACGACCCTTTCATTGTGGGGTTTCTCTTGGTTACCTGAGAGACATTCACACATTAGGTGTTCGATATTAATTCATTCTATTCCAACTTGTGCTTCGGGATTTCCTTTCAGCTCTGTCTCCTCCAGATAAACAAATTTCCTATTTGGGAGCTTCTTTCATGGATTCTTAAATTCTCCCATGACAATTTTCAGCACTCCTACATGACTGTTGCCATTTAAGACAGTTGATATTAGGATTACCTGGGAGTCCTTGGTAAAATTAAGATTATTGGAATCTACCCTGTTTATTAAAGGATCATTGCAAGAGGGGTTCTGGAATCTGCATTTATAATAAGTCTTCCGGGGGATACTTTTGAGTGCAAAGATTGGAGTCCCCATTGTGAGAAGTGCTGTCTTTTCTGGAAGCACTTGAAGTTCTAGTCTTCCGGTCTGTAGCCAGCAGTACCTGAACTGAGAACTTCCAGATGTACAAGCTGGGTTTCAAAGAGGCAGAGGAACCAGAGATCAAATTGCCAACATTTATTGGATCATAGCATTCCCCCCAAAAATATCTACTTCTGCTTCATTGACTATGCAAACGCCTTTGACTGTGTGGATCACAAATAACTGAGGAAAATTCTTAAAGAGATGGGAGTACCAGACCACCTGGAGAGAAAAGTACCAAAACTGGCTTGAAACTCAACATTAAGAAAACTATGATCATGGCATCTGGTCCCATCACTTCAGGATAAATATAAGGGAAATAGTGGAAGCAGTGACAGATTTTATTTTCTTGGGCTGTAAAATCACTGTGGACAGTGACTGCAGCCACGAAATTAAAGGATGCTTGCTCCTCGGAAGGAAAGTTATAACAAATATAGCATATTAAAGAGCAGAGACACTACTTTGCCGACAAAGGTCCGTACAGTCAAAGCTTTGGTTTCTCCAGTAGTCGTGTATGGATGTGAGAATTGTACAGTAAAGAAAACTGAGAGCCAAAGAATTAATGTTTTCAAACTGCGGTGCTGGAGAAGACCCTTGAGAGCCCCTCGGACAGCAAGAAGATCAAACCAGTCAATCCTAAAGGAAATCAAGCCTGAATATTCATTGGAAGGACTAACGCTGAAGCTGAAGCTCTAATACCTTGGCCTCCTGATGCGAAAAGCTGACTCGTTGGAAAAACCCTGATGCTGCGAAAGATTAAGGGCAGAAGAGTAAGGGGGCAGCAAAAGATGAGTTGGTTATGTAGCATTAGTGGACAAGAATTTGAGCAGACTCCGGAAGATAGAGAAGGACAAGGAAGCATGGCGGGAGTGGCAAAGATTCGGACACGACTTAGGGACTGAGCAACAACCACAGCCTATACCTAGTCCAGTGTGTTTCTTTTATGGACATATTGGGCTGTCAGTGAAAGCATTTTGCCATTAAAATCAAAGTCACGAAATTGAACTGCCTCTGGGTCCACTAGTGATTCCCAAAGTGAGCTCGTTTTAATATAGTGTCTTTTGGGCCCCAGTCTTTTGTCGTACGGTGGGGGGTTGAATTCAGCAGGCAAACCGCTAATCTCTTAAGGAAACATTTGGACAGTGCCTTCGGTAGAGGTACCTGAGAAGCTTTGTACTTGGCGTTAGTGCGGTAATTTCTGCTACTCTAGGGCCTCCTCCTCCCACTTGTTTATTCCTTTCGGACTGAAGATACTAATGGGGGTGTAGCTCAGTGGTAGAGCGCGTGCTTAGCATGCACGAGGCCCCGGGTTCAATCCCCGGCACCTCCACTTGGGAATTTTCGATCTCCACCACGAGAACCTACAATGGCTAGTAATGAGTAGTAGACCGTTAGCGAGCTTATGAGTGTTGTAATTCTCTCGTAGTCCTTTTTTCTTTTACTTGGGCTTCCCTGGTGGGTCAGGTGTAATGAATGCGAATTCTCCAATTCAGGAGACCCCGCTTCGATCCCTGGGACGGAAAGATTCCCTGGCGAAGGAAATAGCAACCCTGTATTCCTGTATTCTTGCCTGGAAATCCCATGGACAGGAAAGCCTGGAGGGATACAGTACATGGGGTCGTAAAAGAGTCGGACACGACCTAGCAACTAACAACAACAACAACAACCTTGAGGAAAGACAAGAATTTCTCTGGATTTGAGGTGATCTAGTGAGAGCGGACAGGAAATAGCAGTTTCAGAAAGCACAAAGAGCTTGCTGTGTTTTCTCAGTCCTAATCTTCCTCATATTTTGATGCAATTCCACAAAGCCAGAAATAATTCAGTGTTTTCTTAAATGCACAGGACAATACATTGGTTCTAATTTTAAAAAATGATTGCAGAAGTTTGGTAGTCAGCAACCGGGATGGCCGAGTGGTTAAGGCGTTGGACTTAAGATCCAATGGGCTAGTGCCCGCGTGGGTTCGAACCCCACTCTCGGTAAATGAAATTTTGTTCTCCTAAATCTTTCCTGGACTGGCCTTTAGAAACAAACTTGATAGATTACATATCTGTTTTTCTGTCCTTTTGTGAAAACACTACTTGTCTTCAAACCGAAAGAAATTGCTTCAGTAGGTAGTATTAAGTATGTGGATTATTTCCCTGCACACTTCTATTAGATTGCCAATTTAGGAAAACCGACCAAATCAACAATCTGCCTAAAGAGATTTAAATACTTCAGCTCTGAGTTGCAAGAGAAATGGAAACTTGCACCCCGCTCCCCCCGCATTTGCTCTTCAGGCAATAGTAAAAAAAAAAAAAAAAAGAAAGTTTTTTGTAGCCTCCGGGGAAGAGAGGGGAGGGATTCTCACTGTTTCCAAAGCGTCCTACTCAGAAAGCTCAACTCTGCCTGGGCTGTCCCTCCCAGCTCACTCTGGAAAGCGTAGTTGATTCCTCACAAGCAGAATACAGGTGTTTTGTTCTATTTTGTTTTTCCAGTTTGAAATGTAAAATATGGTCTCCTAGTGTAGTTTTTATTTACACTTCTCCTGTGGTGGTGTTATTAAACATCTTCTATGTTTAAGAGCCATGTGTACTTCCTTTTCTGTGAACTGTTTTTTAATATCCTGTACTCATTTTTCTTCATGATTGCTGGGTCTTTCTCTTTTCATTTGTAGAAAGTTCTTTAAATGAGTCGATTAAGTCATGTTTTGATATGTAACAAGCAGTTCATTTGCACTTTTTGGCAATTTTGGACATTGCAGACTTTGGACTATGAGGGTGAGGTTATCAGTCTTTTCTTTTGGTTTTATGTCTAACTTGGATATGCCTTTCCCCTATGCAAGCTCAACAAGAGTAACAAAATAACTCATTTTTTCTAGAATGTCCCTTACTTCTTTTTAAACTTAGATCTCTGATATATTTTATTTTTTTGTCTTAATATGTGAGGTATCAGTCCAACTCTATTTCATTTCCAGAGGATTACCAATGACCCCAGCACCATTATTGAATACCCATATTATCTCCAATGATTGAAATTACAGTATATTAAATTCTCTTCTCTTTAAAATCCAGAGGACCAGAAGTCTGGCATCTTCAAGATGATTTGAAAGAGCATGGACTTTAAAACTCAACAATCATATACTCTAATTCTGGCTTTCCCACCAATTCTCTGAGCCTCAAGTTCTTCATGTGTTAAATGGGGATAATAATCCCTACTTCATGGAAGACAGTTGAAGAATGAAAAGATAATATATTAAGGGCTGGCAAATTAAGAAGGGCTCTTTGCCACTCTAAATACCCATATTATCTTTGCCACCCTGCAGGTTAGTTTCCTTCCTCCTTAAAAGAAACTCACACTCTTCCTTTATAGCCGTCTTTAAAAGAAAAACATAAATCAGATAAAAATTGTCCTGATAGTTAAATTGCTTATGTTTTGAGATCAAACACTTAGATTCTGCATTTCATAGTTCTCTAACCCCAATGGAGTTAGACATCTCAGTGGGTCATTTTCATGAGCTTCCTCGGGTTTCAAGTTAGAGTCATTAGCATTGTGTTTGCTCCTGGTCGTCTGGGGAAGAGGAAGGAAGTTGCTCCTGAGAACTCATCTGAATAAGCTGGTTTGAGAAACACCAAGTTTCCATGGAGAGGCAAGACTCGTCCTTAATGAAAGTGGATATTCTTGTTTCTTTCCCTCGGATGGGGTAGAGAAAGAGTGAGTGAAAAGTTTGTTTTTTCTGAAATGAGATTCCAGGGAACAAAGATTTTACTTATATTGAAACTTTCTGAAAAGAAAACACAGCAATCTCCTAGTGGTTGGTTTGCAAAGTAGTTTAGGTTATAATGCTGATGACACCAATGTCCAAGTTCCATCCCTACAGAAGTTAAATTATATACTTTCCTTCACAAGAGACTCAAATGAGATCTGAAATCACCATGCCATTCCCATCTCTGCCACAGAGAAGGTCTGAACCTGTTGTATCTGAGTTGATTAAATTCCTCCAGTCAGTGGGGGCTGATGGCAATTTCTACTCAAATCCAACCTCTGTTGTTGTTTCTTGAGGTAGGCAGAATTCAGCGGTAACACAGATGCCCTCCCTCTGATGTACAAGTCCTGCACAACCCCTCATACTGTGAATATGATTAGGGTATGCTACATAGCACCATTGACTTTAAAAAAGGAAGATAATCAGGAGTGAGCCTGACCTACTTAGGTGAGCCCTCAAAAGGGACTGGACTCTTTCTGAAGTCAGAGATTGTAAGTGTGAGAGGAATTGAGGGATTCGAAGTGAGAGTTTCTGTTGCTGGCTTTGAAGATGGAGGGGGCCAACAGAATGAAGGTAGCCAGCGGGAGCTGAGAACCCCCAGCCAACAGCAAGAATGCAGGGATGCTACCATCACCGTAAGAGCTTAGAATGCAGCCCCATGTATGATTTCAGCCTCGTTAAATCCTAGGTAGCAGAGAACTCAGCTACCTAGTGCTCACACTTCTTACTTACAGAAATCTGAGTAGATACTTGGGCATTGTTATAATCTGCTAAACTATAACTTGTTATGCGGCAACAGAAAACTAATAGATTTCTATTTGTTTATTTTTTTAAAGTACATAATGTAAAATGTGAAGCTGGAAATGTTATAACAGAAAATTGAATTGTGTCAGGTGCCTCTGGGGGCCACTCTCCACCTGTGTTCTTTCTGTCCCTTTCTTGGGGTCCTGCTACTGCCTCTTTGAGTGACCCTCACGTTTCATCTCTCTAGATACCTGGAAACTGATATTGGTATTTTAGATTAATATAAGCATATGTTCCCTGTTATATATGTTATGTATTATAGGTATTAATTTCACATCTAACACATAAAGTAAAAATAGCTACCAACTGATTCCTTAAACTACTTGTAGCATGCATTTTGACATAAAGTATGCAGCACTGGTGGTGGAGGGGGGCTAAGTTCCCACCCTCCCAGGCTTCTGGATAGAGGAAGAGACCTGCCAATGGTAATTTTAAGAAGTATCAATTAGTATCCTTTAGTTTTAAAACTAGAGTATGTATATCCCTGGGAATAAATGGACATAAGGAATCATTTTCCTGACCTTGGACATGTATGTGGATTCATTTAGGACTGACCTGCCTGAAAACTCTGTGTTTTCCCACCTTCTTTTGTCACAACTCTTCTCCCACTAAGAAAAAGGAGATAACTTTCAACCATCCGATAGCATACTCATCTTATTTCCCCAAGACACAAAGCCTACTCAAAGCATCTGACAAAATGACTCTAAGTAATGCTACCAGTAAGAAAGGGAATGTCTTTAAAGACTGACTAACAAAATTCTTTTGCAGACTCAGATAGTTTCTTGAGGTGAAGGAATTCAAGCTGAGCTATTTCAAATCCTAAAAGAGGATGCTGGGAAAGTGCTCCACTCAATATGCCAGCAAATGTGGAAAACTCAACAATGGCCACAGGACTGGAAAAGGTCAGTTTTCACTCCAGTCCCAAAGAAAGGCAACGCCAAAGAATGTTCGAACTACCACACAATTGCACTCATCTCACACGCTAGCAAAGTAATGTTCAAAATTCTCCAAGCCAGGCATTAATAGTACCTGAACTGAGAACTTTCAGATGTTCAAGCTGGATTTAGAAAACGCAGAGGAATTAGAGATAAAATAGCCAACATCCACTGGATCATAGAAAAAGTAAGAGAATTCCAGAAAAACATCAACTTCTGCTTCACTGATCACACCAAAGTCCTTGGCTGTGTGGATCACAACAAACTGTGGAAAATTCTTAAAGAGATGGGAGTGCCAGACCACCTGACCTGCCTCCTGAGAAATCTGTATGCAGCTCAAGAAGCAACACTTAGAACCGGACATGTAACAACAGACTGGTTCCAAATTGGGAAAGGAGTACGTCAAGGCTATATACTATCACCCTACTTATTTAACTTACATGTAGAAAGTACATACATCATGTGAAATGCTGGGCTGGATAAAGCACAAGCTGGAATCAAGATTGCCGGGAGAAATATCAATAACCTCAGACATGCAGATGACACTACCCTTACAGCAGAAAATGAAGAGGAATTAAAGAGCCTCTTGAAAGTGAAAGAGAAGAGTGAAACGGTTGGCTTAAAACTCAACATTCAAAAAACAAACATCATGGCATCCGGTCCCACCACTTCAATGCAAATAGATGGGGAGACAATGGAAACAGTGAGACTTTCTTTTCTTGGGCTCCAAAATCACTGCAGATGGTGGCTGCAGCCATGAAATTAAAAGACACTTGCTCCTTGGAAGAAAAGCTATGACCAAGCTAGACAGCATATTAAAAAGCAGAGACATTACTTTGCCAACAAAGGTCCATCTAGTCAAAGCAATGGTTTTCCCAATATTCATGTATGGATGTGAGAGTTGGACTATAAAGAAAGCTGAGCACAGAAGAATTAATGCTTTTGAACTGTGGTGTTGCAGAAGACTCTTGAGAGTCCCTTGGACTGCAAAGAGATCCAACCAGTCAATCCTAAAGGAAATCAGCCCTTAATATTCATTGGAAAGACTGATGCTGAAGCTGAAACTCCAACACTTTGGCCACCTGATGCTAAGAACTGACTCATTGGAAAAGACCCTGATATTAGGAAAGATTGAAGGCAGGAGGAGAAGGGGACAATAGAGGATGAGATGGTTGGATGGCATCACCAACTCGATGGACATGAGTTTGAGCAAGCTCTGGGAGTTGGTGATGGACAGGAAAGCCTGGCCTGCTCCAGTCCATGGGGTTGCAAAGAGTCATGACTGAAAGACTGAACTGAACTGAACTGTGCCTTCAAACATGAAAGAAGGTCCAACCCAGTTGTCAACAATAGACTAACAGAAAACTTTAATGATAATGTGGTTTTAGCATGTGATATAGGGGTTAGAAAAATTAGAATTGCATTCATATTTCAAAACTCCTTTAATTCCTAACTACTTAATTAGCTCATATCTCTAATAATTAAATAGACATAAAACTGATGTTGAACCTTGCAACGTCAGTCTTGCAACAGGACTACTCATCCATGGATACACAAATTAATTAGAAAATATTAGTCCCATCCATGTCATTAAGAGATGAGTTTGCAATTCAATTTTATTTTATGTTTATAACTTATCAATATATTAATACACTCACAGTGATTTGCTGTAACAAAAACTGCAATAACAATGCAGGAAACAAATTGTTAACTCAAAGCTATATAGTCATACAGAGAAGAAGTACAACAGAATAGATTAAAAAACAACCATGTTACAATACAATGTATTTTTGTGGAGTGGGGGAATGAAAATATAAGTCCAAATACAATAGAGAGGATATAAAATGTCAAATGTTAAAGAAAAAAATTTTTTTTAAATAGATTAACCAAACCAAATCCATTAACCAAATATTCACTACGGTATTTAGATTCATTTAGAAGAGTGATATTTTTAAAATGCCACAAATTACAATGTACTGGAAATCACATTCTTTACAACTGTTTGAACTTATGATTTGAAATTTTTAGATGCTAATCTAAAAATGTACAAGGGGTACATAATTTTTCAAAGGGGTATGCTTTCAAATTTTGAAGGCTACTACTCTAGAGCAGGAATTCTTAACATGTGATGTCACACAGTGGCTATAAACAAAGACTTAGGAGTTAGTCTTACTAGTTGTGTGACATTGGGCAAGTGACTTAAATTCAGCTCAGTCTACTTACCTGTAAAATGGGGACAGTAAAAATACCCTATCTATAAAGTTGTCAAACTTCAGTAGACACTAGAATCACCTGGAGGGTTTGTTAAAACACAGACTGTGGGCCCTGTTCCCAGAGATTCTACCTGAGGAGGTCTGGGGTCAGGCCCCCAAACCTGCATTTCTAACAAATTTCCAGGTGACACTAATGCTGCTTGCTCCTTTCATCTATCTCATAAAGTCATTTACTGTGTGGATTAAAAATGTTAGTACATAAAGCAATTATCCTTCAATTAAAAAATAAATTAATTTTAAAAATATATATGTCCTTTAAAAAAAAGTTAGTACATAAAAATTCTTAGAAGTCCACTGGCCCAAACCAGGTACTAACACACATTAGCCATATCATCAGTTAGAATTTGATTCACTGCAAAAGATAATTTTACTGCAGTGGGTTAAACAGAAAAGAGTTAGCACATGTCATTTAACAAGAGGTCCTGAGATCAACCATCCAGGGCTGGCACCACTGGTCAAGAGTGCCATGAAGTTCCCAGGCTCCTTCTGTCTTCTTTGCTCAATTGTCTTTGCTCAGTGGCTTTCATTACCATAGACTGAGAATAGCTGCTGTTCCTCCAGGAGTCTTGTCTGAATTCCAGATAGGAAGAGAGAAGAGAAAAGGAGCAGAGGGTAGAGTTGATGGAGCATGCCAGCCAAGTCACAGACCCTCCCTTTCATAATTTATTTTTTAGAGAAGTCACTTGCTTTTAAAAAATGTTTCCAGAAGTTCTCCACATGTGAATGGAGCTAATAAAATTAATCAACATTCAGTAAAACAGACTCAACAGTACTAGCCACACTTCAAGTATTCAACAGACACAGGTAGCCAGTGACTACCATGGTGGACAACACAGATGTGGGACATTTCCACCATTATGCAAAGTTCTAGTGGATGACATTAGACTACAAGATGCACCTCTAAGTCTCCTACAAGATCTATGAAGCTCTTTCTCTCCAGACTTACCTCCTGTTGCTATACACTTTAGCAAAGGTCAGCAGGCTATTTCTCAGACCTGCATTTGTTTACAGTTCTGCTGCCTGGGATTGTACTCTCTCTCCACCTCGTCCATCTAGAAAACAAGAATCCTTCTTTATACACACATATTCAAAAAGCCAGAAGAACTGAACATGATGGAAGATGTATTTCTGAGCATACCTTCTCTTTTATCTATCACTACTACAAAAAATAGCAGATCCAAGAGATTATTCAATCTTTCAAAAAATCACACACAAAAAACTTGATTGAAAAATGGGAAAGGAACTTGAACAAACATTTTTCCAAAAAAAGATATACTAATGGCAATAAGCACAGGAAAAGATTCGTGATGACACTAATCATTAGGCATATGCAAATCAAACCCACAGCGGTACCACCTCACATCTATATTGGCTACTATCAAAAAACTCAGAAAATATCAAGTGTTGGCAAGAAGAAGGAGAAACTGGAATTCTTGCATATTGTTGGTGGAACTGTAAAATGGGGCAATCGCTATGGAAAACAGTATGGAAGTTTCTCAAAAAATTAAAAGTACAATTACATGATCCAGCCATTCCACTTCTGGGTATACACTCACAAAGAACTTAAAGCAGGGTGTTGCGGAAATATTTATCCACTCATATGCAATACCAGCATTATTCACAACTGCCAAAAGGTGAATGCAATCCAAGTGCCCATCAGTGAATAAATGGATATACAAAACGTGGCATAGGCATGCAATGGAAGCATATTCAGCCTTGAAAAGAAATTCTGACACATGCCACAACCTGGCTGAAACTTGCGGGCTAATATATCTTCAACCATATCTTCAACCATCTCTGATTTTTAAACTACAAAATGATCTTGGGTTTTTTTTTAATTGAAGAAAAATATGCTTAAACATAGAAAAAAAATCCTGCTGAGTGCCTCAGATTAAGTAGGATAAAATGAGAACTCGCTCTACTCATTCCTTTTATTATCCAAGTGTTGGACTCAGTACCCTTCTGATAAATTTCCTTCTGAGAACCTCTGTACACAAATTAAGTGCCAGTTAGGCCTCACGGCTTCGACTAGACAGTGTTAGAAGAATGGTTTCTGCCCAGAAGAACAAAGAGTCAGATACACTTCTTGGATCGGACAGTAGCCCAGTGGTTATTTCCACCCGCTGCACACTGGCATTACCTGGGAAATTTAAAAGCCAAGCGGTTCTAAGGTGAGAGCAGGCTGGCTGTGTAGATGTACTGCTATTTTCTGATCACTAACCCCTCCCCTACCCCCTAACCACTACACATCTCATATTTATTTAATGTCCAGAATTATCAAACAGTGCGCCTGACACAGTCGCAACATTTCTGTCTTCCGGGTAACGGTTCTCCACTACGTATCATTATCTAGAGCACGTGATCTCTCCAGCACCAGTAGCTCAAGCGCCTGAATCTCTCCCTGCATGTGTCCGCCCCTCACAACCACACCCACAAACCATGACTCGCTACCTACTACCGTCCACAAGGCAGGCCGCTTCCGTATGGACTTTGCTGATGGGGAGCGTCCAGGCCTATGCCATCTGCTCTCGCGCCAGATACGTCTCTGCTTAATCTTCGATTAGGTTCAGCTCCTAAACCCGCGGGGGTTGTGTTGGGGTCCGGGGATAAAGCGCCGAAACTTACTTACCTTCATCCTTGCCCGCTGACACCTCCTGATTTTTTGCAAACTGCTGCTTCTGGGCAAGAATATGCGCCACGGGGAACAACTCTAGTCCAGACTTCGGTGTTTGGACATTTACTAAAGTCCTGCCTTTGTCAGATCAGAGGATGCGAAGCCTGGTCCTTCTCTATCTGCCTGGAAGGTCCAGGCAGTCTTGCTTGGGCACGAGATTCAGGGCGTTTGTTCCGGAGATCGCGGAAGCCTGCTGCCAGGAAAACAAGAACGCGAACGCTTACCCCTCTGGGGTAGAATAGAGAGACTGGATGGTTTACTTTCACTGGCTTTATTTCCAGGTCCCCTCTAGGAACCTGGGAGGTTTCTGCATCTCTGTGGTTATTTCTACAGCTTCCCGTGCCTTTACTCTGTTCTAGGCCCTGCCGTCTAAACGGGTTGGGAAGGTTTGACAGAGAAATCGTTTGGGAAAACTTCACAAGTATATATGCAAAAAAAGAATAGTACCATTAATTCGATGTACCTGTCTCACACCTTCTATCAACTCATGGCAATGTTATTAACCTATAACCCAGCCCTCATTCCTTCAGACACATTGCATGAATCTCAGACCCGTGTCACTGATAAATTTAACACAGCCCAGACTAAGTTGAGTTAGACGCTTGCCTCGGGCACAAAATTTAGACTTCCAAAAAGCTTTGCAATAGAGACAATAACATTTGAAAGTATTTTTAAAGTAAAAATTAAAGCAAAAAAACTATAATGAATACAATATCAATATTTTAAATAGAGAATCAGTATTACTGACTCGTTCCTTTTTCCCAGCTCCTACATGACTGACAAAAGGCTGAAACTTAAGTATCTCTGAGAATGAGGTTGCTTTTGAAAAACATAATCACAATATCATTATCACATCTAAAAATAATACCAAAAATAAGATCATCAAGTATCCAACCATTGTTCAAACTTTACCAGTTTTGTATATTTTATAAATATATTATATAACATATATTATAAAATCATATGTGAGTAAGGAGGGCTGGAGTGAGAATTCTCAGGCATCTTTTATCTAAGGTGCATAAGTTATCAAGACCTTGGACATAGATCACTTGAAGCATTATGTCATCACCAAAGATTTGGCAACAAACTTCCAACAGGCCTGGTCCAGAAAAGTTGTCTTGGGAAATCTGATATCTGGGTATGAAGTTCATGTGAATGAAAGAGTAGAACAGTAGGAAAGAGGTAGAAATGAGAAGGTCTCTCAGATAGTGGTAATGGTAGGTAAGGGTACTAGAATGGAGTACTGAAGAAGAAAGAAAATCAAGGAATGTGGACAGGAATAGAAATATAAAAGGAGAAACAAGGATCATAATCAGTGGAATGGGTAAAGAGGAAAGATTATTATGGCTCTGAAATAGCACAGGAAAGAAAAAAGAGAAATACGATATTTATCAATCAGAAAGATGAGTAAAACGATCACAGTCCATGAAGGAGTAACTGCATTACTTTGGCCTTTATTTCCTGTTGTATAGATTTACCATAACTGCACCAGACAATGCTGTTAACTAATCAGGGATCTTAGATGCAGAAGATAGAATCCACACAAATAAGGTAAAATTAAAAGGGATTTCTTATGCATTCACAGAGTTTCTTGGAGACCAGAATCAAGTATAGATTACGCGACACTGCCAGAAGCACTCAGCCATGAAAATGCTTCCGTAGAAATCTTACTGCTGCCACTTCTGGTTCCACAAAATCCTAGACAGTAGCTGCACATAAACCAAAATATCCGCAACAACCTTGCATGTGTGAAAGGATTTCAAGCTAAAATCAAACCAGAGGATATGAAATGAAATGTCACATATTCACCCTCTGAAGATTGGGAGGTAAGAGCTAAGAGACTTATTTCCCCTAAAATGCCTAATTTACAGAAGACAGAGACTTATCTCCTAATCAATGAGTAGCCCCTAATCTGACTGGACTTGCCCTTCTTTGCATTCTTGATCATAAATACAATCACCTTAAAAACCTCAATAGACCTATCTTGCTATATATATCATGAATTTCCTGAATTGTAATTCCTTTGCTATTCTTGAATAAACTCTATCTTTGGTAATTTGAACTTGTCTCAGTTTACCTCTTTATTTATGTTGACATATGTCAGAAGAGCTATTCAGCCTTTATCTCACAACATTCATTTCTCCCAGTCTTATACTGCAAAGTCAAGTGGGCCTTAGGTAGCATCATTATGAACAAAGCTAATAGAGGTCATGGAATTTCAGTTGAGCTATTTCAAATCCTGAAACATGATGCTGTGAAAGTGCTGCACTCAATATGCCAGCAAATTTGGAAAACTCAGCAGTGGCTACAGGACTGGAAAAGGCCAGTTTTCATTCCAATCCCAAAGAAAGGCAATGCTAAACAACAGACTGGTTCTAAATCGGGAAAGGAATACGTCAATATACAATATTGTCACCCACCCTGCTTATTTAAAGTCTATGCAGAGTACATCGTGTGAAATGCTGGACTGGATGAAGTACAAGCTGGAATCAAGATTGCCAGAAGAATTATCAGTAACCTTAGATATGCAGATGACACCACCCTTCTGGCAGAAAATGAAAGAGCCTCTTGAGGAAAGCGAAAGAGGCTACTGAAAAAGTTGACTTAAAACTCAACATTCAGAAAACTAAGATCATGGCATCTGGTCCTGTCACTTCATGGCAAATAAATGGAGAAACAATGGAAACAGTGAGAGACTTTATTTTGGGGGGATCCAAAATCACTGCAGATGGTGACTACAGCCATGAAATTAAAAGACACTTGTTCCTTGGAAGAAAAGCTATGACCAACCGAGACAGCATATTAAAAAGCAGAGACATTACTTTGTCGACAAAGGTCTGTCTAGTCAAAGCTTTGGTTTTTCCAGTAGTCATGTATGGATGTGAGAGTTGGAGTATAAAGAAAGGTGAGCGCCAAAGAATTGATGCTTTTGAAGTGTGGTGTTGGAGAAGACTCTTGAGAGTCCCTTGGACAGTAGGGCGATCCAACCAGTCCATCCTAAAGGAAATCAGTCTCGAATATTCATTGGAAGGACTGATGCTGAAGCTGAAACTCCAATACTTTGGTCACCTGATGTGAAGAATTGACTTCTTGGAAAAGACCCTGATGCTGGAAAAGATTGAAGGCAGGAAGAGAAGGGGACGACAGAGGATGAGATGGCTGGATGGCATCACCGACTCGATGGACATGAGTTTGAGTTAACTCCAGGAGCTGGTGATGGACAGGGAAGCCTGGCGTGCTGCAGTCCATGGGGTCGCAAAGAGTCGGGACACGACTGAACTGAACTGAGTCTTACACAAGCACATCTGCTCAGCAAAAGCTATGTGACACAGGAAGTCCTAGTGACAAGGAGATCTGAGAACTGGAGATTTTACTGCTGCAGGTTTAGTGTACAGGAGGCACATTGCAACAGGGTTGCAGAGGTGTAGAGTGAGAAATCTTTACTACTGGTCATGGTTGCTACCTGGTATCCATTTCACCCTTTTTCCTTCTTAAGAAACTGATTTTGTTTCAATATCCATCATTCATACGCATAAATTGAAGAACTCAGGAGACTCTACCCCCATTTTAAGTTCCAGGGCAATTTATGAGTAGTCTAAGATGAATATGTAAATCCTATGCCTTTATGGGGAGAAGGCAATGGCACCCCACTCCAGTACTCTTGCCTGGAAAATCCCATGGATGGAGGAGCTTGGTAGGCTGCCGTCTATGGGGTCGCTAAGAGTCAGACACGACTGAGCGACTTCACTTTCACTTTTCACTTTCATGCAATGGAGAAGGAAATGGCAACCCACTCCAGTGTTCTTGCCTGGAGAATCCCAGGGACGGGGGAGCCTAGACGGTGGGCTTCCGTCTATGGGGTCACACAGAGTCGGACACTACTGAAGCGACTTAGCATGCATGCATGTATGCCTTTATAGATGATTGATTTACAAATTTAGGTTTAAATCGATAAGCAAAAGCATTCCCCTGCTAGCTGTTGTAGGTTCAGAGGTAGGCAGATCCAAATTGTCATAATCACAGTTTAATGATTGAGAGGAGAGGTTATGCTTTTCCTTTGTGTTAAGAGCAAAGAACATTTTGCCCAAGGTGCTTCAGGCTGCAATATTAAAGACAGCTGTAAGATTAGGCAGCCTAAGCGTAATGATGACAAACTGGTTAAACTTGGTTCTATTCTTTCACATTGTTGGTCATCCCAGTTAGACTTAAAAAGTGGCCCGTACGGGGATCGAACCCGCGACCTTGGCGTTATTAGCACCACGCTCTAACCAACTGAGCTAACCGGCCCTCACACAAATTGCTACTCTTCCTTAATGTTTTGATTGTATTGACCTTCTAGAATTTCTTTATCATAAATGGGAATATCAGTCCTATATATACTGGTCCACTTCTGTTAAAGGGAAACAAAAGAAAAAAGTCTATCAGGGTCAAGTATGAACCTTGCCTTTCAGAACATGCCTTCTTGGAACCAATGCAAATGCATTTTGTAATGCAAACTCTTTTCTAACAAGTACAAAAACCATTTTTAATGAAAATGGCAAATTGGAACATTTGATAGTAAGGACTTTGATATATTTGCATATTGGAGACCGCAGTAATAGATGGTGAGAGAAGGGAAAAGAGTTTTTCTACCTGCAGACTCTTTGGGAATGAAGAGAATAAGTGCTTGAAGAATAAGAATAAATACCAGCAGTATTTTTAAAGAACAATTTAATGAAAATAATCCATCCATCCAAACATCTATCCCTGAGAAAAAATTAAAAGCTTCCTTCCGAGAGCAAATAATGGAAAGGTAATGCTAGTGATAAATGAAAGGCATATGACCTTAATAATGAGCTAGAAAAAAACTCAATGTGAAAAAGCTCTACATGAACCCAGGGAATAGTAATGAATAAAGCTTTCCATGAACAAATGAGAAACTAGGTCTGAGGTGGAAAAAAATGAGCTGATGCTTAGGACAAGTAGAAAAAAATATACATTGAATTTGGGAATGAATGTGGTGTGAGAATAAAATGGACCTGCTTTTTAAGGTTGCTATGCAATACTTCAGTTCTAGTTTTTCAGAACTTTCTATTTAGATATCACAGGTGTAAATAAAATCTTATTTAGCCATTATTGTGGACCGAAGACTACTTATGTGTTTTAAATGAATTAACATATTTAAACATAACTCATTTATGAGGTGAATACTACAATCATTCCCGTTTTACAAATAACCGAGGACAGAGTTTAGAGTCAGCATTCTGATGATTTAACCTTACAGAACTTCCTTTTCATTGTCACTAAACTGCTCCTTAAAATCGGTGTTTATCATTTTCTTAGTGGATGGCCATAGTCTGAGGACCCTCCTATTCTAAAAGCCAACTTTGCAGCATCTTGATTTATACCCCAGGATATTAATTGCTTCAATTTCAATTAATATTAATCTCACCACTAATAGTGAATATGTGACATGGATCTGAAAATTCCTATCCCAGGTAAGGAAAACTCTGAGCATCAGCCACGTGCACTGTATTATTATTGCAGGGCAATTCTTTCTAGCAATTTTACTGTATTATTTAGTGATTCACTTCCTTTTCTTGGTTCCCCAATAAGGAAAGGAGATATATTGAGAGCAAACACCCTAGAGACATTGATTTTTTTTTTCCTCTCTCTTTTTCCTCTGATTTTTTTTTTTCTCTCCAAGAAACAGTTTCGTTACGGAAAACAAAACAAAATGAAATAAAGAAAGAAAGGCCCTCTGTTGTACCTTTTAGCTGCCAGGTCTCTGCTATCGTTCTGCTTTGTTATTTGGAGTGGGATCTGTTCACTCCGCCTAAGCAGGTTCTAGAACCCACTAGCAAGGAAGTTTGCAGACCCTCCTTCTCTGCAAAGAGGTTCCAATGCCATCTTTAAGGACAAAAATCAAAGACAACCTTGGCCCGTACGGGGATCGAACCCGCGACCTTGGCGTTATTAGCACCACGCTCTAACCAACTGAGCTAACCGGCCAGGATAACGCGCTCGCCCTTCAAATTACAAACGACACTTAAACAGCATTGTTTTGCAGTTTACGGTGGGAAGAGTGAGTTGCTTCCATTCTTTTTCTCGTCTTTCCTCATTGGCCGAGAAAATGGATGAAAAAGCTTCTCATTCTGCCTCAAGAAAGTGTCCTTCTTCCGGAAAAACTTAAAGCTCTCTCAAACTTCGGATTCTGACCCAAGAAGATTCAGGCTTACGTCCCTAGGCAGGCCTTCCTGAGACCGCGACGGGTGCATCACGGAAAGGACCACGAAGCCTCCAGAGGCCTCGAAGGACTCGACTCCGGCACGCAAGATCCAGATTCCTCTCTACTCTTGGGGATCCTTAAGCTTCCCTCGGAAGCCTCGAATCCCATGAACCTGAACCCTGTCGCCGCCTGGCCTCTGGGTGGTTTTGCCGGCCCCGCCACCCGAAATCCGCAGCTGTGAGCCCCAGGTATCCGGCTCGGAGCGCGGGAATGTGAGTCTTGGTGTTGCAGTGTTGGTCATCAAACACGTGGTGGCGCCCGACGGACAGGCTGCGGCAGCGGGAGCGAAAGAACCTTGGGGATGGGAGGGGCGGAGGCCAGGGCTGGGCAACTGTGAAAAGAGGCAGGAAACCCCATTCGAGAGGCTTAACTGTGAGGTGAATCCTGCGGGCAGAGGTCAACCCAGAGAAGGGCCGGGAGAGGAGCTAATTCCCTATTCGCCCTCTGCTCTTTTCTGGATTCTACTTCTTCCCTCCTTTCCAACACGACTGTTCCTGTTAAGTTGGGGATAGTAATGTTTTTAGAAGTTAACTGACCTGTGTTCATGGGGTTCTCAAGGCAAGAATACTGAAGTGGTTTGCCATTTCCTTCTCCAGTGGACTGAAATCAGATTGATTATATACTTTGCAGCTGAAGATGCAGACGCTCTATGCTACTGCTAAGTCGCTTCAGTCGTGTCCGACTCTGTGCGACCCCATAGACGGCAGCCCACCAGGCTACCCCGTCCCTGGAATTCTCCAGGCAACAACACTGGAGTGTGTTCCCATTGCCTTCTCCAGGAGACTCTCTATACAGGCAGCTAAAACAAGACCGGCAGCTGACTGTGGCTCAGATCATGAACTCCTTATTGCAAAATTCAGATATAAACTGAAGAAAGTAGGGAAAACCACTAGACCATTCAGGAATGACCTAAATCAAATCCCTTACGATTATACAGTAAAAGTGACAAATAGATTCAAGAGATTAGATCTGATAGAGTGCCTGAAGAACTATGGAGGTTCACAACATTGGATAGGAGGCAGTGATCAAGACCATCCCCAAGAAAAAGAAATGCAAAAAGGCAAAATGGTTGTCTGAGGAGGTCTTACAAATAGCTGAGAACAGAAAAGAAGCTAAAAGCAATGCAGAGTTCCAAAAAATAGCAAGGAGAGATAAGAAAGCCTTCCTCGGTTATCAATGCAAAGAAATAAAGGAAAAAAATAGAATGGGAAAGACTAGAGATCTTTTCAAGAAAATTAGAGATACTAAGGGAACATTTCATGCAAAGATGAGCACAATAAAGGACAGAAATTGTATGGACCTAACAGAAGCTGAGGATATTAAGAAGAGGTGGCAAGAATACACAGAATACTATACAAAAAATATCTTCAAGACCCAGATGACCTTGATGATGTGATCACTCACCTAGAGCCAGACATCCTGGAATGCAAGGTCAAATGGGCCTTAAGAAGCATCACTATGAACAAAGCTAATGGACGTGATGGAATTCCAGTTGAGCTGTTTCAAATCCTAAAAGATGATGCTGTGAAAGTGCTCCACTCAATATGCCAGCAAATTTGGAAAACTCAGCAGTGGCCACAGGACTGGAAAAGGTCAGTTTTCATTCCAATCCCAAAGAAAGGCAATACCAAAGAATGTTCAAACTGTTGCACAATTGCACTCACCTCACATGCTAGCAAAGTAATGCTCAAAATTCTCCAAGCCAGGCTTCAACAGTACATGAATCCTGAACTTCCTGATATTCAAGCTGGATTTAGAAAAGGCAGAGGAACCAGAGATCAAATTGCCAACATCCGCTGGATCATTGAAAAAGCTAGAGAATTCCAGAAAAACATCTACTTCTGCTTCATTGACTATGCCAAAGACTTTGACTGTGTGGATCACAACAAACTGTGGAAAATTCTTCAAGAGGTGTGAATACCAGACCACCTGACCTGCCTCCTGAGAAATCTGTATGCAGGTCAAGAAGCAAGAGTTAGAACCAGACATGGAAAAACAGACTGGTTCCAAATAGGGAAAGGAGTATGTCAATGCTGTATATTGTCACCCTACTTATTTAACTTATATGCAGAGTACATCATGTGAAATGCTGGACTGGATGTAGCACAAGCTGGAATCAAGATTGCAGGAAGAAATATCAATAACCTCATATATGCAGATGACACCACCCTTATGGCAGAAAATGAAGAGGAACTAGAGGAACTCTTGATGAAAGTGAAAGAGGAGAGTGAAAAGGAACTCGATGAGAGTGAAAGAGGAGAGTGAAAAGGTTGGCTTAAAACTCAATATTCAAAAGACTAAGATCATGGCACCCTGTCCCATCACTTCATGGCAAATAGATGGGGAAACAATGGAAACAGTGAGAGACTTTATTTGGGGGGCTCCAGAATCACTGCAGATGGTGACTGCAGCCATGAAATCAAAAGACGCTTGCTCCTTGGAAGAAAAGCTATGACCAACCTAGGCAGCATATTAAAAAGCAGAGACATTACTTGGCCCACAAAGGTCTGTCTAGTCAAAGCTATGGTTTTCCAGTAGTCATGTATAGATATGAGAGTTGGACTATAAAGAATGCTGAGTACCGGAGAACTTATGCTTTTGAACTGTTGAAGACTCTTGAGAGTCCCTTGGACACCAAGGAGGTCAAACTAGTCAATCTTAAGAGAAATTAGTCCTGAATATTCATTGGAAGGACTGATGCTGAAGTTGAAACTCCAATATTTTGGCCACATGATGCAAAGTTCTGACTCACTGGAAAAATCTTTCTCTGGTGCTGGGAAAGATTGAAGGCAGGAGGAGAAGGGGACAACAGAGGATGAGATGGTTGGACGCTCCAGGAGTTGGTGATGAACAGGGAAGCCTGGGGTGCTGCACTGCATGTGGTGGCAAAGAGTCAGACTGAACTGAGGAACTGAACTGAATTGACCTGTTTGCATATGTATCTATGTATATTACATAGTTTCTTTTGGACATGCACTGCTAGTAAATAAAGTTCTTAATATAATACTTGGTATTCACTTTTTTTTTTTCCTGGAAATGGTAATCATACTCTGGCTGGCTGAATCTGTCATTTTTTCTTGCTTTCCATTTCACTAAAACTTTGCTTTTAATATCATACATATAAATGATTCTTCTGGCCCTTCAGCACCTTTCACTAACTTTGTGCATCTTTTAATCAACTTGTAGATGTCTTCATTTGTTTTGTTCTTTGGTGAAAATTCTGAGAGTTTGTATAGCAGAATATTATTAGTAGTACCTGCCATTCTGGTTCTACTCAGTTATGGTTAAGTGGTTTTTGAGAACCTGGGCCCTATTCAGATTTAGATGGTAGACTGCAGTCGCTTGCTTTGTGTTAAAGATCAGTTCCCTGGGAAATAAACATTGAGATGGAGATGGAGATGCCAAAGCAGTGACCCAGGGGAGGCTGCAAGGCCAGCTGCAGGGCCAGAGCTTGCCTCCTCCTCCTCCCCTACCCCCCACCCCCGACCCCCACCCGCCCGCTTCTGCTGATTCATCGCAGCTCCAGCTGGCAGCAGCCTTTTCTGGGGATGGCTGCTGCTGCAATTCCTCAGAGATAACCAGTTGCTTCTCCTTGAGCCTGGTGTAAGATGGTGTTAGAGTTTTATTGGGATCACTCTTAGAATCGACCGCAATGAGAGGGTGAAGGAAACAGGATTAGGAAGAGGCAAAAGTTGAACTTGATGTTGTAAAAGAAGCCTCAGTTCAGCTTACCAGGTATCTGAACCTGAAATGGCCTGTTAGTAATATTCTGAATTCAGGCTGGATTTGAGCTACACTCAAGGGTTGGTGTAGTCTTGAGCAAGGTTTCCTCTTTTCTGTTGCGGATAGTGCCCAGAGTAATCCAGCCATCAGCCATTAGAAGTCAACATTCCTGAAGTGGAGAAATAAGTGCAACCATTCTGAGGGTGATTTGACAGGTGCATCACACCACTGTTCTTTCAGAAATCTTGCGTCAGATATATGCTTTTGACCAGTATCTTTGACCAGGAACCCCTCCTTCAACACACTAATATAGAAGAGAGCAGGTGTGGCTAAAATAATACGATGGCTAATAGAAGATCATTTCATTTTTCTTTTGGGCTTCAACAAAGGTCTCTGACACACACTCCCCCACCCCCTAACACTTCATACAATCCCCAGCCCCCGCCACCCCCCCCCGTTTGCCAGAGTTTATAATCGAGTTGAATCCAGTGGTGTCCACTCTGAAACAATTTCTCAAGAGGAGATAGTCATCTTAATCTAGTACCTGTATTTATTCTTCCAAAAGAACATTTTTCTTTGGTTTTGACTGACACAATGTTGCTTCTCTCCCCTCCCCCCGCCCCCCATCACCTGGCAAACCAGTTTCTAAATTCGTTATAGCGGAGAGACATATGAAATTATGTTCAAATAGAGTGTAACTAAAACCTTTGCCAAGATGGGCTCCGTGGCTTAGCTGGTTAAAGCGCCTGTCTAGTAAACAGGAGATCCTGGGTTCGAATCCCAGCGGGGCCTAGTGGGATTCTTATCCTGTCTCTGGTTTTTGCAATTTTAACCTCATAGAAAATATTTTTCTCTAAGTGAATAGAAACTAACTTGAAATGACACTGGATGAATATCCTAATACTCAGGACTTAAGCTTTGCTTGGGAAAAAAGGGGTACTTTGTAGAAGAGGACAGAGGTAAAAGGGCAAATAATATCCCGAGAAGCATTCCCGACACATAGATCAGAAGTAATTTAAGGACTCCAATTATTTGTCTGAATCATGACATTAGCAGTGGATAGGTAGCCTAGCCTAGCAGAGGTTTGCCCTTTTGTCTAACTATTGGAATCAAGTGAAGGAGATTCAACAGCTTTAAATACATGCCCTTTCAGATATCCTTTAGATTTGTCTGATTACTAGAGAGCTTTAATTATGTTTTTGCAACCTCAGATACACTTGGAGTAGGGTTGGCACTCAAGTTTTTTGTTTTATTTTTAAATAGACTATTAAATAGCTAATGGCTTTTCTAATTTCAAGGTACTATGTAGGAGTATTAGTACCAAGTATCTTTAAGGAACAATGGATATGGTAGGAAGACAGAGACCCATGGTCAGAAGTGATTAGTTTAAATCTTCTGTCATTGAACCTTTTCTTGCTACTCACCACTTCTAGGAAGTCTTCAATTTTCCTTTGCATTTCTGCTCTTAGCCTCATCCTAAAGAAAGTAGAGGGGAAAAGAGAAAGGGCTAAAAAAAAAAAAAAAGCACCTAATGTAAATGCTGAATTGAGTACTGTAATAGCTGTTTCTACTTTTCAAGTGATTCTGGACTCTAGGTCATCACTGAAGTTTTTGAAAAGAGACG
The DNA here is from genome assembly GCF_032405125.1 of Capricornis sumatraensis. Classification (NCBI taxonomy): domain Eukaryota; kingdom Metazoa; phylum Chordata; class Mammalia; order Artiodactyla; family Bovidae; genus Capricornis; species Capricornis sumatraensis. The sequence goes on from NC_091090.1 coordinate 34,506,556, forward strand.
AATATGGTTAGTGACAAAGAAGAATGGTTAGTGACAAAGCATATAAAGCATCTAGAAAGAGTTTAGAAACAAATGAAGTCTTACACTTTTTTCTAGACAGATTTTTACATAAAAGTTCTGATAAAGACATTAAGTCCTAAAAACAAAGATGTTTCTGCTTATCTGCAATTTCTTTTGACATTCTAAGATATATCTTAAAATAATTAGGCTTTACAAATGTCCACTTCCCCATACTTAGTAACGTGCACAAAATTCTACAGGCAATGACTGCACCCTAAGTACCTTCTTGCTTCTCATTGTCACGGCCTAACAGATTATTTACTCCTTTTTTGAGCATCTGGGAATGCAAATGTGTCAGAAGACTGACATATTAAAGAATCTCTTAAAATGGAGTTGAATCTAATCAGTGAAATCCTGTACCTCTAGAAGTGTTCAGTACTTAATAGGTCTAAATGATAGAAGGTTGTTATTCTATAAAACAGTTGTAAACAAGTCATGGACATTCTCAATTGTGTCTTTGTTAAAGGGACTTCTCCCTAGTTGAACTACTCTTTCTTTCTTGACCTACCTTATTCTTCATTCAAACTTCCTTCCCCATTAAATGTTCTCTGGCTTGGGATCCTCAAATGGACAGCTCCTCTTTTGTGCTCTGAGGGTACAACTGACATTGTCTTTAGCCAGCTGTGTGGTTCTTTCTTCTTCATGTCCAGGTATATACTTCCCATGTTGGACACTGGATAAAATTTGGTGAGCAAATTCAAATGGGATGTCCCTTGAAAAGGTGGAAAAGTAAGGCATGGTGATGAGGGAAAATGTTAGAGATAGCGGAGTCTCTGGAGCTGACCCTTCCTTGGCTGCCTGCCTGGAGCTGATCTTTCAAAATATCTATGTCTGAAAGAGGTCTCTGCCTAATTTCAAACTCACATTTCCATTGCCACCAGGATTTTACATGAGTACCACTGGCACCATACACCATGAACTCAACTGATCATTATTTCCACTGGAAATCTATTATTAAACTTGACTCTTCCTGCTGCCTTACCCCACCAATCAAATTATCACAGTCTTCCTGATTTACATTCAACATATATGAGATGTTTTTCTCTCTGTTCATCTACTTGGTTCTTATTTGGACCTTCTTCACTACAATCTCTAACAGCCTCTTCCTGTTCTCCCTGTCTTCAAGACTGGCCATCTGAAGTCATTCTCAACCCAGAAGACATATATCTCTGGCTTAAAATATAAAACATCATTTCCTCCCTAAGATTTCCCAGTCTTAAACCTTTTTTCATTTTCTAATATATGGATTGAAACCTATATATTTTCCTCTAAGCACTACTTTAGTTGCATGTTGTATTTTCATTCTTTCAATTCTAAGTATTTTCTAGTTTCCATTGTACTTATTATATTTTACTTAGAAGTGTACTGCTCAAGTTTCCCAGTATTAGAATTTTTTTAGTTATCATTTTGTTATTGACCTCAAGTTTAATTCTGTTATTGTCACAAAACATTTTTTTTAATTGTTTGAATCCTTTTAAATTTATTAAGACTTGTTTGGAGGGCCCTTTTTGTTTTGGTTTATGTTTAATGTGCACTTGAAAATAATGAGAATTCTGCTGTAGTTGGATGTTCTGTGTGATAAATGTCAACTAGATCAAGTTGAGTAGTTACTAGCTATGGCTCACCTTCTCAATTCCTGCTTATTTCCCCTTTTCTGTAAGTTTCTTATCAGCTACTAAAAGTGATCTTTAAAATCACCAACCATAGCTCTGCTTACTGTCGTTCTTGTTTTAGTTTTCTCAGTTTTGCTTCACCAAGAATTGACATGTCTTCTTGCTGAGTTGATCACTTTATCATTATGAAATGTTCATCTTACTTTTTACTTTGATGTCTCCTCTGTTTGTAAACCAGGTTTCTAATGGTTGGTGTTTCCATAGTTCCCCGACACTTTATTTTCAACCTGTTGTCTTATTTTTCAAGTATATTTCTTGTAAGCAGGACACAAAAGGCTCTTGTTTTCCTTTATTTTACTATTTAGCCAGCCCATTTATGCCTTTTAATTATTTATTCCATTTACATTAAAAGCAATTATATATATCTGGGTTTAAGTTGACATCATTATTTATTTTCCATTTATCCTACTTGTTCTCAGTTCCTCCTTTTCTACCTTCCTTTGAATTAATATTTCTTATTCCATTTAATCTTTATTTCACCTAAGATGTAGTATCATTTCCCTCCAGCTGCTTTTAAGATGTTTTTAATCTTTGTTTTTCAACAATTTAAACATAATTTGGCTAGTTATAGTTTTCTTTATGTTTATCCAGATTGTTATTTGCTGAGCTTATTCAATCAATGAGTTGCCACATGTTTTCCCCCACTGAACTTTAAGTACACTTAAGTTTAGAGCATTTTAATATATGTAAATCACACTTAAAAAATAAATAAACCTTCAGTGTATATGTAGATGACATCTACACTCCAAGAATTAGAGATTAGTCTCCACTCCCTCTCTCATCAGATTCAAATTGAAATATACCTTCCTTTGTTTGGGAGGCACATCCATCTTGCCTTTGATCTGGCCCATATATCACCATTTAGTCTTATTTCTTTCCATGTCTTGCTTCAAATGCTTGGATTCTCACCCCCTCCACCCCAAAGATTATTCCTATTTCGTTCAGTTCCCGACAACAACAACAAAAATTCCCTTACTAACCTCTAACCATCATACTTCTTTTCATCTATTAAGTCTTAGAATTGGTGTCATTTTCTCTTGGAAGCCTTCAAGGGCATTCCAATTTTTTTGGCTGTTCAAGCAGGCTTTTCTGAACATCATGGTAGATATGTTTGGTAAACGCATTTCTACTTGTATTTATTATTGATTTAAAAAAGAAAAAAAACGAAGAAAGAAAAATGGAAACATTGCAAAGACCTAGGACAAGAAAGAATATTGACCTCTACGTGTTCCCGCCTCAGGTCTGGTTTCCGTAGTGTAGTGGTTATCACGTTCGCCTAACACGCGAAAGGTCCCCGGTTCGAAACCGGGCGGAAACAGGCTTCTCTTCGGTGTCATTTTCCATTTCCACAGAAGATCTCTGTACATTGTTTTTGCGGTACCAGACTTCAAAACATATACCACATTTGCCCTTCTCTTGAGGCCCAGGGGTTTAAAACGAAAAGCTGTCCGGACGCCCTCTGCTCTAAAGCCCGGGTTTCCCCTTCCCCACCTGTTCTTTCCCCTTCTGCACTCGGCGTCCTCCTGCTGGAAGGACCGAGGGGCCAACCTGGGGTCAACCGGGGAGACCTCTGCTGCACCAGGCCTGCGCCACGCGGGCGACACAGTCTCCCTTGGACCAACGGGTTTTCTGCAAAGTGACTTTCTCCTGACCTTCAGAGAGAGAAGAGTGCTTCACTTCGAAACCAGACAGCGATCTCACAACTGTTCAGTTATTATTACTCCTATTAGTACCATCCAGTAGTTCCAAAGCTCATCAGGCGTAGATTCGGAAAGAAGAGTTGTGGGGAGCAGTTGCGATGGGGGGATGGATAAGAGGAGATTCCTGTCCTCAAAAACTCCCCGGGTATCTGTGCTGAAGAAAGAAGGCTCTTACCTGCATTTTTGGGAGCGCCCTTCCCCTCCGTTCCCACCACCCCAGAAAGATCCTCTGGGACTGTTTCTCCGTAGGGCTAGATTTTAGGCTATTCAACCACAGTGGAACATGCCAGACCCGCCCCCCAACCTCTCACATCCAGTTCTCCCAGGCCCAGGGCGGACTCCCGGCCCTGGCTGTTGCGGAGAGCCTCCTCTTCAGCGGAATCAAACTCGACGTTCTCCTAAAACTCAGCATCTGGCATCCAGCTCCGCCCTAAGTGGGAGGCCAGCAGGCAGAAACGGTCTTGGATGAAAGGAAGGATCTTGAGCATTCCTGAAATCAGTTACGTGCCAGCAGTTTGAGGGGTTTCCCGGAAATAAGAAAGGGTTGAAAAGTTTGGTGGCTTGTTTGTGTGGATTTCATGCTATATTTTGCTAAAAGTCACTTTAGAGGGATGGTTTTCCTTTTGGAACGGGCATAACACAAGAAATAGCATGCTTTCAATTGACCCACATTCAGGGAAATGACACTTTTTTTGTCTCCAGGTGTTCAGCTCAGTTAACAACCGCGCCTGCGTTCAGTGACCACATGAGGGCGACAGAGACTGGGCTCTCCGGATGGGAAGCTGGGTCCCAGAATTTGCCCCCAATAGTCCAACCAGTAGACTAAGAGGATTCTATCTTTCTGATGTGGATTCTTTCAGACTTATTGGGGGAATTTAACTGACTTTTTTCCTTAGAGGTTAAGTCACACCAGATCGCATATTCTGGATATTTTGACTAAAGGCAAAAGGAGACAGAAACGAGATGAAGCTTTCTTGGAGCAGGGCTGTGGCAGTTGGAAGAGTGATAAGTTTTTCATATCTAAATACGTTTTGAAGGTAGAACAAGACAGTTTCCTCACATCCACGGAATGAAAGAAAATTTGAAGTAAAGAATATTGCCAAGATTTTTTTTTCTGCCTAAATACCTGAAAAGTTGAAATTGTCGCTAAGTGAAATATGCAAGCTTGTGGTTGGAGAAGGTCTTCTTGAGAACACTCAGAAACCGGTGATCCTCTTCTCTTCCAGCCTTGCAGGGAAACGATACTGGTTTTCAGCAGCATGAATAAAACCTGCCCCGCTGAGCTGTGATGGCCGAGTGGTTAAGGCGTTGGACTCGAAATCCAATGGGGTTTCCCCGCGCAGGTTCAAATCCTGCTCACAGCGTTCTCGTTTTCGGTGTATCCTTGACTCTTGAAACTTCCAAATAATTTACTGCCGTCCCACGCAGCATGCATGCAGAAAAATCCCTTGAAAGGCAGTTCTGACATTTTTAAAGAGAGTGGGCGCTGCCAGCTTAGAGTTCCAGAGTTCCCTCTCAAAGTCTGAGCCTCTGTGAGCATCCAGAGCCCAGCCTACCCACTGTCTACAGGAGGCTTGGATCACGCTCAAAAATACTGGCTTCGTTGAGATGATTTGTTAAGTCTGTAAGAGTGATCACAGGAAACCAAACCAGAAAAGCAATCATGCTTTCCCGTAGTCAATTTAGTCTCTGGTTTTAACCCCTTGCTAGATTTTTAAAAATCAATCATTTCTTTGGTTGGCATGAACTGCGGATAACGATGAAAATATGAACATGAGGGTCATCCAAAGCAGCGAGGGCCAGTGGCGCAATGGATAACGCGTCTGACTACGGATCAGAAGATTCTAGGTTCGACTCCTGGCTGGCTCGTTAGGCTGTCTTTTTTTCCCTCCCTCTAGGTACCCTTTTCTAACGGATACGGAAACAAGTTTTTAAAGTCCTTCGAATGTATTTTCGTGGAACTGATCCTTCATTTTCTGTCCATTGAGTCTGAAAGAGATTTCAGAATCATCAAGGCACCCATCCAGAAAGCTTTTCTTTCTACTTTTCATCACTTCTTGAACTTGAGAAAAGTGACTGACTGAAAAAGACCATTGGAAGGGAGGTTTATACATCAACGAAACTTGAAAAAGGGAAAAAAAAATTTTTCCCTACCAGTATCTTCTACATCAGTATTTTTTTTTCCCCCACCGGGAAGAGTCCTCACTCTGAAGACCATCCCGCAAAGCTCTTTCCTCGCATGCTGCTGCTAAGTCACTTCAGTCGTGTCCGACTCTGTGCGGCATAGACGGTAGCTCACCAGGCTCCCCCGTCCCTGGGATTCTCCAGGCAAGAATACTGGAGTGGGTTGCCATTTCCTTCTCCAATACATTAAAGTGAAAAGTGAAAGTGAAGTTGCTCAATCGTGTCCGACTCTTCGTGACCCCATGGACTGCAGGCTACCAGGTTCCTCTGTCCATGGGATTTGCCAGGCAAGAGTACTGGAGTGGGGTGCCATCGCCTTCTCCGCATAGCTACTGACAAAAAGAGACATCTCCTATGGAAATGCTGAGTCAAGAAGTGTGGTAGAGACGCGATGCGGTAGGTCTTTTACCTCAGGAATGGTGGGGGTCTACGTGAGCCCGGATAGCTCAGTCGGTAGAGCATCAGACTTTTAATCTGAGGGTCCAGGGTTCAAGTCCCTGTTTGGGCGTCTTTATTTTGCTTCCCAGGTGGCGCTAGTGGTAAAGAACCTAACTGCCCGCACTGGAGACATCGAAGACGCGGGTTCCATCCCTGGAAGACTGCCTGGAGGAGGGCCTCCAGTATTCTTGCCCGGACAATCCCCAGGACAGAGGAGCCGGCGGGCTAGAGTCCATAGGGTCGCAGAGTCTGACACTACTGAAGCGACTTAGCACACACACCCCTGAGGCCCAGTTGGTGCTCTTCATCCCCGGTATCTACCCCACCAGCCGGAAACGTCAATCTTACGGACGTACGAAGGAGCTGGGAAACCGGACCTCAAGTGGACAGAAGAACCAAGAGGAACGCCCTCCCCACTATTTTTTAAAAGAAGATGAGCGTGTAAGGAAGGCGCGGAAAGGTAGCGTTGGAGCGGCATTTCCAAAGAGAACAGACTTGCCTCTTTCTCTTCTTTGAGGCAGAACAGAGAGGCTAGGGGAGATCACTGCCAAGTGAGGGGCAATTCCTCAAACTAAACCAAAAGAGAATCTTCATAGGTGGCTAGATTTCCGAATGTGTAACTTGTATCCTGGCTCTGCACCGCAGGTAAAGTTCACAGCCACGAGGGAAACGTTTAAGCTTCTGGACCTTGGATTATAATAACCGTGGGTTGTAAAGGTCCACCCTGCCGGTATCATAAGTCCAAAACTAAACCAGGAATGGCCCGTACGGGGATCGAACCCGCGACCTTGGCGTTATTAGCACCACGCTCTAACCAACTGAGCTAACCGGCCACCGCAGGAGTGCCTGTCTTTATGAAAGTAAATGTTTACATTTTTCAGTCTAAAAAATTATTAAAAATAATAACTTTCTTTTATCCCTCTCCCTCAGACCACATTCATAGACTGTAATGAGGAATCTATACTATTTCAATTCTTCATATTTGGACTAGAAAATCAACGGAGAAATTTTTGTGCAGAAGTTGAGCCTAGTTTATTTGTAGAAAAAGCACTGTAATAAGATCTTCAATCGTGGGTGAAGGGAGCCTTCTGTTTTTAAAAGCATATCCCTACTGGATCACAAATTGCAAATAATTTGTAACTTAGAGACCTAATATTTTCAAATTGGTATTAAAATTTTCACCCAGTGATACAGTGAATTCTCTGTGTCACTCATCTTCCATTTTGCGAATGGAAGAATCCAAGCACGAGGTTGGAGAAGATAGAGTGAGATGAGCTCGTTGGCCCTCGAGGAGGCTATAGTTTTTATCACCTAAAGTTGAAGTTATCTCCTGCAGCCTCGGGAAATGTCCCTTTACATTTCCTGGGGTTGCATTGGTGTTTTGTTTTGTTTTGTTTCCTACTTTTTGAACTTTCCTGCTGACCGACCCCTAGTTAAATTTTCACTGAATATACATTTAAAGCTAAATGAATCAACAAGTAATGATTTTTGTTGAATTTTAAGCCGATGCTGGTGCAAGGGAGAAGTGTGAGTTGCTAGTGGTTGGTTAAGTATTTAACAGTCAAAGGCTAAAGTCCCGCCAGTCTTCTAGGTTTTACTTCTCTAGTCTTCAAGAGCTCTTGTCCTGGTAAGGCTTGCTGCTGCTGCTGCTGCTGCTGCTGCTGCTGCTGCTGCTGCTGCTGCTGCTGCTGCTGCTGCTGCTGCTGCTGCTGCTGCTGCTGCTGCTGCTAAGTCGCTTCAGTCGTGTCCGACTCTGTGCGACCCCATAGACGGCATCCCATCAGGCTCCACCGTCCCTGGGATTCTCCAGGCAAGAACACTGGAGCGGGTTGCCATTTCCTTCTCCAATGCATGAAAGTGAAAAGTGAAATTGAAGTTGCTCAGTCGTGTCCGACTCTTAGCGACCCCATGGACTGCAGCCTACCAGGCTCCTCCACCCATGGGATTTTCCAGGCAAGAATACTGGAGTGGGTTGCCATTTCCTTCGGTGCTCAAAAGTCACAGAAACGAAATCTGTTAATTCTTGGGCAGTCCCACGTCCTCTGTACTTTTCAAAATCAACTACCTTCCGGCTTTTGAGGATTCTTCTACATTCCAAAATGTATGTATAAACCCCTAATGTTCACTCAGAAAGCCATCGCTAAAGAATGAGCGTGTTTTAGCAATTTGAACTCCGAAAGAATTACTGTAAATAAGGGACAGTTGAAATTGCTCGTACCGTGATTCTTATAGATGCCTTTAATAACATCTAAATAAATACATAAATATAAAGCACTAAGTGTTTTGCTTTAGGTTTTCTTCCCCTCTTTACCTTAAGGAATTACTGGTAGTTGTGGAAGAATTACTGTGTATAGGCACAGAATTACATTTTGCCATAGAAATTAAGGGTAAATGTATGCAACTCCTCAGTCTATAAAGGCACTATAGACTTACTATATTGTATATTTGAAGGCGATGGACATTTAGTTTGACTTCAGTATCTCATAGTTCGCGTTACAAAAGGCTAAGAAAACAGTTGCCGAAACCCGGGATTGAACCAGGGACCTTTAGATCTTCAGTCTAACGCTCTCCCAACTGAGCTATTTCGGCCACCCGTTGGGTGCTACCTTGTCAACTACTCTCTTTAAATAGTCTTTTCTTAACTACTTCCTCCATTTCAGAAAAATGTAAGAAAACCTTTTGTCTTGTTTTCTAAAAACATAATACACTTCCCCTTTCAAAAACAATTGTACTAACAACAAAAAAATAAGACAATGGGGAAACATCTCCAAATTTCCTGAGTATGAAAGGAGGAACAAAAGAACAGTGGCAAAAGAAAATTTATGTATATGAATTGGAGAGAGCCAAAGGGGTGTGGTGATTTATAGCTTCCTGTTGGAGTGGTAAGCTTCCTAGAACTCAAGACAACACCGTTTGAGATCATTTCTAGCCTGACGCTTAAATATCTTCTATTCTTTCAGTCATTTTTATTCCTTTCTATTCTATTAAAGTATGTCATATACTTTTAAGGGCACAGCATGATGATCTCTACAAGTTTACACCCCTTAGTCACCATGCATGCTCCCTCATGTTCCCTCTCATTTGTTTTTAAACTTTATACATATTGAATCAAATAGACTCTGCATTCTTATAAGTCTGGCTTCTTTCACTCAATATTGTCTTTGAGATTCATCTGTTTTTTCTTAAAGCAGTTAAAAGCAGTTTGTTCCTATTTATAAACGTTCATTTTATGGTCGTACCACAATTTACTTATCCACTCTAATGTTGATAGGCATTTGGCTCTCAATTTGTGGTTATCATAAAAAGCACTGAACTTTCTTGTGCATAGTTTCAGATGAACATAATCATTGATTTATTAGATAGATATATAGGTGTAAAGGTGGAATTGCGGGTCTACAGGATATGTGTGTATTTAACTTTATTAGGTGCTGTGAAACTGTTTTCCAAATGTAACAGTTCACACTACTGAAAGCAACCTATGAGGCTTCCGTTTGCTTCACAGTCTAGCCAATACTGGATATTGTCATTTTAATTTTCGCTACTTGGGCCAGAATGTAGTTATAGTTCTTTGTGAGTTTGACCTGTATTTTTGATGATTATGATATTTTACATCTTCCCATATGTTCTTCCCTATTTAAGAAATTGGGTTGATTGCCAGTTTTTTAAAAAATGATTTGTAGTTCATTTCTTGTTCAGTCATTCAGTTGTGTCCAACTCTGCAACCACATGGAATGCAGCCCGCCAGGCTTCCCTGTCCTTCACCATCTCTCGGAGCTTGCTCAAACTCAAGTCCATTGAGTTGGTGATGCCATCCAATCATCTTGCCCTCTGTGGTCACCTTCTCCTGCTGCCTTCAATCTTTCCCAGCATCAGGGTCTTTTCCAATGAGTTGGCTCTTATGTGTTGTGAGTACAAGTCCTCTGTCAGATATGTGTTGCAATTATGTTCTCCCAATTTGTGGTACATCTTTAGCTCTCTTAATTTTGTATTTTGAACTTTTTAATTTTAATGAAGTCCAACTTATCAGCCTTTACAGTTAGTGCTATTTTGCATCCTAGTTCAGAAATATTTGCCTACACTAAAGTCATGAAGCTGTTCTCCTATGTTTCTGTCTAGAAGTTTAAGTATAAGTTTATATTCCATTTTGAATTTATGTATAGTGTGAGATAAGTATTAAATTCACTTTCTTTAATATATTATTTCAATTAACCCAGCATTATTTATTGAAAAGTCAATTTTTCCCCTATTGAATTGCACTGTCTCCCTATCATCAAACAGGGAACTGTATATGTGTCTGTTTTTCCCTAGACTTTCTATTCTGCCCCATAGACCTACGTTTGTCTTTACACTAAAATGACACTATCTTAATTTCTTTAACTTAAAATTAAGTAATAATATCTTGCAGCATTATTTACAATAGCCAGGACATAGAAACAACCTAGATAACCATCAACAAATGAACAGATAAAGAAGTGGTGGTACATATATACAATGGAGTATTACTCAGCCATAAAAAGGAATGAACTTGAGCCAGTTCTAGTGAAGTGGATGAACCTAGAGCTTGTTATACAGAGTGAAGGAAGTCAGAAAGAGAACAACAAATTCATATATCAACGAATATATATGGAATCTAGAAAAATGGTGCTGATGAACTTATTTTTAGGCCAGCAATAGAGACACAGACATAGAGAACTTGTGGACACAGTGGGGGAAGGAAAGGGTGGGAAGAATTGAGAGAGTAGCATTAAAACGTATACATTACCACATATGAAATAGATAGCCCATGGAAATTTGCTGTACGATGCAAGGAGCTCAACCTGGTGCTCTTTGATAGCCTAGAGCTTCGATATGGGGCAGGAGGTGGGAAGGAGATTCAAGATGGAGGGGACATATGTATACCTATAGCTGGTTCATGTTATTGTAGGCAGAACTGACACAACATTGTAAAACAAATATCCTCTGATTAACTAAATAAATTATTTTAAAAATTAAGTAATATTGTCTGATAATACAGGGCCTCAGTTTTGTTTTTCTTACTTTGGATTGCCATAGCTATTCTGGATTTTTAAATTTGTTTAACTTATTATTTAAAAATTATTATTTCAATATAAATGACTGTGGCTCAGATCATGAACTCCTTCATCAAATATATATTTTGTAAATATTTTCTCCAGTCTGTCATTCTCTTTCCACGGGCTTTCACAGGCAGAAAATTTTAATTTTAATGGACTCCAATTCTTCAATTTTTTCTCTTTCACAGATCATATTCTTGGTATAGTATCTAAAAAATCATTTCCAGGGACTTCCCTGGTAGTTCAGTGGCTCGGACTCCCTTCTCCCAGTGCACAGAGCTAGGGTTCAGTCCCTGGTGGGAGAATTGGATCCCACATGCCACAAATAAGACAGTCAAATAAATAATTAAATATTTTTTTAAAAGTTATCACCAGGAGTTCCCTGATGGTCTAATGATAAGGATTCAGTGCTTTCACTACCCTGGCTCAGGTTCAACCCCTGAGCATGGAATTGAGATCCTATAAGCTGTGTAGTGTGGTAAATAGTTATCACCAAACCTGAGATCAGCTATGTTTTCTCCTATGTTATCCAGAAAAGTTTTATATTTTACATTTAGGTCTGGCCTGTAATCTGCTTTTGAAATGGCAACTCACTCCAGTATTCTTGCCTGGAAAATCCCATGAACAGAGGAGTCTGGTGGGCTATAGTCCATGGGGTTGCAAAGAGTTAGACACAACTGAGTGTGCGTGTACATCATCTACTTGAATTAATATTTGTGACATAGGATCTATGTCTAGATTCATTGTTATTTTGCATGTAGTTTTTTCTGAATTATTTGTTGAAAATATAATTTTTTATTCAGTCGTCTTTGCTCCTTCACCAAAGATCAGTTGACTGGATTGGTTTAGGTCTATATCTAGGTTCTTTATTCTGTTCCATTGATCTATTTATTTATTCTTTCACCAATACCATACTGTCTTGATCACTGTAGTTTTCTAACAAATCTTGAAGCTAAATAATGTCAGATCTCCAACCTGTTTCTTCAGTGGTGGTGGTGGAGGTTTAGCTGCTAAGTCATGCCCAACTCTTGTGACTCTATGGACTGTAGCCCACCAGGCTCCTCTGTCCATGGAATTTTCCAGGAAAAAATACTGGAGTAGATGGCCATTTCCTTCTCCAGGTTGTTAACTTCAGTATCCTGTTGGTTATTTTGAATCTTTCAATATACTTTAAAATCAGTTTATCTATATATAATATAACTTGCTTGGTTTTTTACTATATCCTCCAAAGAACGGGCTCATTTAATCTAAGTAATCAAATTTGTGGGCTCACCTGACTATGGAGTCTGCAGACCAAAACTACTGAGACAGTGCTGCAACTACTGAAATGCACATGCCTAGAGCCAGATCAAGAGAAGCAACAAGAGAAGCCACCAAAAAAAGGAAGCCCACACACAGAAATGAAGAGGAACCCCAGCTCACCACAAGCAGTGAAGCCTCCAGGTAGGAACAAAGACTGAGGGCAACCAAAAATATATAAATGAATAAATTGTTTCCTAACAAAAGTGGAAGAGAGAGACATAAGAAGATGAGAATCAGAGAAGATGTGACAAGGGAAGCAGAGATTAGAGTAATGCAATTGCTGGCTTTGAAGGTGAATGGGGTCCAGAGCTAAGGGATGTGGGCCACCTCTAGAAGCTAGAGAAAGCAAGAAAAAGAATTGTCCAAGAGAATTTCCAGAAGGAACACAGACTTGCCAACAGCTTGGTTTTAGCCCAGTGAGAGCCTTTTTAGACTTCTTATCTACAAAACTGCAAGACAAGAATTTTGTGCTAAGCCACTAAGTTTCTGACATGAGAGCAATTGTACAGTAGTTTGAATATTCTTTGGCATTGCCTTTCTTTGGAATAGGAAGGAAAACTGACCTTTTCCAGTCCTGTGGCCACTGCTGAGTTTTCCAAATTTGCTGACATAATGAGTGCAGCACTTTAACAGCATCATCTCTTAGAACTTTAAATAGCTCAGCTGGAATTCCATCACTTTCATTAGCTTTGTTCACAGTAATGCTTCCTAAGGTCCACTTGACTTCACATCCCAGGATGTCTGGCTCTAGGTGAGAGAGTGACCACATCATCCTGGTTTTCCAGATCATTAAGACCTTTTTTGTATAGTTCTTCTTGTGTATTCTTGCCACCTCTTCTTAATATCTTCTGCTTCTATCAGGTCCTTGCCGTTTCTGTCCTTTATTGTGCCTATCTTTGCATGAAATGATGGTATTTCCAATTTTGTTAAAGAGATTTCTAGTCTTTCCCAGTCTATTGTTTACCTCTATTTCTTTGCATTGTTCACTTAAGAAAGCTTTATTATCTCTCCTTGCTATCGTCTGGAACTCTGCATTCAGTTGAATATATCTTTCCCTTTCTCCTTTGCCTTTCGCTACTCTTCTTTTCTTAGCTATTTGTATGGCCTCCTCAGACAACCACTTTGCTTTCTTGCATTTCTTTTTCTTTGGGATGGTTTTGCTCACCACCTCCTGTACAATGTTACGAACCTCCGCGTCCATAGTTCTTCAGGCATTCTGTTCATCACATCTCATCCTTTGAATCTAATTGTCACCTCCACTATATAAACATAAGGGATTTGATTTAGGTCAAATGGCCTAGCAGTTTTCCCTACTTTCTTCAATGTAAGCCTGAATTTTGCAGTAAGGATTTCATGATCTGAGCCATAGTCAGTTCCAGATCTTGTCATTGCTGACTATGTAGAGCTTTGCCATCTTTGACTGTAGAGAATATAATCATTCTGATTTTGGTATTGAATGGTGATGTCCATGTGTAGAGTCTTCTCTTGTGTTGTTGGAAGAGGGTGTTTTCTATGACCAGGGCATTCTCTTGCCAAAACTCTGCTAAACTTTGCCCTGCTTCATTTTGTACTGCAAGGCCAAACTTGCCTGTTACTCCAGGTATTTTTTGACCTCCTACTTTTGCATTCCAGTCTCTTATGATGAAAAGAGCATCTCTTTTTTTGGTGTTAGTTCTAGAAGGTCTTGTAGGTCTTCATAGAATCATTCATATTCAGCTTCTTTGGCATTAGTAATTAGTAATTGGGGCATAGACTTGGATTACTGTGATGTTGAATGTTTTGCCTTGAAAACAAACCGAGTCTGTCATTTTTGAGATTGCACTCAGGCACTGCATTTTGGACTCTTGTTGACTATGAGGGCTACTTCATTTCTTCTAAGGGATTCTTGCCCACAGTTGTAGATATAATGGTCATCTGCATTAAATTTACCCATTCCTGTCCATTTTAGTTCACTGCTTAGCAAGGTAATTCTCAAAATCCTTCAAGCTAGGCTTCAGCAGTATGTGAACCAAGAACTTGCAGATGTACACGCTGAATTTAGGAAAGGCAGAGGAACCAGAGATCTTATTTTCTTGGGCTATAAAATTCCTATGAACGGTGACTGCAGCCCTGATATTAAAAGACCCTTGCTCCTTGGAAGAAAAGCTGTGACAAACCTATACAGCGTATTAAAAAGCAGAAACATTGCTTTCTGGAAAAAGTCCGTATAGTCAAACTCATACTTTTTCCCTTCCTAATTATCTCACCATGCTGGGCATGACCCAAGATGCTGGGAGGAAAAAGATCAAGTCCCTATTCTTATGAAGCTTATCTTCTGGTGGATGGAGACAGATACAAGGCAAATAAATTTTAAAATATGGAAAACAAAACAAAACAAAAGTCATGGTTTTTCCAATAGTAAGGTATGGGTATGAGAGTTAGACCATAAAGAAGACTGAGCACCAGAGAATTGATGATTTTGAATTGTGGTGCTGGAGAAGACTCTTGGGAGTCCCTTGGACTTCAAGGAGATCAAGCGAGTCAATCCTAAAGGAAATCAATATTCATCAGAAGGACTGATACTGAAGCTGAAGCTCCAGTACTTTGGCCACGTGATGCAAAGAGCCCACTCATTGGGAAAGACCCTGATGCTGGGAAAGATTGAGGACAGGAAGAGAAGGGGGTGGCAGAGGATGAGATGGCTGGATGGCATTCCCGACTCAATGGACATGAGTTTGAGCAAACTCCAGGAGACAGTGAAGGACAGGGAAGCCTGGTGCGCTGCAGTCCATGGGTTACAAAGAGTCAGGCATAATTTAGCAACTGAACAACAACTACAATTAGGTTTGTCCTAATTTATTACAGAAGCAACAGGAAATTAATACAATTATCAAAATTCATCAAACTCTACACTTAAAATGCTTGAATCTTATTGTATATAAATGTCTTACCAGAAAAGAGACCTAAGGGACTTCTCAGGTGGTCCAGGGGTAAGACTCCACACTCCCAATGCGGGGGGCCCCCACTTGAACCTTGGTCACATGCCGCAAACTGCAACTAAGAGTTTGAATGCTACAGCAGAAACTCCTCATGCCTAGTGCATCCTAAATAAATGCATTTTGCTTTAAAGGAAATGTTAGAGAACTGTATTGTTGCTTTCTGTTTTGAACCACTAGCTGCACAGAAGTTGGTGTGATCAGAGTCATCACAGAGTTCCGGAATCGAGCCATGGGAATCAGAGACAACCCAGCCCTTGACTGGCCAGAGATCATTACAGGAAATAGGAATAACCCCTGGACACATTCTTTGTGATTCTGGCAATTTTATTTTCACACTGTTTCCTCAAACATCATTTGGTCACTGTATTAACTAGTAGTATGTAATATCATGTCAGGCACTAGGTTTCAAAAACTTTTAAAGAGGCTCTTCTGTTGAAAAATTCAGTAAGTCCCTGACATACAAATAACTTCCATTACAGGACTCCGTCCATGAGTCCAGTTCATTCACAAAGTTAACCTAGGTACCCAACTAACACAATCAGCTATACAGTATTGTACTGTAATAGGGTTATAATACTTTTCACACAAATAATACATAACAAGCAAAAAGTAAAATAAACATTTTAATCTTACAGTAGAGTAGCACAATACAACCGCTGGCCTTCAGGGGCTGGCATGGAGTGTACAGGCAAGCAGAGCTACTGACTGGAGGAGGGAGAGGAGGTGGGAGATGGCAGAGCTGAAGGACTGTCAGCAATAGGAGGTGGAGGGCAAAGGGGCAGTGTCACTCATGCCTGACACTGAAGACATAAGTTCTGATTCCTTGCTGCATTCAATTCTATCTCAGTTCAGTTTAGTTCAGTTCAGTCGCTCAGTCGTGTCGGACTCTTTGCGACCCGATGAATCGCAGCTCTCCAGGTCTTCCGGTCCATCACCAACTCCCGGAGTTCACTCAGACTCACGTCCATCGAGTCGGTGATGCCGTCCAGCCATCTCATCCATCCTCTGTCGTCCCTTTCTCCTCCTGCCCCCGATCCCTCCCAGCTCGATGATCCAGTGATCTGGGTAGTAGCTCTTTTCTTCTCACCGTAAATGACACGGTAGCACAGTATTGCTTTCTGAACGGCTGCTGCCTCCTTTGTGTATCACTATAGATTCAGGTCCTGTGCTCAAAAGCTAACAGTGCCTCCTCAAATAAAGAAAATTCCCTTGCCATTTCCTTCATCATGAATCAGTTCAGTTCTTCAGTTACTTCCTCCTCTTATCTCTCTTCTTCCTTTTTCTGGGCCTCCAATTCCTGGTGCTTCTTAGCAGTACCAGATACATCACTGATGCTTTTACACTTGCTTCTGGACATCCTAGACTTGGAAGAAAGATACTATACTCTATACAGTACTGTACAATAAAGTACACAAAAGCACAACCACTTGTAGAGGATGCACGCATGTGATGATGTAAGCCAGGCAAGTGAACTAACTCACGTGACTGGACAAGCGAATACATGTTGGCATTTTTGAAAGTTCTGCAACTTGAAGATTCATATGTAGAGGACTTACTATGTGCCAGGGCGACCCCTTTTCCTTTTTCTTCTCTAACTATGCTCATGGCTCCATTCCCATAGCTTGACTTTTGCCTTTGTTCTTACCTCTGCCCGTACCTGTCTTTCACCATATATATCCAAGACTTTCTTCCTTATTTCCCTCAGGTTTCTGCTTAAATGTCACTGCTTAGACAGGCCTTCTCTAACAACCTTATATCACATAGCACTCCCAGCATATTCCCTGGTATCCTTGATCCCTCTTATCCTACTTTTGTTTTTTGCTATAAGCTTATTACCATTTTGTCTAGCTATATATAAATATATTTATGTTCAGTTGTTCATTGCTTATTTCTCTCTACTAGAAATTAGGTTCTAGAGAATAAAGATTTGATTTTTTTTTCCCCCACTACATCTAGAGTGGATCTGCCAAAAAAGCAGGCATCAAGTATTTGCTGAATGGCTCCCTTTGAGATAAAAGTGCACAGGAGAGGGAGTGGATTTGAGTTTGATGATTTCCCCATGTGTTGCTGTTACAGACTTGCAGGCATGTCTAGACAGAAATAACCTGTAGGCAGTAGGATGCATAGGTCTTGATTCAAAAGAGGGGACTGGATGGGAAGGAAATCTTAAAATCATCAGTATTTGGAAAGATGTTGTAATTAAGGGAATGAATATAATACAAAGAATGTGTATATGAGTAGGTGAGAAAAAAAATTGAGATGAAACTGTAGGCTATAAGGATACATAAGAAACACAAGGAGGGTCCTGTGAAACAATGAAATCCAGGAGAGACTGGATACAAGTAGAGCAACATACGATCATTTATTTCAGACACAGCCTCCAGATGAATGTCGTTTTTCCAAACAAGGTCGTTTATTTTCAGATGAAATTAGGAAGAAATACATACACAGCTACCTACGTTTCATTGCAGGGGGAGATAAATTTCTGTTCCCGTCTGGTTTATGTAAAGTAGGCGGTGGAGCTCGACTCAAACACGTTTATATTTCACAGATGAAGTTCAGCAACCTCACTGCAGATCTTATGGAACTCGAAGTTAAGATGCCTGAGCGCAGCTTCTGGTCATTCGTGAGCCCCTGTGACAGCTGCACAAAATGGCAGAGCGTAAGACCCAGGTTGTCCTCTTCCGTGCTCAGTTCCCAAAGATTTGAGGGATGGTTTTACACTAGGAGCGAGGAAAGGATGAGGGAGACTCATTCGAAGCTGTACAACCTGACTTTAAGATCTCCTGACAGAGGAAAATCGAATATGACTGAATGAGCTCAATTTGCCTCCTTTCGGCTTGTGATTTCTTTGTGTTTGAAAACGACCAAATATTCTCCTTAATCATGGGAATATCTGCGTTCTCACCTTGGAAAATGTAGCAGCCTCTTTTTAGCTTTTATCTTTAAAGAGGAGAGAAGGAAAGTATTAGAGTGAAAAGAAACTGAAACCGTAAAGGGAAGAAAACATGCTCCAGGTGAGGCTCGAACTCACAACCTCGGCATCACCCGCACATATACTGCTGTATAAGTACCGCGCGCTAACCGATTGCGCCACTGGAGCATGCTTTCCCTTAGCTCTCGGTGCGCACTCTACAGAGCCAAGAGCGACCGGCGCGCTGGATCCCCAAGACAAGCAGAGCGGGAACGCGCCGCACTGCTGGGGACCCTCTTCTCCCCACCCTCCTCAGCCGCGGCTGGCCTGGCAGAGACACTTTGATCGAGACACTTCCATCTCTCCCGCAAGCGTGTTTGTGATCCTTCCTCTGGGCCCGCAAAGATCAGCATTTCCCAGGTGTTCAGGGATGCTCGTTTCAGAATCCCCGAGAGAAGGCTGAGGAGAAAGGACGGGCGGACTCTGGTTCCCCCTCGCCTTGACTCCAAGAAGGGAACGATTTCCGCGGAAGACAAGGGCTATTTGACTGAGGTATTGCATCACCGCGCACCGCCTGGCTGATCCGTGATGCTTCCTACCAGATCAGGACCCAGAGAAGCAGAGCCAGCCCAGTCCTCGCCCAGCGGGTTTCCCAGCACCCGCTGCGCTTCTGGCCGAACTATCCACCTTGCTGTCCAGCATCTCCGGGCTGTGCCTCCAGGTTCCCCTAAATCCTTCCCGAGCCTGCTTGCAAACCTCATTCTAAGTCATACAGCCGGCTGGTCCAGCATCTCCTACGGGAAAACAACCAGAGCGGAAACGGCTCCTTTGTGCCGAGTGTTAAAGAGACCAAGGTGGTGTCCCCGACCCCCACTCCCACCCTGCTCCTCCACCCGCTTTGACCTTCTTTCGAGGTTCACTGCAGGTAGTTTGCCTCTACAACCCAGTAGAGTAGAGGCAAACCCAATTTGCCCACCCAGTATCTTCATTTTCTGCCTGGGGCATCTCATTATAAAGGCCAATTTTGTTTGTTAGTTTGCTTGTTTGTATTTGGCATAGAGTAATCACAGCTGGTACATACATACCAGATATGAGGCTTTCAGGCTTTTATGGAATAATTCCTGTCAGTGAGAAGGAGAATTGTGTAAATAATGGAATAGCCTGACTATTCCTGTCCACACGGGACTTAACAAACAGGATTGAGAGTGCTAGACCAGTGACCAAATATCCCCATTCAGATGCAGGAAGGAGTGCGAGGGGAGAGAACTATTTCCATATTTCAGCGTCTGTTGCGTTGTTGTACTGGATCGTTACGTGTGTTTAAAACACACCTTAAAGTAAGGAGCAGTGAGAAGCGACATAGCCCTTTAGTAATGACCATCTCACCACACGATCTCCTCCTAGATTCCCACCACACAGTCCTCGAGCTCTGTCTGAACCTCTAGAGGGCATTCATCTAACAACAATAGCAGCCACAAGTTGGATGGCGCTTATTGGGCCAGACATTGTTCTAAGTGATTTATATAAACCTCATCTTAGCACTCATGTGCTGTATTCCAAGTCTGGATCTAGACAAGAAGAACCAGTATCTTCGGAACTATTCTTAAGAGATGAAAACTTACAAGACTCACAATATGTCACTGGATATTAAACTGACTTTCATTAATACAATGCAGACATTATAAGCATAAAATCATGTGCATGAAGAAAAATGTAGATAGAAAGCCAAGTGCTTGGGATTGTTAACGTTAAAAAAAAAAAAACAACTTCTGATTTCTGCCTGCTCTTTTTTCTATGGAAGTATGGCCTGCAGGAGAAGGCAATGGCACCCCACTCCAGTACTCTTGCCTGGAAAATCCCATGGACGGAGGATCCTGGTAGGCTGCAGTCCATGGGGTCACTAAGAGTCAGACACGACTGAGCAACTTCCCTTTCACTTTTCACTTTCATGCATTGGAGAAGGCAATGGCAACCCACTCCAGTGTTCTTGCCTGGAGAATCCCAGGGACGGGGAAGCCTGGTAGGAGGCCATCTATGGGGTCACACAGAGTCGGACATGACTGAAACGACACAGCAGCATAGCCTGCACTGACTACAATTTAGGTTTCCCTGCCCTGCAACTTTATCTTGAGTTTTAATTGAGGGAGCAAACAGAATGAGAGAAGACAGAAAGTTTGGAGTATTTATCTCTCTGGATTCCTTTCTCTGGGTCAACTTGATTTAGTTCATCAAAGTGGATGTTTCCTTCAAGTTCCAGATAAATACCCAAAAGTGAATTTGCTGGATCATATGGTCGTTCTATTTTTAATTTTTTTAGAAGCCTCCATGATGTTTTCCATAATGAGTGCATAAATTTACATTTCCACTTACAGTGCAGAAAGGTTCTCCGCACTGTTCTTTTCTCCGCACCCTCACCAGCACTTGTTATTTCTTGTCTTCTTGATAATAACTCCCTTATATAATTGATGTACTTAAACCATTAATATTCATAGTAATTATTGATGTGGCTGGATAAATATTTACTAAGTCATTATTGGCTTTTGTTTACTACCCTTGTTCTTTCTTCTTACTTTTGTCATCTACACTTTTGAGGTTTTAATTGAGCATTAATATGATTCTATTTTCTCTCCTATCTTAGCATACAGTTACACTTCTTTTACTTTTTTCAGTAGTTTGCAATATATATTTACAACTAATCCAAGTCTACTTTCAGATAACACTAATAGCACTATATCATCTCCTGAATACCGTGAGTACTTTATAACAACAAAAGAATCCCAATTGCTCTCTTCTGTACCTTGTATCATTGCTGTCATTCATGTCACATATATACAGACATACACAAGCAAATATATATAGAGAGAGGTGTGTGGTATATAAATAAGTGTACATAATCAAATACTTAGTTAATACTATTATTTTGAACAAACTGTTATATAGTAAATCAATTAAGAATAAGAAAAATGCAAGTTTTTCTTTTATCTTCACTTATTTCTTCTTCAGTGCTCTTCCTTTGTCTATATAGACCTGAGTTTCTGACCTTTTTTTTTTTTTTTCCCATGCCTCCTAAGAAGTCCTTTTAGCATGCTTTTTGTTTGTTTGATTGCTTTTGCAAGTCAGGTCATCTAGCAACAAATTCTCTAAAGTGTTGTTGGTCTTAGAAAGTATTTTTCTTGCTTCCAAAGGATAATTTTGCAGGGTACAAAATTCTGAGTTGTTTATTTTTTTTCCCCATCAAAATGTTAAATATTTAACTTCACTGTCTTCTTCCTTGCGTGGTTTCTGAGGAGCAGTCTGATATAATTCTTATCTCTGGTTCTGTGTGGGTAAGATGTTTTTCCCTCTAACTTCTTTCAGGACTTTATCTTTTGTTTTCTGTAGTTTAAAAATTAAGTAGCTAGTTGTAGTCTTATTATGTATTCTTGGTGTTCTCTGAGCTTCCTCAACCTGTGGTTAGGTGTCTGACATTAATTTCAGGAAAATCCCCAGTCATTATTCTCTCAAATATTTCTTCTCTTACTTTCTCTCTTCTTCTCGAGTTCCCCTTACTTACATGTTACATCGTTTCTGCTTGTACTGCAGCCCTTGAACACTCTGTTCTTGTTTTTTTTCAGTCTTTATTCTCTTTGCTTTTTCAGTTTTTGAGTTTTCTATTGTTGTATCTAGCTCTGAGATAAAATATGAAGCAAGATACGACTCCTGTCTTCAAGGAAGCTTTGACTCCATTAAGTAAGTATGATAAAATCGATAATTACAGTATCTCTTTAGGCTTATAGCACCAAAGTTAGTCAGGACTCCAGGTTACAACAAATTGAATCACAATAGAAATTGGTTTATTAAAAGGCTTGTTGTTGTTCAGTCATTAAGTCGTGTCCGACTCTTTGCGACCCCATGGACTGCAGCACGCCAGGCTTCTCTGTCCTTCACTGTCTCTCGGAGTTTGTCCAGACTCAGGTCCGTTGAGTCACTGATGCTATCTAACCATTTCATCCTCTGCCGCCCCTTCTCCTTTTGCCTTCAGTCTTTCCCAGCACCAGGGTGTTTTCCAATGGGTCGGCTCTTCACATCAAAAAGCTTGTACTGGTATTAATTGTATTGGTGGCATTTCAAATGAGGTTTTCCACACCTGATTTTCAGATATCAAGAATTCATATATCACAGCAACTTTATTTGTGTCATGTGTTTTTTCTAAAAGCAACCCCACAAGGCTCCAGTGAGATTCGAACTCACGACCCCTGGTTTACGAGACCAGTGCTCTAACCCCTGAGCTACGGAGCCCCAGTAGTTTAGTTTTTAACTCCTTGTCTTAAAGCAGATTATATACTGAAATCGTTAGGGTTTCATTGCTTTATTTTGAATCGTTTCTGGAAAATTTGACACCCTACTGTCAATCCCTTTTCGATTTTCTGATCTGTGGTCAAACAAATTCCCTCACTCTCTGATAGTTTTAACATCATGTTCGATTGGCTTTTGTCAAAGGAAATACAGGACCCCTAATCCAACTCTGAGAGTTTTGCCTAAAAATCCAGAGCAGTCGAGGGTCAGAGGTTGCACGTTGACGAGAGTGGGGAATGAACAGCTTGCCCATCCGCTAAGATGCGAGGTTTCCGGATGAGGGGCACGGGGCCACTTGATTTTAATTACAGTCGCGCCCTCTGCTCTGCAGTATGTTCCGCACTGATTTTCCAGGCTTCATTTCTTAGAGCCTTGGGGAAAAGCACGAGAGATCTGTCTCAAATTCCTCGATATCAGTTTTCAGAAGGGAGACTGAGAGTTGAGGATAAGGATGAGGTCAGCAGGAAGAAGGAAATGGAGCGACCTCCCTGAAACTGAAGCCGAAGAGAGGCTCTTTCTGTTTGTAGCCTTGTCTTTGAGGCTGAAACACCTTTTAAAGTCCCGATCCAGGGCGACTGGGTATGGCTGAAATCCAAATAAAAAAATTCTGTCTAAAGGAGCTGTGGCAAAGATATCAGAAAGTTTGTTAATTTCCACCCAGGTAAAGGAACTGAGTGGAGAAGGAAACGGCAACCCACTCTAGTCTTCTTGCCTGGGAAATCCCATGGACAGAGGAGCCTGGCAGGCTATAGTCCATGGGGTCTCAAAGAGTCAGATAGGAGCACACTGAGCACACAGTCACACACATATAAATATGAGCACACTAATCACTGAGTCAGACACTGAGCACACAAAGGGGCTGCGAGGGTCACACACACACACAAACACACACACACACACAATCTGTTTAGGGACTCCACTCAGATCAGCAACAGCAATAATTTAAAGAGACTTGGTGAGGAAGAAAACTCAACCACAAATCCTATGTCTCCAGTCCCAGATCAGAGACCCTGTGCTCCTGATACAAAGCAAGGATTATTTTCCTGTCTACTTTCAGGATTTGATAGCTGGCTCATTAAAAAACAACTCTTAATGAAAAACAAAAAGCAAAACCAAAAGCAACTCAATTGCCAGCAAATTCAAGTAACTCATTAAAAACAACTCAGCAAATTAAGATTCATTGGTGAAGTGGGGAATCCAGTTTCTATGATTTGGTCCCAATCTGGAATACAGTTCTCCCATCATTCAGAGGAGAGGCTGTAGAATCTATGAAAAGCCAACAAGCCTGCTCTTTTAAAGGTCTCACTGGGTAAAAAAGTAACACACTCTACCTCCCTCTCTCCACAGTCATATATGGGCAAAATAATGTTCTTATGACCTCAGTTCAGCCACTGAGTCTTGTCCAACTCTTTGCAACCCCATGGACTGCAGCATGCCAGGCTTCCCTGTCCATCACCAACTCCTGAAGCTTGCTCAAACTCATGTCCATTGAGTCAGTGAGGCCATCCAACCATCTCATCCTCTTGTTATCCCCTTTTCCTCCCGCCTTCAATCTTTCCCAGCATCAGGGTCTTTTCCAAGGAGTCAGTTCTTCACATCAGGTGGCCAAAGTATTGGAGCTTCAGCTTCAGCATCAGTCCTTCCAATGAATATTCAGGACTGATTTCCTTTAGGATTGACTGGTTTTAATTCTTTGCAGTCCAAGGGACTCTCAAAAGTCTTCTCCAACACCACAGTTCAAAAGCATCAATTCTTTGGAGCTCAGCTTTCTTTATGGTACAACTCTCACATCAGTCACCATCTAAAGTAATTCTGGAGCCCAAGAAAATAAAGTCTCTCACTGTTTCCATTGTTTTCACATCTATTTGCCAGGAAATGATGGGACCAGATGCCATTATTTTAGTTTTTTGAATGTTTAGTTTTAAGCCAGCTTTTTCAATCTTTTCTTTAACTTTCATCAAGGGGCTCATTAGATCCTCTTCGCTTTCTGCCATAAGGGTGGTGTCATCTGCATATCTGAGGTTATTAATATTTCTCTTGGCAAACTTGATTACAGTTTGTGCTTTACTAGACCAGCATTTCACCTGATGTATTCTGCATATAAGTTAAAAAATGCAAGGTGAAAATATACAGCCTTGATGTGCTCCTTTCCCAATTTGGAACCAGTCTGTTGTCCCATGTCTGGTTCCAACTGTTGCTCTTAACCTGCATACAGATTTCTCAGGAGGCAGGTCAGGTGGTCTGATATTCCCATCTTTTTAAGAATTTTCCACAGTTTATTGTGATCCATAGAGTCTAAGGCTTTAGTGTAGTCAATGAAGCAGAAGTAGATGTTTTTCTGGAATTCTTTTGCTTTTCCTATCATCCAACAGATGTTGGCAATTTGATGTCTTGTGACATAGAGTATCATAAACAAAAATATAGAGAAACACAACAAAACAGGAAATGGGCATATTAATGAAGTTGAGAGTGAGGGGAGTGAAAGAAATGTGAGGTCAATTTTATCACTGTTACTCATCAGCAACTTCCTAAACTTCTTCGATGAAAAGTCTGCCTCCTGCCTTCCTGAGGAGCCAGTTTGTTCAGATTCTCCATAATCCTAAACTTGCCTGTCCAGGAGGGCCTCTCTGCTGAAGCTCCTCCTCATCACCTGAGTATCAGAGAGGAAAGGGATGTAGTCTCAAGAAAGATCAGAAACTTCGAGAAAGTCTGTGATTTGCCATTTTCACAGATTTCATCCTATATTTAGGTATAGTATTCACCTCTGATTTTCTTGCACCTAAAGAAATGTATAAGCTCAGTGAAATATGATGAGACAGGCAACAGGAAGAAACTGTCTTCAGGACTTTTCAGTAACAGTCTTCTCAAGGTCTTTCCAGTTTCTGCCTGCTGTACAGCCGCAAAGTCACATGCTATAGAGTTTGTTCCCATTTTTAGGTAAAAAAATTTGCATTATCCACTACTCCTCATGAATTTACTGTCTCTCAGTCCCAAGTTCACCCTTTTTGCCTGCTTTGTGGAAATGGGTATGAATCCTTTAAATAGTTTTCTTTTAATAGGCACCAAAGCTCTTCAGTAGAGAATAGTGGAGAATCATTGCAGGAGGAAGGGGGATTTGCATCCTGGTTCCCATGCATTACTTGGCCTGCCGCTTCCCCAGGGCCTACCTCCTACACAGGCAAGGCTTTCCCCTGCTTCAGGCTCCAGCAGCCAGCAACAGCCACTAACTTCCCCCGGCGGGCATCCCCCTTGAGTGTTTTCTAGTGGAGAGCTCTCAGTGAGAGACCTCTCCAGGAAGTTTTCCAAGAAACACTGGAAAAATGATCTTCAGCAAGTTCCAGAGGGCAGATTTCAAGCAAGTTCTGCTGGCACAACCCCACAGAAATTGCTCTGCTCTTCAGTGAATCATGCCCAAGCCTTCCCCATCAAGGTCTGGATCTTAGCTAGGGGTAGGGTGAAGTATAGAGGTCTCTTCCTTCTATGCTTTATCTCAGCCATGGGTGAGGGGGCACTTCCTAAGGTGCTTTAGCAGTCCTAAGGGTAGTGATTTGCTATTCTTTTATTCATTAGTATTCACTTTACTTTTTACTCATCAATTCCTTGTTTCTCCAATCCCTCATTTAGTTAACAATTCTATATATTACACTTTCCCTATTCATTATAAGCAATATACTTTCTGGGGATATAATGTACAACTTGACAACTGTAGTTAACAATACTGTATTGTATATTTTAAAGTTACTAAGAGAGTAGATCTTAAAAGTTCTCATCACAAAGAAAAATAATTTGTAACTTTGTGAGGTGATAGATGTTAATTGAACTAATGATGGTAACCATTTTGCAATATATACATATATCAAATCATTATGTCGTATACCCTAAACTTATATAGTAGTATATGTCAAATATATCTCAATTAAACTGGAAAAATAAAACAACTTTTCCTGTCATTATTGGTTCTTCTCTCCTGATTGGACCAAGACTGATCCATACCTAACTATTGCTACATAACAAATCATAATAAAACTTAATGGCTTAATTTAACACCTATAATTTATTTGGGTTCTACACATTTATTGGTTCTCCCAGAGTTTGGACAGAGCACAGTGGGGACAGTTTGTCTCTGCTCTGTGATTTCTGGAAACTCAAGTGGAAGACTATAAGACCAGTGGCAGGAAATCATCTGAAGAATGGGTTACTCAAACGTATGGTTGTCGTTGCTGGCTGTGGGCTGGAGTCCTTAGGTATTTTCCATGTGATTTCTCCCTGTAGCTTAGTTTGAGCTTCCTCACAGTATGGTGGTTGGGTTCTGGGGAAAAATGTCTTGAGAGAAAAGTGTTGACAGTTTCTATCACCTTTTACAACCTAGCTTTGGAAAGTCGTATAGCATCCCTTCCATAGCAGGCACAGGCCTAGCCAGATTCAAGGGGAGGGAACATAGACCCCCCATCTCCAGAAAGAATGTCTCAAAATTGCATTAAAAGAAAAATACATGACATGAGATATATTGGTATGGCCATTTTTAGAAAATAGTATCTATGACAGGTTTTTTTTTTTAATGACTTAATTCTAATCACTTAGAAGCCTCTATCTCCTTAGATTTCATTTATCCAATGTTCCCTGGACTTATAAAGAAAATTTTGAGACATTAAAATAAGTTTGCATTAATATTAAACAGGTGTCTAGGGAACATATTACCCAGAGGTTCATGAAATATTGACGGTGCTGGGGACTGCAAGAATTGGTGTATTAAAGAAAATTGAATTATGGCATATTTCAGTTTTGATTTCTTGCTTACATTTTCATAATATCCATTTTCAAGTACCCCAAATATTTTAAACCTGTTTTCATTTCTACAAAAAGTACATAAATAGACTTCAAAGGTGTATAGAAATATACCTATGCCTCAAGCTATAGAAAACATTAATGCAAAAATTCAACGTATATATATATTAAAATACACACTCAATATTGCATACTTTGTAAGCATACTATTAGTATAGAGAAAAAATTATCACAATAAAAAGAGTGAAATCTACAAACAATAACATTATTTTTAAGAGCTGATTTCTATTTGCATTAGGGTAATAGATGAGAAAATTACGAATTTAAAAGTGATAGTTCTCTAATTTCAGTGTCCTATAGATTTGGATCTTCACAGCCTAATTATAGAAACTTGGTGATACTCCAGATTATTCGAGGTTTTCATTTGTCCTCTCCTTTAATCCCAAAATAATCATTGCAACAAAAGCAATTTTTTTCCCTTTGTCTATTTCATTTTCCATCACTTAAATATATTTTTCAGTCATATAAACGTAAACATATGTTTCAGAATTGCTGCTGTCACCCCAGAGGGGTAATATTTCCCGGGAAGCGTCTGAGAGCTCTAGAAAGAAAGGCAAGATTATTACTGAAGAGCACAGGCGACCCTGCAGGGCAGAAAACAGTGACCGGTGGAATGAATGGCTTCGGGCGATTAAATCGGAGTCCGGACGAGTTGAGAACAAGGGGAATGACTCTCTCTCGTCCAGAGCAGTGGGGTTGACCATTTATTCACTCAAAGTTTCCACCGATTCTAAGGCAGCATCGAACTGGACCTGCTTAATGAAGGTTTGAATCACAAAGAGAACAGTGACCCTGGGGTCCAGGTCACAGGTGGGGTTCAGGCCATAGGAAGAAATTTGTGTGAGTCCGGGTCCCTGTTCTGGCGGGCGAGGCTGGAAGGCAGGGGACTGGACCGGGAGCTCTGGTTGGTGGGGGTGGGGCGGAACAGTGTCTCTCAATACCCTACCACCCTGTCTCCAGGGCAAAAAGAATTATTCAGGTCTGCATTAACGCTCTCGTTCTGCTTCCTTTTTGTCTGTCTCTGAACTCACAACTCCCACCCAGTCCGACAAATTTCAGAAACTTTTCTTCTGGGACGCCCCTATACGCCAACCACTTAGAATCTACAGTACAATACTGTCAAGGGTTAGGGCTAACGTGTCAGGATGGCCGAGTGGTCTAAGGCGCCAGACTCAAGCTTCTGCTTCCCACCTTTGGGGCTTCTGGTCTCCGAATAGAGGCGTGGGTTCGAATCCCACTTCTGACACATCATAATTTTGTTCTTACGACATTCAGAACAAAAGTACTGTAAAGTTCCTGATACTCAACTCTCAACACTCAAATATTTCTGGGCCCTGACCGATATTCGACAGTGAGAATTCCCCAGTCAAAGAATCCTGGAATACTTTCAGAATCACGTGGAGGCAACCTCCTGCACTGCCTTCTGAGATTCCACTCCTCCTAGAAAAAAATGTACCATAACAACTTGTGGTCTTTTCCTTAGTGGATCAACTGATGAGTCATCCACTGTTGGATGTTGGGTTTTTACTGTGGAGAGAATGAATGAAATCCTCACTGCTTTTCTGTACACGGAAAAGAATCTGTTATAAAGCTCTCACAAAGATGACTTTGTGAGATGACATCTTCTTATGTCATCTCTAATATCTAAGAGGGAGAGTCCTTCAAGACTATGACACTCCTGATAATATTTTTAGGTTATCAAAAGGAAATGCTCATACTGTTAAACTGAGTAAAATTGAGCTCGCTCTGAGATTTCTTTTCAAAATGATTTGATTTAGATATCTTTTCTTTATTTTTATTAAGGTAAAAAAAATGCCTTCTGTGAAGAGCTACATAAGCTAGGTAAGATATTGGTCTTAAAATTAAGACTTTTAACTTTTGCAGCTTTGACATTAAATGAGTTTTTCTTCCTGTATAGCTTTTAAATCATTACACAGCAATCTTCCTCCTAGGAATGTACCTCAGTGAAATTCCAGCTCAACTCCATGGTTGGCCTTGTCTAAGTGTAGGATTTTGCAGTACCAGATTATTACAGGCAAGCTAGATATCCACCAGGTATATTTCAGTGGCCACCCATGAATTTCATACTATGTGGCAGCTGCACATAGGAGCAGATGTGACTGTAGCAAGACAATAGATTTTTCAAACTGTGTTGAGTAAAATAAAAACATATAAGGATTAACAGTGCCAATAAAAATCACACAAATCAACAGCACTTTTTTTGACGGTAGTTTCTTTCCTAAAGAATATTAAATACTTCAGAGAGGATCTATATGTTTTTGGGAGAAGAAAGAGATGGTTACAGGTTGTGACAAGGAAAAAGGTGTTTCTGAAACAAAGTATGCATGGACCAATAACCAAAATGAGCCCTGAACTACCAAGTGTGATTAATTATCCTTTTGAACCCAAAGTCACTTTCCCTTCCATCATCAAATTCCACTTTTTTCACTCTCACCTCTGCAGATTCCTAAACATCCACCACTCTTTCCTGTCCTGCATTTCCCCTGAAATCATGAAATTCCAAATTATTTTTCTTCATTCTCCATTTTCATCTTCTTCCAACCATTGTTTCAGATTGAGACTGTTTGTTTTCCTGTAACTGGTTTTATTTTCTGTTCCAAAGCATTCCTAGTATACTTTGAGATAAATGGGGAAATCTAAAAAGTAAAATAAAATAGAAATCATTTTAAAATGTTTTCTTCCCTTTATAAAGTATCCAACACCTGGGCTGGATGCTGAGTACTAAGCTCTGAGGATCCTTCTTCTAGCCAGTAAACTGTTACAGAGCTTGATTTTTAAAAACTTAGGAAATGATGGTCTGAGTGCTTGCCACATTCCCCAATGTGTCATTTCTTACTTAACCTGGGAGATAGTACCATAGGTACTGTGATGCTGTCTTTAAATCTAAAGGCAAAACCAGAAACTGTGTGCTTACTCTTTTGGATATCTTTCTTACTAATACAAAAATACAAACGCTACAAATTTATTCCAGGGGGGTTTATTATTATTATTACTGCTTCCATTTCGTTCCTTTCAGTTCCTCCATGTGGGGAAAAGCAGTGAATTTTCCAGTAACTTTCCCACTGGAAAAAGCTAGGACTGTGTGGGAGCTTCTGAAGGCTGAGCTACCACTAAGAAAGTCTGGGTCCTTTTCATTGGTGTGGTCATGCAGGAGAACATTGTCTGATTTGCCAGTGGTGAGGCCATATTCCTCCAGCACATAATAGTCTGGCTTGAGGTCTCTATAGGAAAGGGAGAGCTTTCTGGTTACTTTGTATTTTTGTTATTAAGTCAAGTTCCTGGGTTTCATTAAGATAAACAGGCTGACAGAGTAAGGGACAACCTTTGAATGGAAATCCACTGCCTCTTTCTCTCTGGGAAGAGGGAGTCATCAGTGGCAAAGATTTTCTTTTAATGTGCCCAGTTGTATGTGGGAATACTCCAGGTTCTCTGATTGGGAATTTCCATTTGTCAAATGCTTGGCTGGTGGTTGTAGAGATGACTTGTTAGTGACTCTTCCAGGGATACCAGGACCTTCCTGAGTATAGGCCTGGGTGGAGCTGCTGGTGGGGACTGTCTTTAGAGGTAGAAAGAACCAAACTACAGAATAAGGGAGGATACTCAAGAGTCGGGAGAATGAAGGTGGAAAGGCAAGAGTGAGATGAAAGACACATGTGTGCCAAGAACAAAACTGAGTCTTGTTAGAAGTGGGATTCGAACCCATGCCTCCATTTGGAGACCAGAAGCCCCAAGAGAGGGAAGATAGAATCTCAAGTCCGGCACCTTAGACCACTCGGCCATCCTGACATGACACTGATGGAATCTCACCAGTAACAACTCTGTCAATGACTGAAGCCTATTCTATCCGAGAGGAAGAGGAACAAGTTATTTCTAGAAATTACAGGAGTAAACCAAGAATTATCTGCAAAGCCAAAAGACAGGAAAGGAGTAATTTTATGGTGAAGAGGTGCACTGGGAGACAGAGTTGATGCTGCTTTGAAAACTGGGGAGCCCACCTCATGTACCTTGAGTCTTCTTCTCCCACTCCATCCCTGCCAACCATGAGTTACACATTACATGACCAACCTTAAGAATCAGAGGATTTAGGATACAGATTTTCTCAGCACGTGTTGCAGGTATTGTCTTTCAGGAGCTTTCCCCAGTGCTCACAGTATTTCACAGTATTTTATCTTAACACAGTATTTTATCAATGGGGACTGGGTCTGTGTGTGGAACTTCAAATCCCTATAAAATAATATTTTCAGCATCTTCACAGTTTCTGCAAGGTCCACTGCTTTCTCCCCTCTCCTCTCTTCCCTTTCCTTCCATTGCCATTTTTCTCTTGCTCTAACTTATCTTCCCCTTTACATTCTTTCAGTCTGTGCTCAAAGAAGGGATATGAAGTGAAGAGGCAGGATGTGGTTTATTATAAGACACATAAAAAGAGAAACATAGAGCATGGAGGACTAGAATAAGGTCTTGGTCTTGGTTTAACATCTTTACTGAGTTTTTTAAAATGCTGTTGCTGTTGTGGTTAAAAATCCCTCCTGCTTTGGTTAAGGTGAGAGGTATTCATCCAGTGTTTTTTTTTCTATTCTGTCTGATAACAGTTTTTAGTTAGTCTCCCAAATGAACAGGCTTCAGAAATTTTTCATTGCCTGCAGAAGACAACTCAAACACACATGCATGAACTGACAAACAGCTATTTAAAGATCCATTTTGGGTGCACATCGATCAGAAGTGAGTTGTTTCTTTTGCT
This sequence comes from Capricornis sumatraensis, assembly GCF_032405125.1. Classification (NCBI taxonomy): domain Eukaryota; kingdom Metazoa; phylum Chordata; class Mammalia; order Artiodactyla; family Bovidae; genus Capricornis; species Capricornis sumatraensis. The sequence continues at coordinate 34,538,816 of NC_091090.1, forward strand.
CTGTTTTTGGTCTTCATGTAGAGAATCTGAAATACTTTTTTAAAGGCAATGCAGATTAGGAAAAAATATGAGAATCTTGAATCAGGTGCTTATGTTTGAATTCAGGCTTCATCATTTACAAAAGTGTGATGTGTTGATATTTTACATTATTTTGACCATCTGTGAACATTTCTTTCATCTGTAAATTTAGAGGGCAAGCCCTACCTCAAGATTGTTGAGGGTTTAAAAAAATTTATGTAGGTGCTTTCCCTAGCAAACCATGTGACAAGTAGTAGTCACTCAAAAGACCTCCATGTTTCATTCACCTTCATGTTTCTATTCGTAACCTCTGGCATTTAGACGGTTTTGCAACAAACCAAATTCCAAACAAACCAAATTTGCCTTTTCTGAACTATGGTGTCCCAATTTCCAAACACTTAGAAAATATGCTGAATCCTCCTTTTCTGCCAATTAACGATCTTTCAAACTTAACAGCTTCCCCTTCCTCTTAGTCAAATCCTGTCATTTAGCTCTTGACATCCTAGTCATGACTTCTTTCTCCCTCTTTTAAACTCTCCAAACATATTGCTGTTAGTAATCACATGAAAAGCTGAAAGCTCAACTTCCAAACCAATATAAGATAAAGATAGTCCCATTCCTTGAACGTGGAATTATGTGTGATATTTTTAATGAAAAGGTCTTGATTTTAATATAGTCACAGTTGTCAATCTTTGTCTTTATAGTTGGACTTTTCTGTTTTATTTCAAAGTTCTTTTCTACCTTTGATTCCTAAATATATTCTTTATTGGTATCCTTTAAATGTTTATATTTTGTCTCCTCCCTGGAATAAAATTCACTTCAAGGTCAATTCAGTACAATTCAGTTCAGATGACTAAAAAAAAAAAGTCTGCATTGAGCTTCTGAAGAGTTTTATAAAAGGCCACTAACACCACCAAGGCCTGGACCCCAATAGTACCTCATCGAATTTACAAACCTTTCTTCTAAGGTCTTCCTGGGAGAACACTCAGGACTAAAAGTTTTTGGCTTACAAGACCGTGGGCCAATGATTCTCTTTTTGAAGGTGGTAGTTTTATTCTGTTAATGTAGTTGGGGAGGTTACTGGGAATGAAAATATCGGAGGAAGTGATGATTTCATGGTTTCTGTCTTCAAAAAGAGGTTAAGACAAAGTTTGCAGCCTCTGTAGCAGATTAAAAAAAAAAAAAAAAAAAGGTAAAATCAGAGCCCTGCAGAATTCAGAGGGGATATGAGAAGGAAAGAAGAGCTCAGAATAGGATCGATCAATCATCTAAGGTAGATTTATGCAGCAAAAATCACACTTCCTGATTTTGAATGTTGGTGGCTAGGTTCATCTCAAGAAACTCGAGTTCTCTCTGCCCTTGGAAAATGATGATTTCTGGTTCCTAAGGTGTTTTGGAGCATTGATAATCTATTTGCATAAAAATCCACTTAAATGTTTCATCTCTCTAGTAAATAACACTTTAAAAAAAAAAAAAGAGAGGGAGAGCAGTACAAAAGATACAAAAGAATGTGGCATATAGCCATGAAAATGAAAGGAGAGAAATCTGATTTTGAATAAACAAGGTAACAGGTGTTGTCCGCCGAAGTGTGACCAAAGAATCCAGCTATGGTAGATCACCTTGGGCTTCATATCTCCCTTAACTCTTCAAGTTGCAATTCTCAAAAGTATTTGCTTTTCCTTCTCTTCGCCCAAGTCTTCAGTTTTTCCAGGCGGCGCGACCACGCAGGGCCCCTGGCCTTGCCACTGACGTGGAGGAGCCAAGGAGTTCCAACTTCAGAGTCCGGAAGTGAGCAGTGGGAGGCTCGGGAAGGCGGGTGCGGGAGGGGAGAAGAAGTCTGAGTTCTAAATTCATCCCTAGAAATCGGTATAGGAGAAGCTAAGGGTTGGAATACCAAGTTCCTGAGGAAGGATTTCAGAGCTTCGGTTTCCTTATTGCAAAAGTGCAGACGCCTTAGAGATTGCGTGCAGGCGGCAATTTTGAGAAGGCGATGAGGGGCCGACGCAGAATGAAAGACATAACTTAGAGGAAGTGAGTGGGAAAGGGGAAGCAAGAGGAATTGATAGACACGGGTGGCTACTAATCTTTATACAAATTAATGAAATGCAAGAAAACACCAGGGCGTGAAAAGCAGAGTGGCGCAGCGGAAGCGTGCTGGGCCCATAACCCAGAGGTCGATGGATCGAAACCATCCTCTGCTACTGTCTTTTTTACTTCCACAAGCACTAGACCAACACTCGTTATTCTTTTCCTCAAATTCCAAGATTTCCACAAGAACACTATGCAGAGGCAACTACTACTACTACTAAGTCGCTTCAGTCGTGTCCGACTCTGTGTGACCCCAGAGATGGCAGCCCACCAGGCTCCCCCGTCCCTGGGATTCTCCAGGCAAGAACACTGGAGTGGGCTGCCATTTCCTTCTCCAATGAAAGTGAAAGTGAAAGTGAAGTCGCTCAGTCGTGTTCGACTCTTAGCGACCCCATGGACTGCAGCCTACCAGGCTCTTCCACCCATGGGATTTTCCAGGCAAGAGCACTGGAGTGGGGTGCCATTGCCTTCTCCGGCAGAGGCAACTAAATTAAAATATTCATGACGGTGACACAATTGGTTTGCCTTTCTTGTTTTCTTTGATCTTGATGAAAATTGGCCTCAATCAAATACGTCGTTTTAAAGCTCACAATATACTGGGAAACAATGCACATCTTAATTATCGTCTATATGCAGTGACTCTACCACTACTTTTTTGCTTATACAGACATGCTTACCAGTCTTGAAACAGAGCAGGACACTATGGTCCTTCCCCTTCTTTCCCGCTTGTGTTTTTTCTGTAGAGAAACTTTAGCCAAACAATAAATTTAATCGAGAGAAGTGAGAAAATGCAGAAGGAAAGGAAAGCAGTCAAACAGGACAAAATAATAATAATTTAGCAATTAAGCAAAGTGAAGAACGTGAGTCATAGCCTTTGAGCTGTCTTGTAGGTACTGAAACCCCCACCAGGTAGAAGTTAACTGCATGTTGACCAGACTGTACCAATGACAGAAGCTGCCACAATTCTGAGAACTGGCCTCACAGAAATGGGAACGAATTGACCTTGGCAGCAAAGATCGGCTGCACTCAAAACAATCAAGATGATGCTGATCAGATCACTGAATGGCCGAGTTCAAGATGACTGTCAGAGCTGACAGTGCTGTTTCTGCATATAGCCCCCTCCCGCCACCTATCCGTCCCTGAAATGCCGCTTTAAAAACTCTTGCCCACTGATTGTCAGTGGGGGACGTTGGCCTTTGGACACAAGTCCACCCTGGGTTGTCGGCCTACAGAATAAAGCAAGCTTTCCTTTCCACCAACTTTACCTATAGAGTATTGGTTTTAGAGCTGCAAGCAGCTGAATCCCACTTTCCTAATAGTCTCATGAACAAATGAAGACCTGCTCTTACAGAGGCAGGGGATACAGTTTCAACTGCCTGATCCTTCCTGTCTTTAGAATGGAACTCAAGATAAAATGGAGAGTTGAAAAGTAGAATAGGAGAGGACAAATGTGGACTTTCCAAATTGGCAAATGGGAGGTTGGAAAGATGCAGGGAAGGAGGGAAAGGAGACTGGGGAGAGTGAAGAAAAAGCGTGTGAAGGAAAGATGAGGAAAGGTGCATGTGCTGAAAGTGAGATGTATGAATATTTTGAATAAGTGAGTTTTCTGGGAGTTCCTTTCCTGGATGGAACCACCACTTCAAAGTGGGCGTCAAGTTTGTTTCTTGCTCTGCCATGAAAATTCCAGGAAACCCCAACTCTGAAAGAAAACACTGGAGGAAACAATGGGGCATGACCCTCCTCCTTGTATCACAATCTTCATTCCTTACCCAATCTTTGATTTTCCTGAAGTTTTTCCTACTTACTGAAGTCATTGGTGAAATAGAATCAAAGCCCTCTGGAAGACCCAAGTAATTTCAAAAACTATGACTCTTACTAGAAGCCCTCTGGTGTTCTTATTTTACATAATGAGTTAGACAGTCTCTTAGAGGGCCTGGATAGCTCAGTCGGTAGAGCATCAGACTTTTAATCTGAGGGTCCAGGGTTCAAGTCCCTGTTCAGGCAGTAAGGCCTTATTTTGTTTTCAGTATTTACTTAAAAACTATTTAGATAACAGCCCATTTAAGAATGCCTTTGAAAGTGAGGAAGCCTTAACAGCCAAATCAAGCAAAGTCACTGCCCTAAAATAGTTTACTGTTTAGTTTTTCATTAATTTTCCTTTTCTAATATTAACAAAAGCACTTCCCCAAGTTTCTAAGAAGAATCAAAAAAGGGCATCATTTAAAAGTAATAAACTAGAGACAGATTTAGAAGTAAGCCATTTAAAAGTTCCCTTAAAATGATTCATTAATCTGGGAGTGGAAGAGAACAATTTAGGTGGACTCGATGTGATGGTATTAGGAGGTGGGACCTTTGAGAACTGATTGGGTTATGAGTTAATTTCTCATAATAGAAATAGTGCCCTTTCAAAGGAGTCCCCAGGGAATTCTCTGTTGCTTCTGCCATGTGAAACAACAGTGAGAAGACAACAATCTATAAACCAGGAAACTCTCACCCAACAAAGAACCTGAACCATGAATATTGCCTTTGAGGTGTTTGATGCCAGTCTTTGTCTAGAGATTCTCTTGTTTCTTTAGACTGAACACCAAAAACCTCCATTCCGTCTCACCCATAAGCAATTTTAATCAGTACTTTTACACCTTTTAATGTATACTTTGATGCAGTTAACTATATTTCTGCACATAACACCTCATCTTTCATCCTTAAGTTTAGTGGGTTAAATATTGTAGGCAGGAATTTGTGTCTACCTAGAACTTCTGAATGTGATCTTGCTTGGAAACAGGTTTTTGCAGATGTAGTTACATTAAGATGAAGTCATTCATACTGGATTAGGGTGGAGCCTAAACCCTACACTGGTTTACCCTATCCTTGCAAGAAAGAACACTAGGAAGCAGACAGTAAGAAGAAAGTCATAGGTAGACAGAGGCTAAGACTGGACTCATACAACCACAGCCAAAAAATATAAAGGATTTTGGGGATCCACCAGAAGCTAGGAAGAAGCAAGGAAGGAATCCTTCAGCAAGCCTTCAGAGAGAGAATGGCCCTGCCAATATCTTAATTCTGATGTCCTAGTCTTCAGAACACAGAAACTGTAATACACTAACATGAGAGAAAGTTCCAGGGGAAAGTGATTCCTTGGGGTGAATCTAAAACAATGAATAAATTTGAAGAAAAGAAGTCGTTTGGAACGGAGGGAGGGTTTTGGTTTGTTTGTTTGCTTTTTTAAGTTTAATGCCTTCCTTGATATTAATGAACATTTCTTTGCTATTAGTGATAAAACTTTATAGCAAATGGTTGTGAGGCTGTCGTTTTTAGATTTAGATAACATGAGGAATCCCTTTTGATGGACTGTTATTGTAAAGATTCTTACTATATTCTTATCGTTAAAGATCCGTGAAATTCCCAGGAACTCACTGCCCAGAAAGAGTTCAGGGTACAACGTGTGAATGTCTCTTTAACTGAGGTTCTTTTAAGATTCACCATCGGGTCTTCCTCGTTAGTATAGTGGTGAGTATCCCCGCCTGTCACGCGGGAGACCGGGGTTCGATTCCCCGACGGGGAGATTAAGATACTACATTTTACGACACTACGTTTTTTCAGCTAAGCCTGTAACAGAAAGGAAATCTTTCTGCTTTCTGGTTTTGTTCCTCTAAGTTGAATTCTCCCGTGTTGACTTATTACTGTGTTCACCGAGCAAGCAACTGCCTTCTGATGGAAACCCACTGCTGCCTTCCGTCTGAGAGGTCAGATACAGCGCGGGGGTTCAAAGGGTGCCCATTTGACTCGAAATATTCCAAGATCTTGCAATATGAATTTTCATTTGTCAACTGAGGTGATGGAGATGTTGCTTGTACAGGAACCGCCCTTAGAAAAGTCTCAATGGTTCCCAAATTTTGGTGCACATTAGAATAACCTTGTTGTTCAGTCGCTAAGCCATGTCCGACTCTTCGCGACCTCACGGACTGCTGCACGCTAGGCATCCCAGTCCTTCACTATCTCCCAGCATTTGCAGTGGGGATAGTATAACTTCAATTCATGTAAAATTATGGACATTTGCACTGACACCTTCCATAGCTCTAATTGGCCAAAGTACTTTAATTTTTATATGTAAAAAGGAAAACCTGTAACGTTGGTTAAAAAAAAAAAAAAGCCTGATGAAGTTACTAGATGCTAGCTAACATAAGTTCTACAGTACACCTAAATATGTATTGTACAGTGTGCTGGTTTTGTTTATACTTGGATGTTTTGAAATTCGGACATACACAGCCTACTAAAATATGTTTAAAATTTCAAAGTCTGGTGATTCTACATTTACTAATATACTTTTGAACTGTTTTATTTGGAAATAATTTCAAACATAAGAAAGGTTACAAAAATAAAAATTTTATAAGGAACACTCTATATTCAAATCCGCCTTTTCTTAACATTTTACCCTATGTCTTTATTATTTTCTTCTATATCATGTTTTTCTGAGTCATGTAAATATATTACATAAACCTCAATGTGCGTTGCCTTAAAAAGACAAGTAGCGCCTGAACAGGACTTGAACCCTGGACCCTCAGATTAAAAGTCTGATGCTCTACCGACTGAGCTATCCAGGCCCTGATCTTGGGAGTTGAATTGTCCTATAAATAACTAAATTTCATTAGCATTTTCGATCTCCAGGAAGAATTGGAGTAATCCATAACTTCAGAAACAACCCGGGTCTTTCAAAAGCATGGCTTGACCACTTAAGTCATCTACTCACCAAACAGACCATTTAACCTCTGCACTGTACATTCTTTAAGTACATTTTTAATTGCTGGAAAAATGAAGATTATTCCTAGAGTCAATTACTGCCGAAGAGGATACACCAATCTGGGTTGAAGGAGATCGCATTTACTTCTCAGAGAAGTTTGAAGAGAAGATGCACAAGGCTCCCTCACCAACCTGTAAGGGAACCTGGAGGAGATTTTTTTTTTTTTTTTTAAGGAACAACTAAAGTAACTGAGGAGAATCTTCCAAAGAATGAAAAGATGGGCAAAGAAGATGAGGTTTCTAACCTTGACATAATGTAGGGGCATCAAATTTGGTTGTACCCTTTGGTATTCCCCCCCACCCCCCAGTTTCAGAAATGAAATGTCTGGGAAGAAATCCAAGGCTTCCTCTAATTTTCTCCTCCACATTTTATCTAGCGGCCCAACTCGTCCAAAGACAAGAATGGCTTGACAGTTAAGGAAATAGTGCTCCTGGTTCATTCAGTGTTTATTGGCTCATGAGACAGTTTTTGAGCACCTGTAGGAGAAGGCAATGGCACCCCACTCCAATACTCTTGCCTGGAAAATCCCGTGGACGGAGGCCTGGTAGGCTGCAGTCCATGGATTGCTAAGAGTTTGACATGACTGAGCGACTTCACTTTTACTTTTCACTTTCATGCATTGGAGAAGGAAATGGCAGCCCACTCCAGTGTTCTTGCCTGGAGAATCCCAAGGACAGGGGAGCCTGGTGGGTTGCCCGTCTATGGAGTCGCACAGAGTCGGACACGACTGAAGCAGCTTAGCAGCAGCAGCAGAGAGATCACAGGGGCAAAATCCCAAAGCATAGGTGCAGAAAACGAAGATAGAAAGCATTCTTAGTTCCATGAGGACTGCCAAATTCAGGACTATTAATTTTTGAGTCAATAATCCTTAAATTATTTAAGGTATTATTTACTGTTTTTTCTGTATGTGAAGCCAAGTGCAATCTTGACCAAACATGAAGAAAATACTGACTCACATATTACCCATAATACTAACCATTATGAAATCATGTGCAAATGCCATTTTATTATATAAGTTACACAGAGAACTTCAGAAGTTAAATATGTAACAGATATATACCTGGAGAAAATATTTAGATATTACTAAATGTGGATCAGAGATCATTTTGACTTGACCTAAAAAACAAACTATCCCTCCTGCAGGAATTTTTTTTCCCCTGATGTCCAAGATATGTTTAAAATAAACATCCTTAAATATTATACAGGAAGACAACCAAAGAAACTACCTACCCTCATACTATGTGTACAGAAAACCCACTTTCTATGGATATTTTTGTATGTGAAAAATTGTATGGACTTTTATAAATATTGTTTCTAACACAATTCTATATTTGTAAATTAATTTATAATGTGAACTGGGATGATTTTTTTTTTCCCCAAGAAAGCACACTGCATGCTGGAAATCACATAAAATAAACTTGAAGTGGGGTGAAAAAATAAATAAATAAAATAAACATCCTTCTTCTATCTCTGAGCTTCACGAAATTTTAGGTACTTTTTCTATCTCTCAAGGTCATTGATAAGAGAAAAATCAGATGTGGAAAAAAAGATAGGATGAAAGTTTGGATGAGGCCTAGGGATGAAGGAATGGGTGGGAAGGGATGATAATTTTGATTTGAGAAAGGGTGGATACATGAGTTTGAATAAGCTCTGGGAGTTGGTGATGGACAGGGATGCCTGGCGTGCTGCAGCCCATGGGGTCACATAGTTGGACATGACTGAGCAACTGAACTGAACTGGAGACAGGTTAAGTAAGGAGATTATATGTTGCACAATTTCTCTGCCAGATTTATAGGTTTCTTTGCCTTTATTCAAAAACATCTGGCTTTATCCCATTTTGTCAACTTTGCCCTTACTATTCCTTCTGCCTGGAAATATCTACCCCAGATATTCACAGGACTCAATCCTTTTATTCTTCCAGGTCTTTGTTCAAATGCCACCCAAATCTTCAATAATAACAGTATTTCAGTCAGTTCAGTCGCTCAGACTCTTTGCGACCCCAGGGACAGCAGTACGCCAGGCCTCTCCGTCCATCACTAACTCCTGGAGCTTACTCAAACTCATGTCCATTGAGTCTGTGATGCCATCCAACCATTTCATTCTCTGTTGTCCTCTTCTCCTCCATCTTCAATCTTTCTCAGCATCAGGGTCTTTTCAAATGAGTTAGTTATTAGCATCAGGTAGCAAAAGTATTGGAGTTTCAGCTTCAGCATCAGTCCTTCCAATGAATATTTAGAACTGATTTCCTTTAGGATGGACTGGTTGGATCTCCTTGCAGTCCAAGGGACTCTCAGTCTTCTCCAACACCACAGTTCAAAAGCGTCAATTCTTCGGTGCTCAGCTTTTTTTATAATCCAACTCTCACATCCATACATGACTACTGGGAAAATCATAGTCTTGACTAGACGGACCTTTGTTGGCAAAGTAATGTCTCTGCTTTTTAATGTCTCTGCTGTCTAGGTTGGTCATAATTTTCCTTCCAAGGAGTAAGTGTCCTTTAATTTCATGGCTGCAGTCACCATCTGCAGTGATTTTTGAACCCCCCAAAGTAAAGTCTGCACTGTTTCTACTGTTTCCCCATCTATACGCCATGAAGTGATGGGACCAGATGCCATGATCTTCGTTTTCTGAATGCTGAGTTTTAAGCCAACTTTTTCACTCTCCTCTTTCACTTTCATCAAGAAGCTCTTCAGTTCCTCTTCACTTTCTGCCATAAGAGTAGTGTCATTTGCATATCTGAGGTTATTGATATTTCTTCCTGCAACCTTGATTCCAGTTTGTGCTTCATCCAGCCCAGTGTTTCTCGTGATGTACTCTGCATATAAGTTAAATAAGCAGGGTGACAACATACAGCCTTGACGTACTCCTTTCCAATTTGGAACCAGTATGTTGTTCCATGTCCAGTTCTGTTACTTCTTGACCTGCATACAGATTTCTCAGGAGGCAAGTCAGGTGGTCTGGTATTTCCATCTCTTGAAGAATTTTCCACAATTAATTGTGATCCACACAGTCAAAGGCTTTGGCATAATCAATAAAGCAGAAGTAGATGTGTTTTTGTGTTTTTTTGGAACTCTCTTGCTTTTTTGATGATCCAACAGATGTTGGCAGTTTGATCTCTGGTTCCTCTGCCTTTTCTAAATATAGCTTGACCATCTGGAAGTTCATGGTTTATGTACTGTTGAAGCCTGGCTTGGAAAATGTAGAGCTTTACTTTGTTAGCATGTGAGATGAGTACAATTGTGCGGTAGTTTGAGCATTCTTTAGCATTGCCTTTCTTAGGGATTGGAATGGAAACTGACCTTTTCCAATCTTGTGGCCGCTGCTGAGTTTTCCAGATTTGTTGGCATATTGAGTGCAGCACTTTCACAGCATCATCTTTCAGGATTTGAAATAGCTCAACTGGAATTCCATCACCGCCACTAGCTTTGTTTGTAGTGATGCTTCCTAAGGCCCACTTAACTTCACATTCCAGAATGTCTGGCTCTAGGTGAGTGATCACACCGTTGTGTTTATCTGGATCCTGAAGATCTTTTTTGTATAGCTCTTCTGTGTATTCTTGCCACCTCTTCTTAATATCTTCTGCTTCTGTTAGGTCCATACCATTTCTGTCCTTTATTGTGCCCATCTTTGTATGAAATGTTACCTTGGTATCTCTAATTTTCTTGAAGAGATCTCTAGTTCTTCCCATTCATTGCTGAAATCTCCCTTACATCCCATATTTCTTCTTTGTTTACTGTTTCTTCATGGCTTTTTACCACCATCTAGCTGTCTGCATGTATACATTATGAAACAGAGAAAAGTAACCCTGAACATCCAGGAACTGAGCTGGCATTTATAGTGATGTCTTAATGTTTTCTTGTCGAATATAAACAATTTTCCAGAACATCAATATCAGACAAGACTTCTCTAATAGATTAAGACAGAGACAGGACAACTCTATGATCATGTCTGAACATAAACAAAAAGAAGAACATTGTCCTAGCCAGAGAGTACCAAACATTTCCCTCTTCCACATCATACAAATGACTACTGTTTCTTTACTAATTTCAGTTCTATTTTTAGGTTGCCCTAAGATTTAAGATATCCAACCACAGAATTACCCCCCACCTCCTGACAGTATACAAACCAATGCAAAGCCATACTTTCTTAAAACTGCCCCCAAATCACCTAAAAAAAAGTGATCACCTAAAAAAAGATCACAACAAACTGTGGAAAATTCTTAAAGAGATGGGAATACCAGACAACCTTACCTGCCTTCTGAGAAATCTTGTATGCAGGTCAAGAAGCAACACTTAGAACCAGACATGGAACAACAGACTGGTTCTAAATTTGGAAAGAACTACAGTCAAGGTTGTATATTGTCACCCTGCTTATTTAATTTATATGCAGAATACCTCATGCAAAATACCTGTTGGATGAAGCACAAGCTGGAATCAAGATTGCCCGGCAAAATATCAATAACCTCAGATATGCAGCTGACACTACTCTCATGGCAGAAATCAAAAGGAACTGAGGAGCCTCTTGATGAAAGTGAAAGAGCAGAGTGAAAAAGCTGACTTAAAAATCAACATTCAACAAACTACAATCATGGCATCTGGTCCTATCACTTCATGGCAAATAAGTGGGGAAACAATACAAACTTTCTTTTCTTGGGCTCCAAAATCACTGCAGATGGTGACTGCAGCCATGAAATTAAAAGATGCTTGCTCCTTGGTAGAAAAACTATGACCAACCTAGACAATATTTTTAAAAGCAGAGACATTACTTTGCCAACAAAGGTCCGTCCAGTCAAAGCTATAGTTTTTCCAGTAGTTGTGTATGGATGTTAGAGTTGGACCATAATGAAAGCTGAGTGCCAAAGAATTAATGCTTTTGAACTGTGGTGTTGGAGAAGACTCTTGAGAGTCCCTTGGACTGAAAGATCAAACCAGTCAATCCTAAACGAAATCAATCCTGAATATTCATTGGAAGGACTGATGCTAAAGCTGAGGCTTCAATATTTTGGCCACCTGATGTGAAGAACTAACTCATTAGAAAAGACTCTGATGCTGAGAAAGATTGAAGGTAGGAGAAGAAGGGGATGACAGAGGATGAGATGGCTGGATGGCATCACCAACACAATGGACATGAGTTTGAGCAAGCTCCGGGAGTTGGTGATGGACAGGGGAGCCTGATATGCTGCAGTCCATGGGGTTGCAAAGAGTCAGACATGACTGAGCAGCTGAACTGAGCTGAAAAAATGTTCAGTTCAGTTCAGTCGCTCAGTCGTGTCCGACTCTTTGCAACCCCATGAATAGCAGCACGCCAGGCCTCCCTGTCCATCACCAACTCCCAGAGTTCACTCAAACTTACATCCATCGAGTTGGTGATGCCATCCAGCCATCTCATCCTCTGTCATCCCCTTCTCCTCCTGCCCCCAATCCCTCCCAGTAACAGACTCTTTTCCAATGAGTCAACTCTTCGCATGAGGTGGCCAAAGTACTAGAGTTTCAGCTTTAGCATCATTCCTTCCAAAGTACAACCAGGGCTGATCTCCTTTAGAATGGACTAGTGGGATCTCCTTGCAGTCCAAGGGACTCTCAAGAGTCTTCTCCAACACCACATTTCAAAAGCATCAATTCTTTGGCGCTCAGCTTTCTTCACAGTCCAACTCTCACATCCATACATGACCACTGGAAAAACCATAGCCTTGACTAGAAGGACCTTTGTTGGCAAACTAATGTCTCTGCTTTTGAATATGCTATCTAGGTTGGTCATAACTTTCCTTCCAAGGAGTAAGCGTCTTTTAATTTCATGGCTGCAGTCACCATCTGAAAAAAGGTTATAAAGTCCAATTCTTATAATCGCTTCTTTCTAACACTCTTACTGAGACACTCCACTGTTCTAATGTGCATTCTCTCTTGCTGCAACAGTTAGCAAAACCAACTTTAGGAGTTTGCTTTGGCACTCACTAGGTTCATGTATTGTCACCTCCCTCTACTCAGACCCAACCACAGAATCTGAGTATCCATTAAATAAATATTGTTAAATAAATAAGCGAATAAATAAATAGAATTGCCTTTTTTTCATAAGAAAGTAAAAGGTCACATTCTTTGGAAGTGGAGGTCAAGAAAGCAGTAATTAATATTTTAGTTGCTAATTTGACAAAAATTACAGAGAAGTATAACAACACAAGTAAAACCAACTCCTCTTCTACGATTGTCCATACACGAAGTAGCCTGCAATAACTGATTTACACTTGGTGTCTGCACTACTGGGAACCCTAATCATAGAAAATGGAAGCAAGGACAATATGAACTAGCTTGACTCAAAGTGAAGAATAAACAGTATATTCAAAACCTGTCAGCTTTACCACAGGGACTGGAGGCTGGGGTGAGGGTGGAAAGAGAGACAAAGAGAAACTATTTGTTACTTGGTAACGGCCATCAACCATTTAAACTTCTTACATCTATTATCCTGTGTCCTATATGGCATCCCCTTTTCCTAGGCCATTGGGAAGAGATTAATGGGAGAAAAAAGAGGGAGAAAGACGCTACTGAAGAATAAAGAGATTATGGGGAGAAATGCCGGAAGAGGGTGCAATATGCCCGCCTTGTACTCCTCGACGGACAGTTCTAATGTTTAAATAGGTTTATTGAAAGAGAGTTCTAGCCGTTCTCACTAGCTCTCTCCTTGCCTATGCTACTTTTTAATTTATCGTGGAAATGAAAAAGCCTGAACACCGCGGGAAGCAGACTGAAGCAGTCTTCGAAACAAGCGCTAATTCGGTTCTGGGCTTCCCTGGTACCTTAGTTGGTAACGAATCTGCCTGCAATGCACAGACCCCCCTTTTTTTTTAATTTACGAAATTCCCACACTACGGGGACCGTCTTGGGCTGTGGGACTGTTGGGCCTTTGGGAGGCAGGGAGCGCGGTGCGGGAGCGGTAAAGGGACGTGCGGCGGGTGCTGCTTTTCAATATCCTCTGGCTGGGCTCCCAGGCTGACTTTGTGCCATCGCAACAGTCTCCAGCATCCATCCACTAAAATTTGTCTTTTTTGCCTCTTTCGTTTTGCAATCGGTTCAGAGCTTGCGTTTCACCCTGTGCACTCGGGTGTAATACTAATCACATTGGTTGTTAATCACAGCAACAGATTATATGTAAAACAGAAGCGAACATGTCAGGATGGCCGAGTGGTCTAAGGCGCCAGACTCAAGTTTCTACTTCCCCTAGTTGGGGTTTCTGGTCTCCGGTTGGAGGCGTGGGTTCGAATCCCACTTCTGACATGATGTTCTTTTGTTCTTATGCTCAAATTCTGCAACTTCTGTCAGTAAATCATAGCCACTTTCTTAGGCAGCATTGCCAGATCTTACCCATTACCACCGATGCTTCACCCTTTCTTCAGTTCAGTTCAGTCGTTCAGTCGGGTCCGACTCTGCGACTCCATGGACTACAGCACGCCAGGCTTCCCTGTCCATCACCAGCTCCCGAACCTTGCTCAAACTCATGTCCATCGAGTCGGTAATGCCATCCAACCATCTCGTCCTCTTCTCCTCCTGTCTCAGTCACCCTTCTTACGCCAGTGCTATTTAGATGTCTGTCCTCTCATCGTGCCTACGTTCCCTCCCTCCTTTCCTTTTCGTTATTTTTATGAGTATCTACACAGAAGAATAGTAATATATCAGTATTAAAATGCAAGTCTTAACATATATGTGAAGTGATGGTTATAAAATTCTGTATTCAGTATTTTAACTGTTCTGTGAAGGTTAAGATTTGAATATTCTTCCACAGATCTCCTGCTGTCCCTCCCTCTCTGTTGTCCTCACCTGACTCTCTTTTTTTCTTCGTCTTACTCTTTCCTTTTTTTGCGGACCTTCTCCCATCACATCTTGGGTTGCTAATCGAAAGGTATCTGCTGTAAAGTGAAGAGGCTGAATGTGTTAAATATATTCTATGACATAAGACAAGAGAGTTGTGGGAGAGAGAAGTAGAACAGTGATTCTTAACCAGGATTGATTTTTAAAAACAAGATGTTTTTATAAAAATAAAGAAGGGAAAGAGGGAGAGAGAGGGGAAGGAAGGAACTTGTCCAGGTCCCGTTTTCCCTAAGTGTAGCTCTATCGATCAGATCCTAAATTATTTGTTAAATATATATTCTGTTTTATTACTTTGATTTCTTTTATAAATCTAGTAATTCACATGTTGGATCCTCTTTGCTTTTTTTTTTACATATGATTTTCTGCCTAACTTATTTGAAATTTTAGTTTTGTTTTTTTTTTCCCTTCTTTTCTACTATCCTCTATATTGTTTGCAGTTTTCCTCATTGTCAATTCAATTTTTGTGCTCATGATATATATAGGTATACATAGGGGAGGCGCTCTTCACCCTGCTCTGTGCTGATATAGGCCCTTGGAACTGGCCTGTATGGGTTTTCATGCTCTCTGGTTTCCATCTGGATTAGGTAACGGGAGTCCCAACAGGAGACAGGTGGATCTAGGAGGGCTAGCGGCAGGTATTTACTTCTTGTCTTTCTGCCTGCAGGTCACGTCAGAAGAGCTACATTCCTTGACGGGAGGCCATACCTCATTCAAGGCAGCCCTCAGTACAAGGCTGTCCTCTGAGTTCAGGTAATCACACTCTCTTCATGCCTCTTCAGGTACAGAAGTAATAATACCTCTACTGCTGCTTGTCCTGGAGAACAACACTCGCCCTAGTGGTTTTTCTCTAGCTGTACACATTTTTTAGTAGAAAGTTTATTGTGAAATATATGTCTTCTGCACCTTAATTCTTCAAATCATCTTGTGTGGATGCCACCAAAATTAACATTTTAACTGTTTCATTCTTGGACTTGGAGACCTCTATTTTCCTAAATAATATGTATAACTGCTATTATTGATTAATTGATTTAGACATTATATACTTATTTTCCATCTGTTAAATGGAAACTGCTTTATGCCACTACCACACACTATTTCTTATCCTCCCAAAATACTTATGTTTTACCTTTTGTTTTAATTCAGTGTTTATTGTTTATGTCATTTTTCTATGAAAGTATTATACACAGCATTGGTGTGAGCTATGATTCTATTTTCATTCTTTACCGGATGCTTATAATTGCCTAAAAAGGAAAGCTTTAAGAAGAAAAATTTTAATGTGCCCAAGTCCCTTCATACAGAGAAGGTAATGGCACCCCACTCCAGTACTCTTGCCTGGAAAATCCTATGAACAAAGGAGGCTGGTAGGCTGCAGTCCATGGGGTCGCTAAGAGTCGGATATGACTGAGCGACTTCCCTTTCACTTTTCACTTTCATGCATTGGAGAAGGCAATGGCAAGCCACTCCAGTGTTCTTGCCTGGAGATTCCCGGAGACGGGTGAGCCTGGTGGACTGCCATCTATGGGGTCACACAGAGTCGGACATGACTGAAGTGACTTAGCAGTAGCAGTAAGTCCCTTCATATATATCGATAATTGCTAATTCTCCCTTAACTTCCAAATATCTTTCAGTGGAGCTTTCCATGAGATCAATCAAATCAGATAATATATCAGCTCAAATATTTTTTCTTGAGGATATTTTTCCAGTTGACTTCTACATACTTATACTCTGAATTGGTTGCTCTCTGGACCTGCTACACCGCCATCATCTGAATCTTCCCTTGCTCATCTGTTCATAATCTATTTCTATTTTTTGTTCATTTATTTGCTCTGCTGTTTCAGTGGAAAGTATTCTCAAGGTTTTTGGTTTTTAGGTTATAAAAATAACTCAGAGTCTGAGGTAATGGTGAGAAGAGCCCTCAGTATGCTTATATGTTAAGTTAGATTCTACCAACTTACACCAGTTGCCTCACATATGGTTTTTTTTTTTTCAGTCCTGCCATCAGGGTAAAGCCCTAACTGTCAGAGATCTGAGAGTTAGGTGAGGAAAAAGAGCTCAGCCTTTAGCATTCCCTTACATCCAGATACAGAACAGATCCTCTCCTGTTCTCATTAAGGTACTCAGATCCTCATCAGTAATAGTCTAATCCCATTCTTTATTTGCAGAATAAATCTCCAGATTTTTTCCTGGGTGGTAGAAGGGCAAACACTCAGTATAAGTGCAGAGAATTTAGGGCTCTAACTCTTTCTCAAATTTTAAATAATCTGCTTTCAGTTTCCCTTTAGCCTCCAGTACATAGTGCTCTCAGTTCCTGAGCTTTTTAAAGAAACTTTGCTATTAATCAGATTGTTTCTGTGAAGTCTGTTACAATTTGTCTACCTATTTTTCACTTTTAGTGTTTCTTACATTCCACTTCTTTTGTGTTCTTCTCATATTTGAGCTTAAAAAAATCTTTTTACTATAGTTTTAGTGAGAATTCCAGTTGAGCTATTTCAAATCCTGAAAGATGATACTGTGAAAGTGCTGCACTCAATATGCCAGCAAATCTGGAAAACTCACCAGTGGCCACAGGACTGGAAAAGGTCAGTTTCCATTCCAATCCCAAAGAAAGGCAATGCCAAAGAATGCTCAAACTACCACACAACTGCACTCATCTCATACACTAGTAAAGTAATGCTCAAAATTCTCCAGGCCAGGCTTCAGCAGTACGTGAACTGTGAACTTACAGATGTTCAAGCTGGTTTTAGAAAAGGCAGAGGAACCAGAGATCAAATTGCCAACATCCGCTGCATTATCAAAAAAACAAGAGAGTTCCAGAAAAACATCTATTTCTGCTTTATTGACTTTGCCAAAGCCTTTGACTGTGTGGATCATAATAAACTGCGGAAAATTCTTCAAGAGATGGGTATACCAGGCCACGTGACCTGCCTCTTGAGAAACCTATGTGCAGGTCAGGAAGCAAGAGTTAGAACTGGACATGGAACAACAAACTAGTTCCAAATAGGAAAAGGAGTATGTCAAGGCTGTATATTGTCACCCTGCTTATTTAACTTCTATGCAGAGTACATCATGAGAAACACTGGGCTGGAAGAAGCACAGGATGGAATCAAGATGCCAGGAGAAATATCAATCACCTCAGATATGCAGATGACACCACCCTTATGGCACAAAGTGAAGAGGAACAAAAAGCCTCTTGATGAAAGTGAAAGAGGAGAGTGAAAAAGTTGGTTTAAAGCTCAACATTCTGAAAATGAAGATCACGGCATCTGGTCCCATCACTTCATGCAAAATAGATGGGGAAACAGTGGAAACAGTGTCAGACTTTATTTTGGGGGGCTCCAAAATCACTGCAGATGGTGATTTCAGCCATGAAATTAAAAGACGCTTACTCCTTGGAAGAAAAGTTATGACCAACCTAGATAGCATATTCAAAAGTAGACATTACTTTACCAACAAAGTTTTGTCTAGTCAAGGCTATGGTTTTTACAGTGGTCATGTATGGATGTGAGAGTTGGACTGTGAAGAAAACTGAGTGCTGAAGAATTGATGCTTTTGAACTGTGGTGTTGGAGAAGACTCTTGAGAGTCCCTTGGACTGCAAGGAAATCCAACCAGTCCATTCTGAAGGAGATCAGCCCTGGGTGTTCTTTGTAAAGAATGATGCTAAAGCTGAAACTCCAGTACTTTGGCTACCTCATGCGAAGGGTTGACTCATTGGAGAAGACTCTGATGCTGGGAGGGATTGGGGGCAGGAGGAGAAGGGGACAACAGAGGATGAGATGGCTGGATGGCATCACTGACTCGATGGACGTGAGTCTGAGTGCACTCTGGGAGTTGGTGATGACAGGGAGGCCTGGCGTGCTGCTATTCATGGGGTTGTAAAGAGTCGGACACGACTGAGTGATTGAACTGAACTGAACAATAAAAATGATAATTTCTATCTCAACAATATCTTAATTTAATATGGATAAAAATTTTATAGAAATTTCACATAATTTCTAACCCACCTAAAAATTTTAAGTTGAACCAAATCAAGCTAGCTTTAAGTCATTTCAAAATTTGATGGCTATTGGAAAGCATTTGTTGTTGTTCAGTCTCTGAGCTGTGTCCAACTCTTTGTGACCCCATAGACTGCCACACCAGGCTCCTCTGTCCTCCACTGTCTTTGGCAGTTTGCTCAAATTCATGTCCATTGAATTGGTGATACTATCTACTGCTGCCCTCTTCTTCTTTTGCCTTCAATCTTTCCTAGCATCAGGGTCTTTTCCAATGAGTTGGCTCTTTGCATCAGGTGGCCAAAGTATTGGAGTTTCATCTTCAGCATCAATCCTTACAATGAATCCTCCGGGTAGATTTCCTTCAGGATTGACTGGTTTGATCTCTTTGCAGTCCAAGGGACTCTTAAGGGTCTTCTCCAGCACCACAATTTTAAAGTATCAGTTCTTTAGTGTTCAGCCTTCTTTATGATCCAGCTCTCACATCCATACATGACTACTGGATAAACCATTGCTTGACAAGAGGGACCTTTGTCAGCAAAATGGTGCCTCTGCTCTTTAATACCCTGTATGTGTCATAGCTTTCCTTCCAAGGAGCAAGCATACTGACTTGTAAGCATAGTCTTCAAATCACTACATATTGTTTCAAGTGATCTTACTTTACCAGTGGGCCCATGGCAAGGGGAGGTTTAAAAGAAAATTATTCAATACACTATTTGTTGGTAAAACATTCTGATGAAAATTTCCAAAGCACTGATAAAACTGACCCTAAGAGAAACATCTGACAGCAGAAATAGACTCTCCTGGAAATCCATACAATAGAATTCCAATAGAGTGATTCAAAATTAGCTGAAATTAATATAGACAAAAGGAATGAAACCCAAAATTAAGAACTTTTGACTCATTAAAAAAAATCCAAAAAACTTGACAATGGGAAAAGGAAACAGAAACTTTAAAACAAAACTTTTAAAAGTAACTTAAGAATAGTGGATGCATTTTAAAACAAATTAGGAAAAAGAAAATTAATAAACTGGTAAGATGAAAATGGATTTGAGAGTTGGACTATAAAGAAAGCTGAGCACCAAAGAATTGATGCTTTTGAACTGTGGTGTTGGAGAGTCCCTTGAACTGCAAGGAGATCAAATCAGTCAATCCTAAAGGAAATCAGTCCTAAATATTCATTGGAAAGACTGATGCTGAAGCTGAAACTCCAATAGTTTGGCCACCTTATGCAAAGAACTGACCCATTGGAAAAGACCCTACTGCTGGGAAAGATTAAAGACAGGAGGAGAAGGGGATGACAGAGGATGAGATGGTTGGATGGCATCACCGACTTGATGGACGTGAGTTTGAGCAAGCTCTGGGAGTTGGTGATGGCCAGGGAAGCCTGGCGTGCCACAGTCCATGGGATCACAAATAGTCGGACATGACTGAGCTAGTGAACTGAACTGAAGATGAAAATATCCAGAAAAAAAATGTTATAAAAGGAAAACACAATCAAGAAGTTGAGAAAGTATAACACATTGACTGTTAAAGCCAAGCAAGCAAGGAGAGAAAAGATTGAAAAGAAGCAATATTTGAAAAAATAGTGACTGGAAATTGATCTGAACATTCATAAAGCCCTACTACATCCAAACTGGATAAATACAAAGAAAACCACATTTAGGCATATCTGGGAGCTAGCTTCCAAAATGTCCCTCCAGTGATCCCTGTGAGGATCTGATGCTTGGGGAATTAGTACAAGTGATGCTTTCTGGCTACTGTTGTGGTGAGTAATAAACCGTCCTTTGTCTCTCATGCAGAAGTCTCATGTCTTCTGCCACTATCTATGAAACTGTAGTAGGCTAATTCTTAGCTTAGAGTAACTATCATTTCTTTGTAGTGGTTTGAATAATTAAGTTCTAGTCTTAGCAAATTTGATGATTGAAATACAGTATTGTTGTCTATATTGTTCATTTGTTTTTAAAAGAAAATTGAAATGGTCATTTCACTTTATATGGGAAACTAATTTTTTTTTTTTGTAGTGTCTTGACCATTTGGTTTATGGATGATGGACCAGAAAATAGAACCAAAGATAACCACTTTTTGGTTACCTCCATAGGTTTTTTTTTTTTTTTTTTGGTCAGTGACAATCAATTATTCCAGATGGGGAACTGGCCAAAGCCATTTAAAAATTTTTTATTAAATGTTTCTTAGGCAAAGCCATTTCCCTCCTCTTTAGTTCTTGTTCTCAAAGATTAACTTCTTCCTTTCTCTATCCTCCCAAAGAAGCTCCTTCTTTGTCAAGCAAGTTTTAGTGACACTTGCTTAGACGTTTTTGATACTGTCCTTAAGTCTGTGCAGATCTTATATTCCCTTGGTATTCTGGATTATTATTAATTTTTCAGTAATTAGGGTCTGAACTTAGGATTCTTCATCAAAGATTTTGTTCACATCCAAGACCAGAGCCAGTTTTAGTCTCCTTCCTTGTCCCCAGGTGCTGAGTTAGCCATATTCACCCCTTAGCTTTCAAATACATAATTTTAGTCTATTTAATTTTCAGTTAATTCATATTGCTCTGAAGTAAAAATTATTAGAAACAAAACACTGTTACCAGTGAGAAGGTAAGGTTTTAAGTGGGATTCTGCAAATAGAGTATACTAATACTTTAACCATGTTAAGGAAAAAGAAACAATTTCTCTCCAAGTGATAAAATGTTGTGATAAAACTAGCCCAAGATTCCAGAGCCCAGGGCAACTGTGCCTTGTCTAAACTGAGGAGATGCTGACTGAACTCCTGCAGGACCCATCATTTGCCCTTTCTCGATTTCCCTCTAAATTCTACATGGTGCTACTCTTCTCCAAGCGATTCCTAGCATTCTGTTCTTTTCCCGATTTTCTGCCGCAGCAAGTGTAGACATTGTGTTGCCATCCAGGTATGGAAGCCAGGACCATATAACTTCCTCAGCTGAGTTCACATCCATTTAACTTATATTTTTCTCCCAGGAAAGGATCACCAGCCTCTTCTGTGAATCAGTTACTTTTACATATAATTTTGATTTCCAAAGAAATTATGTGACAGAAGTAACATAAGATAGTTGTGGCTTAAAACATAGGCATTATTAAAACCCACTCTCACAAACTGAGCAAAGCATTCAAGCAATTGTTTTTCTCATTGCGACAGATCACATTCCTTATGAATGCCCCCTCTGTGACTATTTACCTTTGGATGCCAGGAATGACCCAGGCACATGTCTGTTTCTACTTCTGCCTTATTACTGCATTCTCATTAACATCAGTATAACCTGTCTCTCCTTTGATCCATTTTTAGTCGCTTAAAAATTCTTATCCAGAAGTCCTGGGTTCTAGCATCAGCTCTACTTACAATATGTAGCCACTCCCAGGGAAGAGAATGACACTTTCAACTTTGAGAGTGACAATCTACTTTGCCTCCCATAAGATTTCAAGTATAATTTAAGCCCCCAACAATTCTCCGTGATATCTGGCTTTATGATTCTTCTTTTTCTCCTGCTATCGTATATATACACACACAAAAGATGGGTAGGGATATAAACTGTGGTCATCAAATCACTGTTGACATGTGTGGGAGTGCTTATGAAGGAGCTCCTCAAATGCAAGCTACAGAAAGTAGGAATCAACTGCAGTGAGAAATGTAGGTACCTGGAATTCAGACTGCGTCCAATTCATAGAATGGACCAATAAGTGGCAAGGTTATCCGCTTGGTGACAAAAACACTCGCGACTCTGGCGGGACTCGAACCCGCAACCTTTGAATGTCTCACTGCTGTGCTAGAAGTCCAATGCGCTATCCATTGCGCCACAGAGCCCGACGGTTTTTGGCAGTTGGCTGGATCCCAAATACTGTTGGTGATTTATTTGGTTATCAGTAAATATAATTTGTGGAGATTTATTCTGTTTCAGTCACTGTGAAAGTTCAAGAAACATAAAAACAAGACAATGTAAGGGACATCAATGCCCAATATGGAGGAATTTCTGAGCCTTTCCGTGACTGCTGTCATTCGTTTTCATGAAGTAAGGAATAGTGTGTTCAAGACTCAAAAAACATCTTATTTCATCTGGTCTCTCCAAGCCCAAGCTCGGGACCGTTGGCTTTGCAAAAATGGAATATGAGGAACTTCCAGCAAAATGGCGTTGGGATATATTTTAAATCCATGGCCGGGCCCCACTACTCTCTTTCCTCTAGCTCACTTCTGGAGTTCTCTCTCTCTCGATCCGGGGGCCCTTCTTGTGTTCTTTCTGAAAAAGAAGATTTCGTTTGTTTTGTCAACGGGCTCATGGAGCAACGCGATCGCGTTGTTGCCCTCTCTCTCGAAGGAAAGGGCTACAGTTTTTTAAAGAGTCCAGGAAGCTTTGGAAAGATCTCAGGTTTTCTAACTCGGGAATTTTCTTTTGATGACTCTTTGGGTTGAGATGCAAAAGACGGCTCTTTCTTCGCTGCCGCTTTTCTGTGAGACTGTATGGTCCAGTCTCAGTGGCTCCTTCAGTCACCGTCGGTCAACACGCGTCTGTCTTGGCGGACAGAAAGGGATGCGAACAGTGGAGGTCACTGAATGCGGGAGAGGCCAAGGTTTGTTGACGAGGAGCAGGAGGATAGTTGTGACTTGAGAAATCGGAGGAGAGTTGTGGAAGGAAGAGAAGAAATCCCAGGTCATCCCTACCGAGGGAGGACAGTGCAACATGATAGAAAAAATATGACCCGCTCTTCCAAGGGGAGACTAGAACCTGAGCCAGGAGCTTGAAGATCACTCAAGCACTCTCACACACTAGTGTGTAGCAAAGAATGCGGGAAAGGAGCTTCTCCCGGCCCTCAACCTCTCAACTCCACATAATATCAGAAATGAAAATAATTTATTCTGAAAATTACAAGACAAAACGCGAACTCTGAACCGACTGTCAGCAAAAACGCAAAGCAGAAAGGACGTGTTAGACAAGAGGTGGCTTGAACTGAGTGAGAAAGTCCTTGTAGCCCTAGAGCCTAGGAGCCTGGGTATTGAGAGCCAGCAGCCCACCCTCCCCCGCCAGCCCCCCGCGCCATCCCCTCCTCGGGGCCGCGGATGCTGTCTCCGCGCTCGCTTCCTCCCAGGACCTGGCCGCGTATACCTTTCTCTTAGCGCCACGGCGGGACTTCCGGCAACCTAGAGACTAGGGAGGTGATAGGTAGATCTGACCAAGTTTCTTTGTTCCTTTTTCTCCAACCTCACGTCTTTAAGGACGTGTTGGTTCTAGTCCAAGTTTTGGGAGCTGCGGAAAAGGAGGGCCGGAGGTGAGCGGCATCCCTAGGGCAGCCTCAGAGTTGGAAATGTTAGTAGGAGAAGGACCCGGAATGAAGGCATCGAAAGCATTAGACACTAACGAGGGACTGACTTTGATGAGCGTACCCTGGGTTGCCCTTCCCCTGACCCAAAGGACTATTCGATACGTTGCCTGAGGGGGAATACCGGCTGAAAAGGAGAATCCCGGGACTGTCTCCTAGTCGGTCAGAAAAATTTCACCTCTCTGCTCTTTAGTAAAGGAGGCGAGAACGTTCCAGAGGCCCCTCTCCGAATGAGGGAAGCCCTCGGCCACTTTTGCTTTTCATAACAAAAAGCTGTAATTTTAAAAAAGCATTCTAGGAACCCTCAGGATAGAAGTCTTACCGTCCAAATATTCCTCCAGAAACAAGCAGGGTATGAAGTTTTTAAACAGATTTGGCAATCTCTTAAAGAAAATGGTTAGGAATTTTCCAGATTGCCAAAGGAAAAACACATGAGAATTGTCCTGAATCTGTGAGCGATGTGAATTCGCTTTTCCTGACCACATTTCGTCCATTTGTCAAGCATGTCTTAGTTGATCTTTTCTAGATATCAGTTCAATTCAGTCGCTCAGTCGTGTCCGACTCTTTGCGACCCCATGAATCGCAGCACGCCAGGCCTCCCTGTCCACCACCAACTCCCAGAGTGCACTCAAACTCACGTCCATCGAGTCTGTGATGCCATCCAGCCATCTCATCCTCTGTCGTCCCCTTCTCCTCCTGACCCCAATCCCTCCCAGCATCAGAGTCTTCTCCAATGAGTCAACTCTTCGCATGAGGTGGCCAAAGTACTGGAGTTTCAGCTTCAGCATCATTCCTTCCAAAGAACACCCAGCGCTGAGTTCCTTCAGAATGGACTGGTTGGATCTCCTTGCAGTCCAAGGGACTCTCAAGAGTCTTCTCCAACACCACAGTTCAAAAGCATCAATTCTTTGGCGCTCAGCCTTCTTCACAGTCCAACTCTCACATCCATACATGAGTACTGGAAAAACCATAGCCTTGACTAGACGGACCTTTGTTGGCAAATTTATGTCTCTGCTTTTCAATATGCTTTCTGCTGTTGCTGCTAAGTCGCTTCAGTCGTGTCCGACTCTGTGCGACCCCTTAGATGGCAGCCCACCAGGCTGCCCCATCCCTGGGATTCTCCAGGCAAGAATACTGGAGCTTTCTAGATATAGATAAAAGTAAATTACGTGATCTTCAGTTAGATTTATCCCCGCCCCACTCCCACCCACCATAAGACTTTCTCAGTGATAGATGAATTGAATAGAACTCTATTTAAAGAATGCTTTGTTACTTCTGGTTAAATATTATGTATTAAATCCAAGCAATTAGCAACTTTTTCAAGATGCATCCTACGCATCCGCTCACACCTCTTACCTATAAACAGTTTGTTGGCCACAAAATGGGGGCCTGTCTATCTATGCATCTTAGGATCTGGTATCTACATTTAACCATTCTATCCTGAAACATTTTTGTAGAACGTCTGGAGATTCTGCTGAAGGAACAGCAAGTTACAAACATAAAAGGAGAATGGGAAACATGCAATGTTGGTTTAATTTAGAGGAAATGAGCGTTTGCATTTCCTCCCCCAAACTGAACCACATAATCCATTTTCTAGAAAGCAGTTAGGACCTCACACACTCAAAAAAAGAAAAGAAAAGAAAAGAAATTCATGGACAATCTATAGCTCTTCTTAACCCATCTGGAAAGTGAAAGGGCATTCTCTTCTATAAAATACATTCCCAAACACAGTACTTTGAGCCTAAGTTAGGAACCCACAGAGAGCGAGTGAGGGTATTCAGAGGTTTTCAACATCGTTTTTCTCTCCTTCCACCTTAGACACAAATCAGAGGGAACATTCCCTTCCCTGAAACCCGTTGAGCACAATATCATTCATCGAGGAAGCTGTAAGTTCAAGCAGAAGTGTTGGTCCCACCCACGCCTAAAAGGATTAGTTTGATTTCAACTGAGTAAATTTGGTTCGATTTCGGAGACCCCAGCACCCGGCACGAGCCCAGCTCATCTCCGAGGGAGGGAGGCCCTAGCTGATAATGACCTGAACTTTGTTGAAAACAAAGATACTTGTATAGATTTTGTTGTTCAGTCGCTCAGTTGTGTCTGACTCTTTGTGACTCCATGGAGTGCAGCACGCCAGACTTCCCTGTCCATCACCAACTCCCGGAGCTTGCTCAAACTCTTGTCCATCGAGTTGGTGATGTCATCCAACCATCTCACCCTCTGTAGTCCCCTTCTCCGGCCTCCAATCTTTCCCAGCTTCAGGGTCTTTTCCAATGAGTCAGTTCTTCGCATCAGGTGGCTAAAGTATTGGAGCTTCAGCTTCAGCATCAGCCCTTCCAGTGAATATTCAGGGTTGATTTCCTTTAGGACTGTCTTCTCCAGCACACTTATAGCAGTGCTCCTAAATGTCGGAGGCTGCTGGAGAGAGTTTGACCTCCCTCCCCAAGCTTTCCCTTGGAGTAGGAAATGGCAACCCACTCCAGTGTTCTTGCCTGGGAAATCCCATGGACACCAAAGCCTGGTGGGCTACAATCTATGGGGTCGCAAGGATTCGAACACAATTGAACGACTGGGCACACAAGCACAGCCCTAAGCTTTCATTCATCTGAGGGTTTTTGCCCAACTCACTGCATACACTTGTTTACACAAGTCTTGTCTTTATGTCTACCATATATCCTCTTTTAAAACGTGTTTCCACGCTTGTAGTCGTGGCCGAGTGGTTAAGGCGATGGACTAGAAATCCATTGGGGTTTCCCCGCGCAGGTTCGAATCCTGCCGACTACGGCAGAAATTTTAACCTATGTAGTGCTGCTGGGAAAAGCAAAGCTAGTACTGATAACATTCTCAGAAGTTTACCCACTCCATTATTCTTGCCTGGAGAATCCCATGGACGGAGAAGCCTGTTAGGCTACAGTCCATGGGGTCTCAAAGAGTCGGACTCGACTGACTGACTTCACTTTCACTTTCTAGTAATTCCCCAACCCAAACCTTATACAAGGCTCAAGGGTGTCTTCAGCTTTCCCTTCCCAAAGGGACACTTGAGTGAAATGTTAAATCACTTACACACTTTATTAAAATATTTGCCACAGAGTGAAACTGGCTTTTTGAAATTATATGAGTTTATTCGTGTAACCGCTACCATAATCAGGATACAGGAAAGTCCCATCAATCCATAAACCTCCCCATGTAATCCCTTTATAGTCATCTCCTAATTCTATACATACCAGTTGACAACCAGATGTTTTTTGCTCCCTTGTTTGACGTTTTTGAGAATGTTGTGGAAATGGAATCATACAGAATGTAACCTTTTAAGATTAGCTTCTTTCACATGAGATAGAACATGCCTTAAGATTTATGCAAGTTGTTGCATGTATTAAAATTTTGCACCTTTTTATCGATTGAATAGAATTTCATTGAGTGGCTGTACCATAGTTTATTTCTTCTTCCATCCATTGAACCTGATTGTTCAAGGTTGTTTCCAGGTTTGGGCAATTGTTGGGGGGGAAAGCTATTAACTTTAGCATATGCAAATTTTCATTTTTATTGGATAGATATTTCGATGGTTGCTTCCCCCTCCCCCATTTTCAAAATGCATTACTTTATTTTCCTCATAAGGCAACCATACCTTTTAAATCTTGAGTATAAAACAGACTCAAGATTTCTCCAGGAAGCTCTAGGGTTTCCATGAACTTTCCTGGAGCTTATGGCCTAGGTAGTTTTATTGCTTTGAAATAATAGCATGTATCTAATCATGCTGTGTTTTGTGGCCTGGTAAAATGTAAATAGAGATAATTTCATGTGTGTTTGGAAAAAGTTTGAATCAGGAAGCTGGTATGTGCACTGTTCTCTGTATATGTATGTTATATGACTTGCACTACTTTATTTTATGGGTTTTTTTTTTTTATGTGTCTTAGCTTTTCAGAGAGGTATATTGTATAAAAATATACCACTAAAAATCCCACCATGGTTGTGATTTTTATCTTTCTCTTGGTACTTCCATCAATTCCTGGAATTTCCCTCCATTTCTTAAATTTCCAGAAGCTAGACATTCTGGATAAAGCAATGATCTATGTAAGAATTATGACTTGGAGACTCCAGGTGCTACCAGGAATTGAACAATTCCAACAATAAAAGCCTAGAAAAAAATCTATTTAATTTATACAAACTTTAGCCATTGAGACTTAAGAGAAATGCTGCTACTTAGAGATACTTCTATACATTTCCTTCCTCAAAAGAAGCAAGGAAAATGCAATTTAAATATAACTTATCTCATGGGAAACTCTGGGTAAAAATTAAGAATAAGCTGCAGTGCAGATTCTGATCATCTTGTGCTTCAAAATGAGTCTGGGTCTACCCACTGGTTCTGATCAGAAGTGTAACTTCTGGCCTCCTCAAACCCAGGAGGAACCCAAACCCCATAACCACTCTGAGAGAAGAGAGAAACTCAGAACTGGTTTGACTAGAATCTCACCTTCAGGCGTGGGTGCAACTTTGCCTCTTAACTTACAGCATTGGGGTTAATGAATCATGGAGCTTGAATTTTAAAAAGATGTTGAGAGAAGTGGGCTCTCTTTGCAATTTTTTCCATCACAGTTAGCAGGAGAGCCCCATTCAGCTGCCTCCAGACGCACGGGCAAGCACACCATCCTGCAAGGACCTCTGTGAGCAAGAAATGAAGGGCAATACTTGGTGACCTTCTCGCTGCTATCGGAGGCCTGGCACTGAACTATCAGAATAGTCCTGAGCGCGGACCTGTGTTTTTCCCAGGTAGTCACAGCACCGCCTCATTTAAGGGAACAGGTCTCTTTCCATTAAATCGAAAGTCATTCATTTGTAGAATAATGCCTACTTACATCCACGGGGACGGTGGGTGACGGGAAGCCGCCAGCATCCCCGGAATTCCACCCTCACAAATTCCAAGGCTCATCTCGGCTAAAATTCTGTTGAAATCTCGACAGAAATTTGCTACTGGGCTGCCTCGGTGAACTTAGCCGAACGGAGGTAAGAGACTAGGAGAGTTGAAAGGGGCTCTAGAGATTGCGTGCGAGACGCCGAGGGATCCACCGACCCCGCCCCAGAAACCTAGTCTTTAAGGAAGCGTGCTGGCTTAAAAAAAAAAAAAAAGTTGTCCGCAGAATAGTAGTAAGAAAAATCTTTAGTACAATTTGGCAGTCTTCACTGGACATTTTTCTCTTGATGAAGTAGAGTATGATGAGTCTTTGATCTTGAAATATTGAATCTCTGATTTGCTCCTCACCAATCCCTACACTTGACAAAATTCAGACTTTTGTTTCAAGTGTACCTTTTCCACTTTCTCGGAAACATAACTTCTTTTGCAAGGTTTCTTCCGTGAATGTGCCAGAAATCAACACATTAAAGCTTGCTTTCCTAAAGGCAATGGACCTGATAACTAAATAATCTATGTGGAGAAACGTATTGATTTATGGCCAAAACTGCGCAGAGGTACAGATAAACTATAAAATCTCAAAGGATCTGTTTTCCTGTCTATATGAAGACTAAAAATACCTCGACGAGTTTTAAAGTATTACATCATACAATGAATATAACACGTTCAATCCAGTGCTGATGATACAAGAAATGTTCAAAATATTCATTCTGTGTTGTTGGTGTTTTTTGGGTTTTTTTTAAGAAGAAAGCAAGGACTAGAACCACCAAGTTTCTGAGTTAATGGCGGGGGCGGGAGCGGACACTCTTTGGGGTCTTGTATTTGGCCAAAAAATAAATAAATAAATAAAGGAGAAAAAATGAATTAAACCCCTTAGGATTTTTTTTTCAAGTGTCGTGAGTGGACGTAGACTAAGTATTTTGATAGTTTAAATTAAATGGTTTCAGTAGAGTTACTGTGACACGTCACTGACAGTTATGGCAGGCTGCGTTCCGTGCGTGGTTCCATGGTGTAATGGTTAGCACTCTGGACTCTGAATCCAGCGATCCGAGTTCAAGTCTCGGTGGAACCTGCCAACATTTTGTCTCTTTATTTTCCCCTGGAAAATATTGTCTACCTATTGACAAAATCAATTTGGCCTATTTTACTTCTTGTAAGTCCAAACACATCAGCATTTGGGTGAGGAGGCAGAAGAGAAATCCCATTCTGGTTTAATGGAGTTAATTTTATAAGAAAGAAAAGGAGTATCAGAATTAAGTTAAGTACAAGTGCAAGACGACAAAAACGTTGCACTCCGCTTCGACTAGAAAATAAAAAACTAACAAAAAGCAATAACGATTCTTTTAATAAAGTTTACTTTCAGTGCACACTAAAAGAATATTTGAAATTGTTCAATATTTCAACAGTGGGAAATAAATTAATCTAATAGTATTGGAGAATATATAAACAGCAAATTTCTTTTCTGCCCATGATCTCTACCTGCACAATTTCTGACTCCTTCCACCCTTCCACAGGGCCACTGAACCTAGTGTGTGTGTATATATATATAAACAGAGAGAGAAAAACTAAAGGTGGAAAATCTTAAAGTAGGTGACTTTAAGTAAACAAGCGCACAATAGTCATTATTACATTTTAAAAATATCTACAGATTTAACCTATTTCAGCTTAAAATGGGTGGGGAATCCATAATGACATTTTCATTGCCATATTCATCTGTGCATTGGGCTACACACATAACACCAAACATCTCCTTTTATCAGATAAAATGAGTGACTACTGCTATTTCCTTACTAATTACATTCTTGGTGTAAGTTTTCCTCCCCCCCCCCCACCCCACCCCAACTTGTTCTTTTACTGTTTTGCAATGGATTCTGGATTTTTTTTTTTAATATAGTATTTGTCTTGGATGAAGTTTGAGTTGTTTTGCTTTGTTTTCTTGGATTAGACATTTGCAGCCATTTCACATGAACTAGAGACTGGGAAGATTCCACCCCCACCCCTACATAGTCTTATTATGATACCAGGTTGTGTGGGAGATTTTAAAGCAATTTTTTTTCTTACAACTAATGCATATGAAGATTCTGCTCCCATATACTGATCTTATTATATAGTATCTGCTGCTTCTCAACATTAGCCCTTTGTGTAAAGCACTCATTCAAACATTCATGTCTAGGTTCTCCTTCATAATGAGTTCTACGAAGTTTCTGCTTCGACGTGTAAACACACTCCTTTGTTCAAAACCAGAGTGCTGATTTTCTCTCTCACAGTGTGCCACTAACTTTAAGACACTGTACATCTATATTAATTTGTTTTTTTTTCTTTTTTTGCAAATGCTGTACAGAGAAAACACTATTTATGGTCTCATTATATTCCTTTGACCACAGAATGTGGAATCTACTCTTCATACTCCATTATCCATATAAACAGATCATTTTTACTTTGCTCAAAATTTTAGTTTGCTCTATTCTTTATTTATAGATACATATTCCCAGATGAAAATGCAAAAGATGTCTACTCTACAACTGTAAAGCTCTGTTTTTATTGCATACTTTGTTGCCATCACACAGTATATATACCACATGCAAATATAAATATTATGGGACTCATGCTTATAGTGCATCTTGCTTTACATGAACCCCAGCATTCCTTGAGTTGACCATAGTGACGAGTCAACAGTAGTTGATGAGTATATCATGATGCTTTTAACAGCAAGACGGAATGCAGTATGGCTGCGACGTCGTCTGAGTCGGTGTTAACTATGTAGAAAATCGTAGTCGGCAGGATTCGAACCTGCGCGGGGAAACCCCAATGGATTTCAAGTCCATCGCCTTAACCACTCGGCCACGACTACTGACTTACTGCTACTTTTGCGGGCCAAAGTGAAAACTAGTTAGTGGCAAGTTCTGCAACAGTTGTTTGACAACAAAAAGTTTCTTAGCCCTGTCCGGATCTCTCCCTCGTGTATGAAAGAGAGCAAATCAAGAAGCAGCTGGTAATGTAATTCACTAAAAAGCTCCTAGACAAAGGACTGGATCTTCCTGGATGCTGGAGCTTGTCCAGCGCGGACACACACGATCACTCCTAGTTCTCGGGAACCCGCAGAAGGGGAGCTTTGTGTTTAGAGTGAGTTCCAAACAACCTCCAGTCGCAAATACCAATGGAAGAAGGAACTCGAATAAAGGGAAAATGCGAGAATTGGAGGTGCGGGGTGGGGGTGGTCATCTGTGTTTACTTTCAGGTTGAAAATCTAAATCAGGAATCTCTTCCATGGCGTCAAACTGACGTGTGCTTCCAAAAGAACGATTAAAATCAGACTACCGCGACAATTCAGAGTGAGGAGTTGGGGGGTGGGGTGGGGGAACTGAGCAATTTCTGTCCTAACTAGAAAAGACAACGTTTGGGATTTCTTCCTTTGAAGGTCACTTGTGTCATCCTAGTGAAGGCCGCCAGACAATTCCCAAGCTACCTAAGCCTTCAGCCTCTGGAGCCTGGGGAAAAGGGAGGCACTCAGTACAGGTTCCCCAAGGATCCGAATTCTGCCGGAGGACATTCTTGGTCCCTCCCAATGCAGAACAACGCAAAAATATATGAAAACACGTAAATGTTAGGGAAAAAAATCCAGCTAAATTAATAAAGTTGATTCTTGAGTCAGAGACTATCTGGTTTATGAGAATGTGATAATGAAGGGGAGACTTGGTTCTGATTCCTTTTCATGGAAATGTTGTTCAGTAGCCCAGTCGTATCCAATTCTTTGCCACCCCATGGACTGCAGCACACCAGGCTTCCCTGTCCTTTACCATCTCGTGGAGCTTGCTCAAACTCATGTCCATTGAGTCGGTGATGCCATCCAACCAGCTCATGCTCTGTTGTCCCCTTCTCCTCCTGCCTTTACTCTTTCCCAGCATCACGGTCTTTTCTAATGAATCTGCTCTTTGCATCAGGTGGCCACAGTACTGGAGCTTCAGCTTCAGCATCAGTCCTTCTAATGAATATTCAAGATTGATTTCCTTTAGGGTTGACTGGTTTGATCTTGCAGTCCAAGGGAATCCCTCCAAAACCAAGGACTTTATCTCTGAGTTCTAGGAATGGAAGTGTTTCGCTGGAGCATAAACTAGTAGAGAGAATCTCAACTATG
Source organism: Capricornis sumatraensis (assembly GCF_032405125.1). NCBI lineage: Eukaryota > Metazoa > Chordata > Mammalia > Artiodactyla > Bovidae > Capricornis > Capricornis sumatraensis. The sequence continues at coordinate 34,571,938 of NC_091090.1, forward strand.
AAAAGAACATGACCACCATGATTGAGGTGGAATATACCTCGCTGGGAGTTAAAATAAATCATCTCTTTAGGATAATAAGAATTATACTCCCCTCACCATATTCTTGCAAATGTTATTTGGTCTTGCTACCAAGGCACTTGCTATATACATCCATTTAGGCTCATATAGGGTTTATAACCTTTGACACAGTAAATTTATTTTGAAGTTTATTGTCCTTGAATGGTCTAATCAAAGTATTGCCCCCAACCAGCAAAGTGTGCACCACTTGGGAACTTGTGAGAAATGCAAATTCTTGGGCTTGGATTCAAATCTACAGAATTAAAAACTTTCTAGGAGTGGGGTGGTGGAGAAGGCAATGGCACCCCACTCCAATACTCTTGCCTGGAAAATCCCATGGGTGGAGGAGCCTGGTAGGCTGCCGTCCATGGGGTCGAGAAGAGTAGGACACGACTGAGAGACTTCACTTTCACTTTTCACTTTCATGCATTGAAGAAGGAAATGGCAACCCGCTCCAGTGTTCTTTCCTGGAGAATCCCAGGGATGGGGGAGCCTGGTGGGCTGCCGTCTATGGGGTCTCACAGAGTCGGACATGACTGAAGTGACTTAGCAGCAGCAGCAGCAGCAGGAGTGGGGTGGGCAGGTGTGAAGAGATGCAGCAATCTGCTTTAATAAAAAGCCCTCTAGGTGGTTCTGATGAGTGTATGTATCTCATGGATCCCCATCAGAAGCTGACAGCAGGAAGCTGGTCTCTCAGAATGTCTTCTATTTAGGCTCCTTCTATCAGACTATCAGAATAAGGGGTCCTTCCAGACTGAGGAGGAAGTGTTACTTGCCAGTTTGCCACAGTAGCGAGATATTCGACTAAATGATGTCAAAGAGCAAGAAATTTTACTTAATACGAATACACTTTCTGGCAGAAAATTTCTTTGAAAAGAGCTTTATTCTGTACTGTTACTCATGTAAAGATACAGCTCAATTGCCAAGTAGTCAGCATAATTGCTGAGTAGTCGTGGCCGAGTGGTTAAGGCGATGGACTAGAAATCCATTGGGGTTTCCCCGCGCAGGTTCGAATCCTGCCGACTACGGTACCTTTCCCCAGGGAAAGGTTAATCCTACTGAGACATAGCCAGTTGGGGAAGAATGCCCGTGTCTTAAAGTGAGAAGGCTTGTTCTCCAACCTGGCTCTTTATGGCTGCTGGGGAAAGGCATGAAGCATTCGAATGGCGCCCCAAACAGCATGGGGGTCTTACTACTATTATTAGCTTTAAGAAATTCTACCATACCCCTAATGGTGTTTTCTTTTCTCCCTAGGAGAGTCAAGGCTTTGGTGATCCCTTCCCTTTTCCTGTGATGAAAACCCTGCTTACAAGGCAGACAGACTTAAGGAAAAAAACTTGAAATGAGCGTTTCCTTGGTCAAAGAACCTCACCCTTAACAGGGGTCATCTTCATCTTTGTTCACGTACAAAGGAAACTCCATGAAATCTTGGATGAAGTGAAAGTTAAAGTTAAGGTTGCCAAGTGGGAAATCCAAAATGGGTATTAATAAGCAAACCACAACACAACTAAAGAAATTAAGTAAAACCATTTCCTTTGTGATCCAACTAGATAGGGACGATGACCTTACATATGGTGGACTTGTCTTGGGGCCCAAAAGCAGTGACGTGTATAACTGTAGATGGATCTGCCAGTTGCACTTTTTTCTTACTCTTAACTTACTGAGTCCCCAGATATTCTCTGGTGGGCAGTGATCATCGAGGTGGTGGGTCATACCCGGTGCAGTGGAAATCAAAAATAATCCACGAAGGAAATTATGGAAATAAATCACCAAGTCTTGGTAATTTCTAATCCACTCCAGGCCTTGGTCATAGGGGAATCAGTGGCAGCTAAGCAGAACATTGTTGATCCCTGCATTATTGATGACAAATAAGTGAAAGTCCAGGGTCATTGATCAAAGTCAGGCTGAGTACTTAGGGTGAGATTGATTCCGGGACTTTATTCCTGAAATCAGAGGCTGCACTTGTACCATGGGGGTGCGTTTTACCTCTACATAGTCAGGAGAAAAGCACTAGACCCAAGTTACATAAAATTTGCCGAGAAAAACTGGTTGTCACTTGAGGAAGAAGGAGCACACAGCTGATGAAGAGACCCAAGCACGAGGTATTTGCTTGATCTCCTTTATGTATGTAGTAGCAGGTCAGGAAGTCCTAGGTTCAGGTGTCAAGTTCCGTCCTGGTCCCATACCTGAAACCAGATAAACGGAGCTTGAAGTTATTTTTGTTTCAATTTGGTGAGGACCATCTCCTTCAAACTCCATGTGGTCTCAATTCTGTACTTTTTCCTTCCTTTCCTGAACAGCCACTCAACTGCTCCTCCTTTCCTTCTCTCTCATTTGTTGTTGCTGCTGTTTAGTTGTTAAGCCATATTCAATTCTTTGGTGACCCCCTGGACTGTTGCCCGCCAGGCTCCTTTGTCCATGGGTTTTCCCAGGCCCACTGGAGTGGGTTGCCATTTCCTTCTCCATCTCTCTCCTTATGTCTTCCCTTTTGTCCACCAGCACTCTCATCTCCTTTCTCATTGTCTTCCATTCTTTTTTCCTCTTCCCTCTGCTCCTCTTCCCCTTCTGCTGTTACCCAGCATATCTCAACTGGACACTTTCTCCTTTGTGTTCCTTCCTCTAGGACAAGGTGGAATCATATAAATCTACCTCTGCTTCTGCCCAACAGGTGGAGATTCCCCATCATTTGAGGTCTGTTTTTCTTCCACAGTTTATCTTGACTTCATCCCATTCAAATACTGGAATGACCAGCAGTCGAAGAAATGAGTGTGGCCATGGTTATAAGTAAAGCTTCTTGGATTCAACATATATTTTTTGAGCCTCTCTAAGAGAGAGTCAAGTAAGCAGTGAGGGAGTAGACAGCTGAAGTGGAAGACAAGTTAAGACTAGATAGTGCTTGCCATTATTCTGTAGGCTTCTGAAGACAGCTGGAGCAGAGAAAATAAGATATTCCTGTCCCAGGAAGCCCAGAGGGTGAGAATGGTCATGGGATCATCTCTGGAGGCTTTTTTTTTTTTTTTTTCCTCTGGTGGCTTTTGTCTACAGTTTCTACTTTGCGAATGTTTCAGTAGGTGAAGTACTCTTGAGGAAAAAGATGACCACACATAGCAGAGGATGGTTTCGATCCATCGACCTCTGGGTTATGGGCCCAGCACGCTCCCGCTGCGCCACTCTGCTTATGTTAGGGGGAGATGCTAGGGAATATTTTTCAACCTTGATTCTTTCACATTTCCCCAACACTTCCAAGTTTAGTACTGTCACTTTCTCTGTCTTCTTTTCACCATTCTCTTTCTTCATCTGTCTCCTCTATGCTTTTCACTTTCTTTCTGGCCCTTATAGTCTGTGTCATTCTCAAAATATTAATGCCACACAATCTCTAGTTTGCAGTCCTCACAAATCTTCAACCCTTTCTTTCTTTAAGAGGGTGACAATCATTCCCTTTGGATCAGGAATTATGATAGCTAGGTAGGGAATAATGATGGCTAGAATGTCAGCTTTCCAGAATAAGAACTCAGCAAAGCCTTTTAAAACCTTTCAAGAGTCAGTTTCTCCCTCACCCAAAGCACTTTTCTCTGGATTTCCTCGTGGTCCTGCCTTTCTCCTTTTTTTCTCCTTTCCCTCCTTCCAAGCATGTACTTAGATTTATCAGGCAAAAGTGGACAATATCTCGTGTTCAGCTTAAGTTACTCCCCCCTCCTGGGTGCTACACAGATTTCTCTTGCTCTGCTGCTCTTGATTATTGGAGACTCCGAAATAAGGCTCCATTTTGGCAAATTCCCCTTCTTGCGAGGTTCAGAGCCAACTGCGACTCCTTCCCTCCACACCCCAACCTGGAGTCATCTAGCTCTTCTATTTTCAGAGGTCTAGTCATATGGCAAGTTTGTTTGAATGTGGTCTCATTGCTCAGAAACTGAGAAACTTAGGAATTAAGATAGTCCCCCAGGGACTCAACAGGTCCTGAACTGAAAACGAAAGCTCCCACCAAGGGTAGGGATAAGGCCCTTTTCTGCAATGAGGATTTTGCCTCCAACGATGGGACAAGCTTTCCCTGAGGCAGGCATGGTTTGTGGCAGCAAGAAGTCAAACCTCAGAAGGTGCTGACTGGTTTCCTCCTTGAGCTGTCCTTCATCCTTTATATATTCTCTTCTGAATTTTGCTGGAGGAGGAAATGGCAACCCACTCGGGTACTCTTGCCTGGAAAATCCTATGGACGGAGAAGCCTGGTTGGCTACAGTCGATGGGGTCGCAAAGAGTCAGACACGACTGAGCGACTTCACTCCACTTCACTTCTGAATTTTGCAGATCGCTTGCCTTGTCTACAGTATATTCTTGGAGTTTCTGCTCTTTTCCTTATTATTTGCCACAGAAACTTCAGACCTAGTGTTGGCAACCCAAGACAATGTCTCAGTGAGGAGGCAGGGGTCATCACTTCTATATCTGTATCCACTGCCAATATTCTCCTGCCAGCATTAACAGAATACAGTCTTCTCTTTCTGGAAGAGGTTCACTTGGCCTATGCACCTGTGTTTCAGTCACTTTCTCAGTAATGGAAAGGTTTGAGCCCAGACCTGAAAGCTTCAGATGCAGGAAAGCTTTATGGCTAGGGACTTTGTCATTGTTAGAGAGAGTTTTGCCCTGTCAAAATCTCTGCCCAAGTTTCTAATCATGTGCTGATTTGCCATCCGTCTATCCCCATTAGTGAAATGTCTCTTCATGTCTTTTATTCACGTTCTAATTGGATTGTTGAGGTTTTTAAAAAGTTTGTTGTTTCCAGAATTCTTGTGCATTTGCAAGATACTGTCTTTTGTCAGGTGTGTGGTGTGCAAACATTTCCTCCCAATTTGCAGCTTGTTTTTTCAACTCCTTAATAGTATCTTTAAAAAAACAATTTTGTTTATTACTTTGTTTTTGGCTGTGCTGGATCTTCATTTCTGCTCGGGCTTTCTCTAGTTGCGGTGAGCCACGGGCTACTCTTCAATTGCAGTCCACAGGCTTCTTATTGTGGTGGATTCTCTTGTTGCAGAGCATGGATTCTAGAGTGCTGGACTTCAGTAGTTGCGGCCTATGGACTCAGTACTTGAGGCTCCTGGGCTCTGGAGCACAGGCTCAATAGTGGTGCAGACTTAGTTGCTCTGCGGCATGTGGAATCTTTCTGGCTCACAGGTTGAACACATGTCTTCTGTGTTGGCAGGCAGATTCTTTACCACTGAGACACCAGGGAAGCCCATGGTATCTTTTTGTGGAGTAAAAGTTTTAAATTTTGATGAGGTCCACTTTTTTCCTTTTAAGGATTGGGCTTTTGTATCAAGTCTAAAGGATGAAGATTCTGAAGATCTCCTATGTTATTCTCTGAAAAATTTATAGTTTTACATCTTAGTTTGTGATTTATTCTAATTTTATATATGGAATGAGGTCTAGATCAACATCATAAAAAGGTTTTTGTTTTTGCCTATGAATGTCCAATTGCTCCTCTACCATTTGTTGAAAAGGCTATCTCTCTCTCTTTCAGTGAATTTTTTATTTTTTGTACTACTGTCAAAAAATCAATTGGGTATAATTTGTAGAGGTCAGAATATATTTTTAATGGAAGGAAATAACTAAGACAATTACTAAACATTAGTTTGCTAAAATTTGCTTAAAATAAAGAGTGAATTGAATACTATACATTAAAAATAATAATATATACTCTGGAAGGTTATGCAAAAATTTATTTCACTGTGGAGAGAAAGTGAACAGCTATAGCATGGATAGAAGATAGATTTTATTCATTCCATATAATCTCAATATTATTTAAACTTCATATCATGATTATTATATTTAATTATTATAAATATTAAAATTCTTAATAGGCAAGGAAAATAAACTTCGTATCAGTTGATCACTGCCTTTTGGTAGAGATAGTTTTCCAGTCAAGAATTTTGCTTTCTTTAGATAGCAATTACTTCTAGCTTTTTACCCCATAAACATGCTGGAGTTGTGTGAAGCAAGCATGGGGTTAGTGATCGATTTCCCTTAGACGAATAAAAATATGTGTGTTAGAGATATACAGGTTATAGTTACATATGAGAAAAGAAATCCCTGAAAAGGTAAAATTTTCATGGAGAAGCAAGTAGGATTTTGAAAGCAGGAAACACCAAGGTATCTCTGAAGTTAGGACTCTTCTCAGGGGAAAAGAAAATATATTAGGATTCAGGTCAAACCTATTGGAAAAATGCAATAATTATGACTTGGTTTTTTCCAGCAAGGGTGAGTTAATTGCAGGATTACAAGCTAGAAAGGGTAGTAACTGCCTGCATCTTGGTTAGAGTTCCTGTTTGTGTTTGGACTTGCAACTCCGGAGTTTGTCAAAAAGCATAGTATTAAGAAGGAATTATTCCACAAATAACTACCACGTAGTCGGCAGGATTTGAACCTGCGCGGGGAGACCCCAATGGATTTCTAGTCCATCGCCTTAACCACTCGGCCACGACTACACAATAAGACAACATGCTATGAGAATAAATAGCCATGCTGAAGTTTAGCTTTCATAAAATTAAATCACATACCAGAAAGATTGAGTCACATATCAGAAAGTATATTTGCAGTCAATGTGACCATTCTCTGATGTCATTTGAGTGACTATCATGCTGTTACACCATATTACCAGGGAAAACATTATCCGCACAACTGGAAAGAGACCTCATTTGATGGGTTATTGGAGTGAGATCAGTGTCTGCTCTGTCAGCCTCTGGTGGAGATTCATGAAATAGACCACAAAGTGGAACAAACTTTAACATTCACTTCAGAATTACATGTAATACCAATCATTAAAAGAAACAAACGCACTAGAACTTAAGTCCACATACAGTGAGGATAGTGATTTTCAATAAAACTTTCTTCCCTGGTATAGTAGTAAGTGAGACTTCGTCATTGGGAAGACAGATGTTGGGTTCATGTCAGACAAATCTATTAAGACAGTTAGAAGGAATTTGTTTGGAGCCTATTTACCTTTTCATAGTCATTTTATGTGTTCCCAAAACAACAAAATAGAGTTAACAAATTGTTCTCATTCAATGGTCGTGCAGTTATTAAGACAGAGACTCAAATTATTTTTTGCCTGAAAATCCCATGGTAAAAGAAAACTTGTTCACCCTGTCATAGAGAGATTGGCCCTGACTCAAAGCTAACAACTATAGAAACCATGTCAAGGATTCATAAATACTGTTATAGAACACAGACACAAGACTAAGAACCCCCTGCATTAAAGAGTCTCCTTTAAGTTACAAAACCTATTTTCAACAAATAAGCATTTTTAACTAACTAATGTTACTAAACTGTAATTAAGCAAAAAGTTGGTGAATAAATATCACCTTTGAAATATGGCTATGTGAGTCATTAACCTCAATTTTGTAAATTAGGAAGCCAAAGTTCACTCATGCCTGAAGCTATAATCCCAGTCAAACCAGTTCTTAGAGTGTCGCTTTTTCAGAGGGGTAATGGGTGTGGGTTTCTCAGTCCACATTTGGGACACTAGAATGAAACATATGTAGGTCCAACAGAATGGAATGGAACCTTGTTCAACCAAAGCTTATTAGAACCTCTATCTCAGTTCCCTTTCAATCCTTACTCTAAGATCTCCACTGAGAAGAAGCCCTTGATTTGTGATAGTCTCCCTTTCTTGTTGAAAAAGGAAGCAAGCAAAAGGGAAACAGATGCTAGACAACTTTAGTTCTCTTAATTCTTAATGAATATTCTGAATTCTGTTTTTCCAATTTCCATTTACTGCTGTTGCAACTTTTCATTTCAAAGTCATAGATGTCTCATAGTAGCATTTAATTTAGGATGTTCTGTTGCTTCTGAAAGACTAACAGATATAGCAAAAGAAATATCAAAAATTCATAAAATATTTAAGGAAAATAATGGATTAATCGACCAACGACTTTTTTGAGACTTTTATTTATTTATTTATTTTTTTAGGATGTATGGAGACTATGGTTTATTATTATTAAAGTTTATTGTTCTCATAATTACAGGCTACAGTTTAGAAGTTTGAAACATATGAGAAAATTCTATAAAGAGAACTCAAATAAATCTGAACAAGAAGGTAGAAGATGGTTAAAACCTTGTAATAAGTGCTACTTAGCTCTCAGGAATACTCATCTGTCCTTTTCCATCACAGGCACTGGAGCCAGAGTCAACAACATAAAATATGATCATAAATGACTCTAAGACATTCATCCTACTCAAGTGAGCATGGAGGTTTAGATATATATATATATATATATTTATATAATATATGCATACTTTAATATCATATTGGTCCACTGAGTATACATATTTTAACAAAAGATAAGAATCTATGCAATCCAGTTAAACACACATAAGATTAAGGTACACTGAAAGTTGGTGTTTATAAGTTACAGATATTTAGTACTTTCCAGAGTGTTCTTTTAATTTAAAAAAATATTTTAAAACCATTTCAAACATCTGCTCATTTTCCCAGTGCAAAAGAAGGTTGTTCAAGTCAACTTACCTTTTTCCTAAAGTGGAAGGGGAAGAAAAAAACCCAAAACCCACTACCATTTACAACTCCCAACACTACCTTCTCAATCAACTTTTGGAGTATATCCTTATAAATGGATTAGTTTATCAATATTAAAGCCCTGTGATTATGATTCAGCCCTTGCTTTGTCTGTATGACTTTCATGCTGAAATGCTTTAATTTATAAAAGTAGAAAAAAGCAATGCAAGAAAGTAGTTTAAATTCATTTTGAACTGCAGTAATCCAATTGTGTGTGGAGAGAAAGCACCATTTCAAAATGAAATAATTGGATATTCTGGAATTTATTCATAAGCTAGGCAATAAGTTACTCTGATTAACACAGATCAATACCACCTTGACTTGGTGACCACAGACACATTTAATTCGTTTTTAGGTGCATTTTCCTTTATCTTGGTTTTCAACACATTATTTAAGTCAGTAACTGATGTTAAAAAAAATTTAGATTACTCTACAACTTACAGCCTACTTCACAGTCCATTTTAAATTCAGCTTGTCTGCTAAGTCAGTTTTGCAGAAGATAGGCTTTTAACATGTAAAGAGATCTGATAACTGGGCAGGTCTCCTCTCTCCCAATTTAAAAAAACAAAAAAAAGTTTTTGCTAGCTTGCCAATTTTGTAGGTGAAAAGTACAAAAAGAATAGACTATTTTAATCCACAAAGATGGACACAAAGCAATAATGATTTAATACATGTCAATTTTTTCATCTGTATTCAGAGTATGTTTTTACATTTCAAGTAATTGAGCCTTCATTAAAGAAAACAAAAAAATATATATACAAAAAGTTAAAGTACCTTCCAGTTCTAGCTTACTAAAGTTTCTTCTACAAAAGTAAAAATATAAACCTACCATGAACTAAAGAGGACAGTGCCATGGCAATGACAGAATGGCTGCCAGGTTAAGATTTTTGCTTATCTTATATTGATGAGTATATTTTAGGTGAAAATTTTTCTTCATTCTCTAAGTACTTAAAATCATGGAGAGGTATCTGTTTATCTAAAATCCTTTAAATCCAGAAAAAAAATTTTTTAATTTATTTCAGACATGAGGCTTTAATGTTTTTATTTAGGAAAAGATTGAGTCTGAAGCTCTAATGGTTTCATCTAAAACACCCTGTTTTCAACAGTGGGAGTCAATGTATGCAAAATATTTTTTCTTGTCTATAAAAAACAAATTGAACAGTATTTTGATTAAAAGGAAATACAAACATGTAGTTTAAACTGGCCAATTTGCCCTATCATAAAAGAAATAGGATGTTCTTTCCCTTCCCCTCTTTCAACCATTTAAATTAGGGGAGAATACTGCCAACTTTGAGAACCCCACTGGCTATCATTAGAGTAACTACAGAATAAGGGTAGCATAGGGGTGAAACTATTTCTCTATATTCCAGAAGGCAGAAACTTGGGTGCTCTAGCTTTACAAGTAAGAGAGGCACAGGCAGGCAACAGCTCACACTAAATGCACCCCAGAGCAGGGGCCTAGGTGAAGTCATCTGGGTTACCACTTGCACGGGGGGAAAAAAAAGACAAATCTGAAATGGAGTTTAAAAAGTCAAAACTTTCGTCACATTTACAGGAATCTCAAACCTTTTGTATTCCCATGCTCACAGGTAGGTTTGATACACATTGTAAATAGCTTCAGTATTCAAGAAGGAGAGTGTTGTGTGGTTGACGAAGAACAGGAGATTTCTTCATGCTTCTGATATTTCAGATTTGCTGAGTGCAATAGCCAGTTCTAAGTCTTCTTGCTCTTGCTGATTCAGTCGGGCAAGTCTCTGCTCTTCCTCTCTCTCACTTTCTCTCTTGGCCCACTCAATCATATCTTCCTCAGAGGGATAAGCACTGCAGTTAGCAAAATTGCTTGGGTCAGCCTCTTTATTGGTAGTGGTAGTAGTAGAAGTGAATGGATCGCAAAACATATCAGGATCTTTTTCTTTGGGGCTATCATTGCCCGAGAAAGGCTGAAATGGATCATTCAGTTTAAAGGGATCAGAAGAATCCATTTTGTTGATGGGTCTTTTCCCAGGTGGTGGTGGGCAGGGTCTTGTTGGAGTTCCTATCTTTGGTGGCAGTGCTGGGGGTACATCTTCATTTTTGACGGATGTTTCCTCAAGCATATTTTTTGTAATGGCCACACTGCTGATGGAGCTTGATGTGGCTGAAGTAAAAGGATCTTCATTGTTGACCTTTGTTTGGAAAGAAATATCTTCATTGTTGACCTTTGACGATGTGCTAAAATCAGCAAATCCATCTTCAAATGATTCACTTCCAAAAACAGAAGCAAAGGGGTCCGTGGCTGAATCGCTTGCTGCAACAACAACTGTTCCACCAGGAGCAAAAGGATCATTGTGCTTTAATGTTTCTACCGATGTATTACTGCTATCGCTGGCTGCACTGAAAGGGTCAGTACTTGAAGTGGCAAAAGGATCAGTAGAAGACTGCTTGAAGAAGCAGTCAGATGCAAATGGACCTGACCCTTTGAAAGGATCACCACCGAATGGATCAATTTTCCCAAAAGGATCATCCTTGAAAGGATCACTGCCAACAAAAGGATCAGACTGGGAAAAATCCAAGTTTGAATCTGCAACTGGATTTGTCAGTGAACTTGTTTCTACATTAAATGGATCTTCCTCTTTTGAACGTCTGTCACTATTAAATTCAGGACAAACTTTTTCATTAACAGCTACAGTCATCTCTTCATTTTCATCAGTCACACAAGAAGGCAGTATTTCAGGACTACTTCTTGCTGGAGACTCCTGGTGTATGGGCTCAGACTTTAGGTTGCTCTGGCCTTCAGTGTGCTCATTAAGATTGGCTGTTTCACTGCTGCTGGTACTGAGGCTGCAATAATCTGTAGCACCATTTACAAGAATGCTGTGTGGACTACTGCACCAATTTAATTGATTACTATGGTTTTCCAACTCTTTCATTTCCACAAGTTTCATTTGCATTGAACTGATTTCCTGCTGTGAATCTTGCAGGTGCTGCTGAAGAGGTCCCAGCTGAGCCTTCCCTGACTCCACACTCTCTTCCAACTCTGCTGTTTCTTGTTGTAGGCAACTCAGCTCTTCTCTAGCTTTGGCCAGCTCTTCTTCATAAGTGGAGATCTGTGATTCTTGACTAGTTAGTTCAGCTTTCAGGGATGAAATCAGCTGGGCCTCCTCAGCACACTTCTTTCTGACTTCCTGCAGTTGCTCCTCCAGCTGGGCTTTCTGCTCATCCAGCCCATCAAGGAGTTCCTGTACTTGCTGTTTCTGGGCCTGTAGTTTTTGCAGATTAGTATTCTCCCTTTGCACTTCATCTTGAAGATCCTGAACCTCGCTTGTTCTCTGTTTAACAGCATCTTCTTTCTCCTTAAGGTCCTGTTCCACATTATTCTTTTCCCTCTGTAGGTCAACTATTTCATTGTTAAGGGTATCTAGCTCCTTAATGGCAGAGAAATCTGCAACAGGACTTGATCCTATGATGTTCTTTTGTAAAGTGGCCCTATCTGATGGCGGAATCATCTCAGGAGTAAGATTGTGAGGAGGATCAATGCCCTTTATTAACTTCTGATTGATTAAGTGAAAAGCCAAGGCAAATTGATCTTTTGAAAGCTTCCCACAGTTCTTTGTGTCACATAATGCCCAAATATGGGCTAGTAAGGCAGAAGGTAACCCTGTCTTCAGGAAGATTTCACAGACTTCCAATCCTGACACAAATCCATCCATATCTTTATCAGTTTTCAAGAAGATTTCATCATATTTAGCTTTTTCTGCAGGGGATACAATCCACGTTTTCCTCTTAGAAGGTGGCACCAAGGCTGGAGGCAAGGACATTGGCACAGGTTCTTTCTCCAGTGCGCAGTATACCAAAAACATGGCAACGGCAAACTCGTCTCTGTCAAGCATTCCATCATGGTCAATATCACTCAATTCCCAAACTCTTCCAAGAATATCCACAGGTAACTTAGAGTTGAGCAACACTGGTTTCACTTTATCACCAGACAGAAATCCATTCACTGGGCATAAACTATCAAAAATTGCATCATATTTGGCCTTATCTTCAGGTTTCACAGCCCATGGGAGCTCAGCTGCAGAGGTTCCACTGATTAGCAAAGGACTACTGGTATCATGAAATCTTGGTGGAGGAACAGCCAGGTTCAAACTACTTAGTGAAACCTCCAATCCATTCTGGGCACATGCCACAAGACGCAAAGCAACAAAGAATTCTTGTTTGTTCAGGATACCTTTCCCATCTGTGTCAGCTAAATCCCAGATCTTTCCGAGTATCAGGTCTGGAAGTCCTGATTTTTTTAGGAATACAGCAGCATCAGAAGCCAATACCCTTCCAGTATTGCCCGTATCAACCTGTCTATAGTATTTTTCATAAAGAGGATTTCCACTTGATAACTGTGTCAGGGAGAGCTGGGCCGCCGCAGCCATGGTGTTTCCATCATGCACGGGAGGGGAAGGAAGGACGAGCGGACAGGGGCTCGGGGCGGGGAGGAGGCGGAGGGAGCGGCCGGAGGCGAGGCCCGGGCCGGCTGGCGGGCGTCTCCCCTCTTTTGAGACTTTTAAATGATGCCAAGGAAAGAAAAGAGATGAAAGGATGCACTAAAGGAATGTACTATTTAAAGGACACACAGCAGTTAGATTCATAAATGGGGTTAGTTTCTACTACATTAGCTTATGTAATCTAAAGTGATGACTTAACCAGTTCATTTCTTCAAAAACACATATGCTAGCATGCAGAATGATGAATACAGAAGTAGTTTCATATGAGACATATAAACAAAGATATATGGAAGCACTAATATTACCATTGCATTTTCTTAAACAATGTTATGGCAAAGACACTATAAGGGGCACTGAAGAAGGGGAATGAAGGATGGAACTTGAGGGCTTTTCAAAGGAGGAGACATAGACAGGCAATCTTTAAGGATGCACGGGATTTCAGGAGGTAGAGAACCTAGGAGTGACAACACTGGATAAGCTAATAATCAATTTTACATTTGAGGAACTCTATCTTGACTTTAAAGCTGCACCTTGACTTTAAGGACAGCAAGTCAGCCAAATCAGAGATGAATGATTCCCATAACTGAAACAAATGGAAAAAGACATGGTGAAGGAGGCTCATGGACTTTCCGGGCTCTGCCTTCCTAGAAATAGAAACTTTGGAGGTTTGACGATGCTCCTGATGCTGAAACAGGAGCTATTTATGATGCTGGGTAAGAGCTGTCCCCCTACCATCCTGGAAGAGGAGCTGTCAGCAGGATGCACTGGGGTTTCACCGACACTCCTGAGTAGGTTAGGAAAGAATGCCCTGAAATCGCAAGTTTACTAACAGCAGCACTAGCTTCAAAAGCTCCAAGAAGTGCATACCAAGAATAGTTCTATGTTGGACCATAGCCTATTGCTTTCAGTGTAGACTCTCCCTTGGTTTCAATCGTCTATCAACTCAGTCGTATGTTCTCTTCACACTCTAAATCTGTGATGTCCAATACCTTAGCCATTTGTGACTTCTGACTATTGAGCATTTGGTCCTACTTGAGCTCTGAGTGAAAGATACACAGCAGACTTTGAAGGTTTTGTATAAAAAAAAAACAAAGTAAACTATCACACTGTCAACTTTTCAAATTTCTTACATATTGAAATGATATTTTGAATATGTTGGGTTAAAATAAAATATATTATTAAAAGAATTATGCCTTCTCTTTTTACTTTTTAATATGGCTACTAGAAAATTTTAAATTAAATCAGTGGCTCGGATTTATTTCAATTGGAAATGTACTTCCTAATTTACATTCTCTGTTGCAATTACTGTAATTCTTGATTTTCTTACACTGTTCACCAGTTTTATTTTTGGTTTTATTTTCCTTATTTATAAGAAATTTCAGTGATTTAAAGCTAAAGAGAAAGGGATTTCCCTGGTGGTCCAGCGGTTAAGACTCCATGCTCCCAATGCAGGAGGCTTGGGTTCCATCCCTGGTTGGGGAACTAAAATCCCATATGCTGCCGGGTGTAGCCAAAAAAGGAAAAAAAAAAAAAAAATGTTATGAGAGAAGTTCTAGAATCCTAACAGTAGCATTCAGAAATCAGATTACAGGCTGATACTCCCCAAAGCAAGATTCTGTATAATGGTCAGCCCTGGCTCAGGATCTCTATTCCATCCCCCAGAACTGGAGTTTCATTTTCCATGGGATTCCTCCAGAAAGCAGTATCTGGAAAGAGAAGAACTTCTGCTTATACTATCAACATTCTCTCTAAGATATCTTTTTGAATACATTTTTATTTTTAAATTCTGTACATCAATGTCATGTGGGTCACTTTCTACAACTCTAAAGTTAGGAGCTGTTTCCACAGAAGGGCCTTAACGTTTCATGACTTTGACATTCTAGAATTCTATTTAGTTTTTGAGAGTCAAAGCAACCTGTATGCTGAATGTAAGAGATGGAGAGAAGAGAAATGATGCATTTTGCAAAGAAATATCAAGTTCATCCTCTGGAAATCCAGGTCTTGATAGCCAAAACCAAGTTGTTTTCATCAAGCAGGCCCTGCTCAGCAAAGAAGACTTATCACAACTCAACATCACTGACCTTCCTGAGGTTGCAACTTGCTGTTTTTTTACTGTACTTCATTCCTCTGAATACATGCATGAAAGAGGAAACTATCTGGCATTTAACCAACGAATATGGAATGCATTGGGTTTAAGAAAATTATTAGATGCATTCTTGAAATGCACTAAAGTATGACAACTATGCAGATCTCCACAAGAGAGGTGAGGATCAGTCCTGTTAAATTGCCTAGTGAGATAATCTAATTTTCTTAGGAATTCCTAGAAAGGCATTCAAGTGTGGTTGACATTGCTTTAACACTTCAATACATTAACTCACACGTGTTAATGACCCAGTGGGATTTTGCATCTGAACTCCGTGCCCAGAATGAGTCAAAACCTCATCTCGCTTTTAGCTCCTGTCTCTTTACCAGCGTCCTGGACCCCAGGACAAGTTAATCTGGCATAATGTTGTTGACTTTTTTGGTTTGCCTTCCAAAGGAATGGCTTAAATAATTTCTTCAGTTATGTAGTGGCTTGCCTATTAAAATCCAGTTTGGATTCATGACCATAGCTGTGAGTTCTGGCTTTCACTTATATGTGAGCCAAGATTTCGTGGAGTTTCCTTTTGTACATGAGTAAGGACATACATGACTAGAGAAGAGTCCTGATAAAGGGGAAAGGTTTCTGCCAAGTTTTTTCTTTAGGAAAGGCTGCCTTCTAAGCAGTATTTTGATTGGAGGAAAGAGGAAGGTACCATCAAAGCCTGGGCTCTTCCAGTGGGGAAAGAAAGCACCATTAGGGCTGTGGTCAAATTACTTAAAATTAATAATAAATCAGACCCCATACGGGGGGTATAATCCGTGTGCTTCCAGCGGCCCAGCGGCGGGGAGCCTTTCACTGGCAACATAAAGAGCCAGGTTGGAGAACAATCCAGCTTCTCTCCATGGTAACAGCATTCTTCCCCAACTGGCTATGTCTCAATAGAGAGCAATGTCGTAGTCGGCAGGATTCGAACCTGCGCGGGGAGACCCCAATGGATTTCTAGTCCATCGCCTTAACCACTCGGCCACGACTACTTAGACAGTAGTAAGTTCATTGGTCTAAGTAGCTATAGAGAGGAGAAGGCAATGGCACCCCACTCCAGTACTCTTGCCTGGAAAATCCCATGGACAGAGGAGCCTAGTGGGCTACAATCCATGGGGTCGCTAAGAGTCGGACGCGACTGAGCGACTTCACTTTCACTTTTCACTTTCATGCATTGGAGAAGGAAATGGCAACCCACTCTAGTGTTCTTGCCTGGAAAATCTCAGGGACCGCGGAGCCTGGTGGGCTGCCGTCTATGGGGTCGCACAGAGTCGGACACGACTGAAGTGACTTAGCAGCAGCAACTATAGAGAACTTCAATTCTCTTCAGAATGTCACATTTTCTATCAGAAACTGTATTTGTATTAAGCAGTTTCTTGCTCTTTGGCATCATTTAGACACATAGGTTACTGTGTCAAATTGGCAGGTAACACTTCCTCCTCAAACTTGCAAGGATTCCTTATTCTGATGGTCTGAAGAGAGGAGACTAATGTTTTGTTGTTTGCTTTTTTATTGCTTCCTTTGCTGTGCAGAAGCTTTTTAGTTTGATATAGTTCCACTTGTTTGTTTTTGCTTTTGTTGCTTTTACTTTTATTTGGTGCCAAATCCAAAAAAAATCATAACCCAGACCTATGTCTAGGAGCTTAAAATGACTTACAGACTTGAAAGTAAGATTTAAAACCATAAAACCATTGGAATGGGAGGAAATATTTGCAAATCATATATCTGATAAGGGTTTAATATCCAAAATATAGAAAGAACTCATACAAGTGAAAGGCAAGGAAGCCATCTGATTTAAAAATGGATAGAAGATCTGAATAAATCTGTCTTCCAAAGACATATATATGGTCAAAAGGTACATGAAAAGATGCTCAACATCATTAATCATCAGATGAATGCAAATCAAAACTACAATGAGATATCATCTCACATCTGTTATAACGCCTATTATTCAGAAAACAAGAAATAACAAATATTGGCAAGGATGGGGACCTCTGTGCACTGTTGGTGGGAAGATAAGTTGGTGCAGCCACTATGGAAAATGTATGGAGATTGCTCAAAAAATTAAAAATAGAACTATCATATGATCCAGCAATTTCACTTCTGGATATTTATCTGAAGAAAATGAAATCATTAATTTGAAAAGTATATATGAACTCCCATGTTCATTGCAGCACTGTTTACAACAGCCAAGGTATGAAAACCTCTGTCCATCGATGGATGAAGGAATAAAGAGGTTATAGTATATGCAATGAAATATTATTCAGCCATAAAAAAGAATAAAATCTTGCCATCTATTGCAACATGGATGGATCTTGAGGGAATGATGCTAAGTGAAATAAGCCAGAGAGGAAAGACAAATACCTTTTATATGTGGAATCTAAAGTGGTTACCAAAGGTAAAGGTAGGCTAGGGCAAGTGGGAGAAATGGAGGAAGGGGATCAAAAAGGTAAATAATTTTAAAAAAATTAGGGATGTATCCATTACCATCAAACCTTTCTACAAAGGACAGGTTCTAGAGAACTTCCCAAGGACCCTAGCTCTCTCTTCACCAATCTGTTTCTTAGGGGGTTTTGAAAGGGAGCCTTCCAGGGAGCTAAGAGGGAAGATGAGTGAGTGTCACATGTGATAAATCCATTGCAAGTTCCCATGTGTTTTAAAAGAATCTAAGATATCGATATCTTTCTCTACCTCATACCAAAGACATCTTGGCTGCTTCATTTACTGTATTTCTACTGATTTTAGGTTACAGTCAACTTATCATGCACACTGTTATAATTCCCAGCTGTTCTAGCTAACACACTAACTTCAGAATCTCCATTAAGTGTACCCATATTGATAAATTTGATAAATTCTACATTCTACATTTAATAAATTCTACATTGTGTTTCTTTTTTCCTGGTTTATCACTCCCCCACACACTACTCTGATTTTCTTTTGATATGAATTAGCATTATATTACAATTCTTTCAGTATGTAAAATAAAAATATATAGTGATTCCCTGAGTCCTATAGGCAGTGCAAGGTGGTAGGGGTAGGTCTTGAAAAAAATCAATATCCTCAAGCAAGGTAACTACTTCAGTTGAGATTTTTTACCTGGTTTTTGAGCAAGGATAGGGTGCTGCTGCTGCTGCTAAGTTGCTTCAGTCATGTTCGACTCTGTGTGACCCCATAGAGGGCAGCCCACCAGGCTCCCCCATCCCTGGGATTCTCCAGACAAGAACACTGGAGTGGGTTGCCATTTCCTTCTCCAATGCATGAAAGTGAAAAGTGAAAAGTGAAAGTGAAGTCCCTCAGTCATGTCCAACTCTTAGCGATCCCATGAACTGTAGCCTACCAGGCTCCTCCGTCCATGGGATTTTCCAGGCAAGAGTACTGGAGTGGGGTGCTGTTTCCTTCTCCAAAGATAGGCTAGTGTTTTGGAATAGAGGGTAGGCTGCTTCTGCTGGCAAGAATATTTTTAGGAAGGAAGCATCACTGACCGTGGTACTTGAATTGATCCAAATACACCAAAATGTCCCTTTTCCATTCTCAGGTACCCTTCTTTCTGAAGAATAAGGAGGAGGAGAAGGGGGCAGGAGGAAGAGAGAGAGAAAGAAAAGAAAAAGAGGGAAAAGAGAGCCCTAGTGTTTATGGAGTGTCTTCCTTAAGCAAGGTACTTACCATCGTAAAACATAGCAAAGAAGGCCTTACCTTCTTTTACATAAAGTAAAGAGATTGAGGTACAGAGTAGTTTTACATCTTGAAAATTACACAGTTAGACATTCACAGAGTTAAGAACCCAGTTCCAGAGCGTCTCCATTTCCCATCCTACCATGCTGGTTCCACTGTGCCAACAGAAGTGGAAGGTGGCTCCCTGAGGACTCCACTGCCTATAGCGGTTGTTGACATTGTTAGGTTGTTTCTCCATTTTTTGAAATCAAGTATTGAAATTGAATTAGTAAATGTTTTTATTATGGAGTCCTAGATTTAAAAATAGTATTGCGGACATCCTTAGTATAGGAATCAGTGCCAACTGAGGTCCTTTGTACCTATCAGTTTTTCATGGCTTTATAAGTAAATGAACTCAGGGAAGGTGAGAAAATGTGTACCTACAATGAAGGGTTTTGAGGCCCCAGGGATATACATCGACCAGGAAGCAGTCTCTGATAATGGCGTTCATGCAGGACTTTGCATAAACTGTATCTTTGGTAGACATGAAAATATGGCCTTTCCCTAAACTTCTAAGGAGTTAAGATTTCAAATTACAATCAGGCAGTTGGTATCTTCATAAAAGCAGTTTATCTGTTAGGCTGAAGTATCAGCAAACATAAGAACATAAGAAAGAAAAGGTATGGTTAGGTAGCTTTTCCCCCTTTATTTTAGCAATTTGCTTTTCCAGATTGATCACTAACATCTATTGGTAACTGAAAATTCAGCTAAGAACAAAAAATAGATAACTAAAATGAGAATAAGAATTTCAGCTATTTGGAGAAGGAAATGGCAACCCACTCCAGTGTTCTTGCCTGGAGAATCCCAGGGATGGCAGAGCCTGGTGGGCTGCCGTCTATGGGGTCACACAGAGTCGAACATGACTGAAGTGACTTAGCAGCAGCAG
The DNA here is from genome assembly GCF_032405125.1 of Capricornis sumatraensis. Taxonomy (NCBI): domain Eukaryota; kingdom Metazoa; phylum Chordata; class Mammalia; order Artiodactyla; family Bovidae; genus Capricornis; species Capricornis sumatraensis. The sequence continues at coordinate 34,591,752 of NC_091090.1, forward strand.
CAGCAGCGGCAGCAACATAGAGTGAAAAATCTCCTTAATATGCTTTATATGTTGAAACACTATAAATCAAAGTGTGGGTGGATTTTCACTATTTCAAGGGCTTAGGCAATGGCACCCCACTCCAGTACTCTTGCCTGGAAAATCCCATCGATGGAGGAGCCTGGTAGGCTGCAGTCCATGGGGTCGCTAAGAGTCAGACATGACTGAGCGACTTCATTGTCACTTTTCACTTTCATGCATTGGAGAAGGAAATGGCAACCCACTCTAGTGTTCTTGCCTGGAAAATCCCAGGGACCGCGGAGCCCGGTGGGCTGCCGTCTATGGGGTCGCACAGAGTCAGACACGACTGAAGCGACTTAGCAGCAGCAGCAATTAATAATGTGGGAAAACAGTAATTTGTGTGTATTTTATGTAATATTCATAAATAGTAAAAATTCAATTAGTTAATATAAAATTAATATAATGAGAGCATTCTTTTGCTAATAGCAGTAGAAAGAACATCATATACATTCCCACCAAGCATTTATAACATTTTCATTAGAATATGATGAGGAATAACAAGGATGTGATTGCATCTTAATTCTTTACTTCTAGAATATTTTAAAAACAAATTAAAAAACGTTTTACTTTTGGCTTTGAGTATTTAAAGTTGTACTTTAAAATTCTTCCTATTTGGTATCAAGACAATTTAAAACAGAATGTATACTTTTAAATGGCTATTTTAAACTTTCACAAGGTAGAAAAACTCCAAAATGATGTACGAAAGTTTATAAAGAAAAGGCAAAATGTGAATTGCAGATTCCCTGCCAACCCTCCCTAAAAGGAAAACTGGAAAGATAAGTAAATAGTTAGAAAGTAAAAGCATCTAGGTTCCACCGAGATTTGAACTCGGATCGCTGGATTCAGAGTCCAGAGTGCTAACCATTACACCATGGAACCCCACGACTGGGAAACTGATAGCACTCCTTCCTGATACCATATAGTTTCAGTTCTGCCATAACACATCCTCTGAAAAGCCGAAATTTGCATCCTCATCCTTGTTTTCTTATCTGCCTACACAGCACACACCCCTTTTCTTGCGCGCACCGGAGCTCCTAGTGCAAAACTCTTAAAAGCAAATCAGTTTCTCTGGATAGAAGTGGTAGGTCCGTGCTTTCTCGCGCTCCTCTCTGCCTTTTCTGCAGCTTGCGGGGCGGCACTCCACGCGACCACAGTCAGTCGGGCTGCCCAAATGCAGTGACCGGCGCTCCGATACGGTGTTTGCAGAGCCGCGCGCCCTGCTTGCGTTGTCGGAGGAACGGCGGGGCTCGCTGCATCCCGAGTGTTTGTGCCGAGTTCTTGACTTCGAACGTAAGGGACGTTCTTGGAAGTTGAATTTCGTGATACATAATTGCGAATGACTTGATGTGCCAACCAGTTCTGGCGCTGTGGCAGGGCGGACAGGGGAGCGGAGAGGGTGGGATGCCAAGAGATGACTTCTGTTTCTCGGAACGCTTCCACCTCGTGGAGACCAAGGGTAAAGCACTTTGAATGTTTTCAAAACAGGGTTTTTTATCTTGGTTCTCACTGAGAAAGCTATTGTTCAGTCGCTCAGTGTCCAACTGCGACCCTATGGACTGCAGCACACCAGGCTTCCCTGTCCTTCACTAAACTACCCTGTCCCGAAGTTCGCTCAAACTCATGTCCATTGAGTCGGTGATGCCATCCAACCACCTCACCCTTTGTCGCCCCCTTCTCCTCTTGCCCTCAGTCTTTCCCAGCCTCAGGGTCTTTTCCAATGAGTTAGCTCTTTGCATCATGTAGCCAAAGTATTGGAGTTTCAGCTTCAGCATCAGTCCTTCCAATGAATCGTTAGTGTTGATTTCCTTCAGGATTTACTGGTTTGATCTTTTTGAGGTCCACAGTTCCAAAGCTGTGACCTACCTCTTTCATGGGCAGTGAAGTTTTCCTGATGTCAAGCAGGAGACGTGACAGGACTGTTTATTGCCATAGAGGAAGGCAACAGCAGGAGATGGAAGAATCCAGACTGTCAACCCAAAGGGTTGAGGAGAAACCTCTTTACTAAAGGCCTCTTTACTAAAACAAAAGTCTTTACTAAAAGTAAATAATTGTAGCTATGCGGATTTGAACCTTCCCAACAAAAGCCCAGGAGAAGTATGGGCATTCAGCTAAGGCAGTTTGAGTTGCATAAAGATGTCTGAAATACAGAAGAAATACTTCCAAGTTGAAGAGGCTGCACTGTAACTGCCCCCTCTGCCTCATGTAACATCTCCTGGCAGTAACAGTTGTCTCTCTTCCATATCTCCAGATCCTGCCAGACATGCCTGCTGCCAGAAGGTGATTCCACCCCCTGGGTTCTGATTTCCCATTAGAGACACCTAGATTTAAGTTCTCATGAGGTCTCTGTTTCCTGGTTATCCCTTCCCACCACCAACTATAATGCATTTCTGAAAAAATATTTACTAACTTCACAAATGATTTAGTTTAGTCAGGTAGAGATTTCCAGAGTGGAAATCACTCTATTTTAGAACTTGGTGAGCATGACTCCTTTGTCTTCTAGATATTGCTGTGGTGATGAAGTTAAATGCCATTCTTAAATAATGTGGACACTTGGGTAGATTCTTGGTCTTTTTCATTCACTTGTTGAGCAATATGTGGAAATCTTAGGTCTGGTGAATTTGGGGGGGGCATTTATAAGTAATTGTCACCCTTTATTTTCTTTGTTGTCTTGTCCTGGAACACTTTCAATCAAACATAGTTGGACTTTCTAGAATGAGCTTTTAATTTAGCTATCATTTTCCTATTTCCCATCTTTCTTTTCTCTTCCTCTTTATGAGAAAATTTTCCAACTTTGTCTTCCAACTCTTCCATCAAACTTTTTCCTATCATCACAGTTCTTAAAAATTTCAAGAATTCTTGATCTCTTGATGCTTTTTCAAAAATAACAGCTTCCTATTATTGTCCCATAGGTGCAAAATGTTCTCTTATTTTTCTGAGAAAATTAATAATAGTTTTTTTCCCCCCTCTGTTATTTACTAGTTTCTAGTTCCATCAGGCTCTTTCTTCTATTTATTTGCTTTGGTACATATCTTTCCTCAGAATTCTGGTGGACCCTTCAGTTCAGTTCAGTTGCTCAGTTGTGTCCGACTCTTTGCGACCCCATGAATCGCAGCACGCCAGGCCTCCCTGTCCATCACCATCTCCCGGAGTTCACCCAGACTCACATCCATCGAGTCCGTGATGCCATCCAGCCATCTCATCCTGGGTTGTCCCCTTCTCCTCCTGCCCCCAATCTCTCCCAGCATCAGAGTCTTTTCCAATTAGTCAATTCTTTGCATGAGGTATCCAAAGTACAGGAGCTTCAGCTTTAGCATCATTCCTTCCAAAGAAATCCCAGGGTTGATCTCCTTCAGAATGGACTGGTTGGATCTCCTTGCAGTCCAAGGGACCCTCAAGAGTCTTCTCCAACACCACAGTTCAAACGCATCAATTCTTCGGCACTCAGCCTTCTTCACAGTCCAACTCTCATATCCATACATGACCACAGGAAAAACCATAGCCTTGACTAGACGGACCTTACTCGGCAAAGTAATGTGTCTGCTTTTGAATATACTATCTAGGTTGGTCATAACTTTTCTTCCAAGGAGTAAGTGTCTTTTAATTTCATGGCTGAAATCACCATCTGCAGTGATTTTGGAGCCCAGAAAAATAAAGTCTCTCACTGTTTCCACTGTTTCCCCATCTATTTCCCATGAAGTGATGGGACCAGATGCCATGATCTTCGTTTTCTGAATGTTGAGTTTTAAGCCAACTTTCTCACTCTCCTCTTTCGCTTTCATCAAGAGGCTTTTTAGCTCCTCTTCATTTTCTCCCATAAGGGTGGTGTCATCTGCATATCTGAGGTTATTGATATTTCTCCTGGCAATCTTGATTCCAGCTTGTGTTTCTTCCAGTCCAGCATTTCTCATGATGTACTCTGCATAGAAGTTAAATAAGCAGGGTGACAGTACACAGCCTTGACGTACTCCTTTTCCTATTTGGAACCAGTCTGTTGTTCCATGTCCAGTTCTAACTGTTGCTTCCTGACCTGCACACAGATTTCTCAAGAGGCAGGTCAGGTGGTCTGGTATTCCCATCTCTTTCAGAATTTCCCACAGTTTATTGTGATCCACACAGTCAAAGGCTTTGGGATAGTCAATAAAGCAGAAGTAGATGTTTTTTTCTGGAACTCTCTTGCTTTTTCCATGATCCAGTGGATGTTGGCAATTTGATCTCTGGTTCCTCTGCCTTTTCTAAAACCAGCTTGAACATCAGGGAGTTCACATATTGCTGAAGTCTGGCTTGGAGAATTTTGAGCATTACTTTACTAGCATGTGAGATGAGTGCAATTGTGTGGTAGTTTGAGCATTCTTTTAGCAGTCCAATTCTATTTAAGAGGTAGCTTGCAAAACCTAATTGGTATTATGAACCTGATACACCAGTAGATGGACCCATTTTAGAGTGATTTTATATGACAGACCATTGCAATCAGGATGCCTGATATGTCCTCTGTGGTTTGGTCTTTCCATGATGGTTTTCTCAGAGAGTAATTTCCTTTAATCTTGTTTTTTTTTTTCTTTCCCAATTCCTGTTAGCTTTTTCAAGAATCTGAAATATCCTTTACAGATGTTAGTAACTTTATAATTGGTAGCTTTCCACCCTGCAGACAGTAAGCTTTCAGCTTTATTCACTCTACTAACTCAGTTACTATTTATTGAACTCTTTTCTGCCTCCCCAAATGTTGCTGATAATTGTAATGTTCACCTCAATCCATGTTCTGCAGGGAGCCAGCACGGGAGATCCCACCCATGGCAAAGGTCATGAGGAAGAGACCTGATGGGCAAAGGCAAGATCAGGCCTTGAGGGACCCCCCTGAACCCTCTCGAGCATCTACCACAAAACCAGAATCTGTCTGTTTTACTATATCATGCCTCTCACCAACACCTCTGACGTTAACGGGGGGCTATCCTCAACCACCTTTCTCTAAAACTTGTGAACAATGTCCTTTGATTTAACCACATTAGATCTTGAGTTAATAAATTCCTCCCATGCTATAGCCCACTTCACCTTTACTCTATAGGAATGCAACCTTATCTAGTGCTCTCGGAGGATGGCGCCTGATTTTAGAAAAATCACCTTTGGAGAAAATGAGTTTTCTGGCTGACTAATCATTATCAGAAAGGGTCATAAGATGTTACCAGGCCCCCTGGCCAGAAGATGATGTAAATCACCCAAGATCTTTGTATATTGGAAGGAATGCAGGGAGAACGCCTGGTCCCGATAAGGGTCAGGACTGCTGACCCTGCATGACTATGTGTCTTCCATTATTTTCAATGTATAACTCAAGGTATATAAGCTTTCCTGAAAAATAAAGTTTGGGCTTCGCTTACTGAAGCTTGGTCTCCCCATGTCTTTCTTTGTTTCTTTCTTTATCTTCTTTTCAGGCTGACTCCCTGGGACGTAGAGGCCCTCTGAGTTCACTATCCTGCCCGGGCTTCTAAGACCCACGCAAGAGGGAGCCCAAGGTGGGGCACCATTCGCTATTCAAATGGGCCCCTGTGGCCTACGTGAACAGAGCAAGTCTCTTGTCTGAGGCTTTATTGGCTTTCTGCGTAAACCAAGGAGTATCAGCCTCTTTCTCTCCTATATTTTCCTAACTTCTATATTCCTTCTTTATCTCTTTCTATATCTCTAAATGAATTATTCGTCTAGGTCACTGATGCCGTCCCCCTGAGGATACCCTGGATCCAACAGGGGCTGGACCCCGGTAATGTTCCATCCTCCATAGTTATCTATAGGAGTTGTCTATGGGAATAATTTACCCAGCCAGCATCTATACCTGCATCTCAATTTGCATAGCAATCTGCATAACAGTTTGCATCTCAGGGTGGCTGAGTGATTAGTCACAACAAACAGATTATGAATGCAAAAGTAACATGTACCCCTAGACTTTAAAGAAGTGTGGATTTTCTCCAGCCTTACAAGACAGCAGATCCTTAAGATAGAAGAAACCTGGGTCCCTGAATCACCACAAGGGCAAAAATGGGCTCCCCTTTCTTTGCTGACTCAAGAGTGAGTCTACAATGGACTTTTACATAAGTAAGAACTAAATCTCAACTGCATCAAGATACTGAAATTTGGGGAGGTAAACTGTTTCTTACCATCTGTCATTTGCTTTTATGCTCTTTTCATCATTGTGGGATTACTTCTTTTTTAATTATTTTTATTGTTAACTTATTAGTATCATAAGAAAACAAAGATAAAGCCCTGGGTTTCACCACTGTAGCAAACATAATCCCTTTGAAAAAGACCACTTGAGCTAAATGTGTGATTACAGAATAATATGAAAGCCTTGTATCTAGAGATTGTATTTCTCTTGTTCCAGCAATAAAATCACTATTTCTGCTTCTTCATTTTTAAAACTTGAGTAATGATGTCTGCTTCACATTAGAAAAACAAAGAAAAAAAAAAACCCCACAATCGCACAACCAAGAAACCACACCAGCAACACTTCAGTGTATTTTCTCTCACCCTCAAAAATTTTACATAATTGAAGTCTTATAGCATATTCGTTTTTTATCCTACTCTTTTCATTTAACATTATATCTTGTACTTTTTCCCTGAGCCATTCACAACTTCTTATAAAATATTGTCTTTAATGGTTTGGTAATATTCTTCCAGGTATATATAACCCAAGTTATATAATCATCCCTCTCTCCATTGTTGGAAATGTTTATTTTATTGTTATAACTAAAAGTATCATATATGTCTTTGCACATAAATGATTTCCTTTAGTTTGAATTACCTCCCTAGAAGTGTTTTCTCCAAAATTAGTTTACTATATGAAAAGGAGTAACTACGGATGGATCAAAAATTTCGTTCTAGTTTTACAGAAAAGCCTGAATGAACATTTTGGGCAACCCAAAATTTGTACGAGGCTCTCTGGTGGAATTTGGAAGTGCTAAAGTGGCAAGAAGGATCTTGTTTCAAGCATAAACAGAAAGGAGCAATGCTTCATAGGGCTGTCTTAACAAATTACCATTAAAGTGGGTGGCTTAAGACAGCAGTAATTTATGCTTTCCCTGTACCAGAGGCCAGAAATCTAAATGAAAGGTGTGTGTAAAGTGGTTCTAGAAGGTCTAAAGGAGAATCTGTTTCATGGCTCTCTCCTAGCTTCTGGTGGTTGCTGAAAATCCCTGTAGTTCCTTGGTTTGCAACTGCATTATTCCAATCTGTGCCTCCCTCTCACATGGCCTTTGTACCTGTGTGTCTATTTTTATGTGTGTTTCAAATCTTCCTCTCCTTATAAGGACTCTATCATTGGATTTAGGGCCTTAATCCAGTATGACCTCATTTTAACTTGATATTCTTGGCAACGACTATACTCAAAGTCATATTCACAGGTACCTCAGCTTAGGATTTCAACATTTCTTTCTTATTGGGTGACACAGTTCAACCCACCACAGGAAAAACTGTCTGGTTGCCTGCCCTAAAGGACAAGATAGGGAGAGCTTTAGTTATGAGAGTTTGAGGGCCTCAGCCATGAAAGGCATTCTCTCTTTGTATCTGAAAGTCTGTCTAAATCTACTTGATGGTGCTTTTGGAAAAGTACTTCAACCCTCAGAAGTCAATCCTATAGTCCTAAATTCCTCATTTAAAAAAAAAAAAAAAAAAGGAAAAAGAATCCAGTTCTACGGGGTTCCATTGAGTTGTCTCTAAATCCACAACCCTATTAATACAGTTAGTCTGGCATTACACGCATGGTCATGTGGGTTATTTTATTTTATTTGGTTTGTTTTTCTATACCGTGAATGTCCTCAAGCTGTTATATAAGCAGTTTCTCCCTAAGGCTCCTGGGCTATGGGCTTCCCTCTCAGGGAAGAAGAAAAGGAGTGAGGAATTGAAGATTTTCCCAGCATGAGGGTTGAAGATCTTCCCAGCATCTTTTTCTTCAGCTCCTGGACCTTCCCCATTCTCTCACTCCGCACTCCGGCTCAAATCGGGTTTCAAATACTTCTCTTAAGACAGGGAAAGGTCAATGCAGTTGAAGGTTATCGGAGCTACTTCTGTTTTAGAGTTTAACGCTGAAAGCAAACGCGACTGACTGCACGCTTTCAGATTTCTCCAAATTTCTTCCAACCCGTTTCCAGTCCCACTGGCACTTGCAGGTGTGAGACTACTAGGGTCACCCTTAGTTCTAGGGCATAGAAAATTCGGATCCCTTGTCTCAGAATGATTCTTTGAATTCCATCTTCCTCCACTGAATTTCTACTTGCCATGGATGACTTATTTCATCTGAACGTGAGAAGTCTCAAATGGGCTTAGGAAATTCTTTGTTACCACGGCAGTTATACACCAAACCAACTTTCACTATGCTTTTGTGCCTAGTGATTAAATGGCATATCACTCGCTGTACCTTCAAACTTGTTAACAATAAGGCAGTTCCACCAGGTAGTCGTGGCCGAGTGGTTAAGGCGATGGACTTGAAATCCATTGGGGTTTCCCCGCGCAGGTTCGAATCCTGCCGACTACGGTTTTATCCGTAACCGAAGACTCTCACGTCAATGACACAATCAACTGAAACCGCTCTGCAGTCACTCAAGTCAGGTCGAACAACCTGCCAATTCCAGGGACTATAGTGTCTGAAACATTGACATCAATATGAAATGCAGCACTAAATCTACTGCTGTGTGAAGATAATATTAATCCTGATTTGAGGAAGGTGACTTACTTTTCCTTATTTACTGGTCATGTCAACTTGGGTCCTCAACATCAAACTCAGATTCCATCCTCTTCTAGGGTGGAGGTGATTTCACAGCTGCTATCTGTTCTAGGGAACTCAAGATTTATAAAAATAGTATATTCTCTAACAGCTACGATTTTTGAACAGGCACTGAATTGGCATTACATGGATTATCTCACTTAATCATCAGTTTAACCCAATCACGTAGATAATATTAGCACCATTTTAAAGATGAAGAAACAGGTTGACTTGCACAGTAACACACTGTAAAATGGTATCTGAACCATTAGCATCCTTTTAAAAATTTTTGTTGGAGTATAGCTGATTTACAATGTCGTGTTAGTTTCTGCTGTACAGCAAAAGTGATTCAGTTATATATATATATATACATTTACCCATTCTTTTAAAGATTCTTTTCCCATATAGGTCATTACAGAGTATGGAGTAGTTTCTTGTACTACATAGTAGTGTATATATGTCAATCTCAATTTCCCAATTTATCCACCCCCACCCCAGGAATCTGGTAACCACAAGTTTGTTTCTCACATTTGTAACTATATTTCTGTTTTTTAAATTAGTTTACATCATGCAGTATTGTGAAGTAAGATTAAATATATGATATTGCTTATATGTGGGACCTAAAAAAAAAGGTAGAAATAAACTAATTTAAAAAACAGAAATAGAGTCAAAAATGTAAGAAACGTATTGCAATCTCCGTATCTATCCATGTTGCTGCAAATGGCATTGCTTATTTTTTTCATGACTGAGTATTCCATTGTATATATATATATATATACCACCTCTTCATCCAATCCTCTGTTGAAGCACACTTATGTTGCTTCCATGCCTTAGTTATTGTAAACAGTGCTGTGAGGTGCATGCATCCTTTTGGATTATAGTTTTCTCTGGATATATGCCCAGGAATGGGATTGCTGGATTATATTGTAGTTTACTTTTAGTTTTTTAAGGACCCTCAAAATACTGTTCTCCATAGTGGTTGTACCAAGTTACATTCCTCCCAACAATGTAGAAGGTTCCCCTTTTCTCCACACCCTCAACAAGCAAGCATTGATTGCAGACTTTTTGATGATGGTCATTCTCGCTGGCATGAGGTGATACCTCATTGTACTTTTGATTGCATTTTTCTGATAATTAGGATGTTGAGCATCTTTTCATGTGCTTTTTGGCCATCCATATGTCTTCTTTAAAGAAATGTCTATTTAGATCTGCTCATTTTTTGACTATTTTTGTCAAGTTTACTAAATGTGGATGTAAACATTTATTGGGATTTTACAGTCAGTTCAGGAAACAAATATGAATTCAGAAACTCAGTACTTGGATTCCCATGCAGAACAAAGTGGGGAAATAAGGTCCAGGTAGGAGTAGAGAATACGTGGAAAAGTAAAAAGGAGAAAGGGGTAAGGGAGGAGGAAGTCTAGGAGATGGAAGGGATGGAGCAGGAGAGAAACCAGCAGGGTGTCAAATACAGAAATGTCCTCATCCCTCTTGGATACTCTTATTCTGAGCTTCCTCTGTCACTGACGCCCCTTAATCCCTTCTCTCTTGTTCTGACAAGCATCTGTGCACCATCTCCACTCTTCAAAATCAGCCCCAGATATCAATGCATTACTAAAGTCCACCTCTTCTACAAAGACACTTGGATTGTTTCCAGTTTTGGCTATTATAAATGTTGCTGCTATGAATATTGTTATATATGTTTTTTAGTCAACACAAATAAGAATTTTTGATGGGTGGAAACACTTAAAGATGGAATTGCAGATTCACAGTAATTGTGTATGTTCAAGCTTTAGTATGTAATGCCAAAACACTTTTGTAAGTGATTGAACCAATTTATATTCCCAAGTATGAAAGAGTCCAGTTGCTTCACATCCTAAACAATGCTTGGTATTATCTGCCTTTTGATATTTTATTGTAACCGTTCAAGTAGGTAAATATTTGTGATGGTT